>NC_138143.1:24903343-24985327 GCF_964188305.1 Podarcis bocagei
ATGCCTTTATCATGCATTGGTATACAATCAACAAAGCATTTCTTCATTATTAGTCACAGGCTGTACAACTTACAGTTTCTATGAGAATTTGGTTTACATAAAATGTTGAGAGACTTGAACAAAAATCATATTTAGAAGTTTTAAGGAACCGTTCAAAGTATTCTTTGACATTATTTCCTAATGATTCTGACAGAAACAATGCAGAGGGACTGAAAAGATGTAGCCATAAATTGGGTCCTCCGTTAAAGAGGGCACGTATGGTGTTGAGACCTGGATAACCAACACCCTGCGTTGTGGGTGGGTACGATGGGTCAGCCACAACGCCCGATTGGTAGGTCCCTCAAAGCTGGGTGCAATCTGGCCAATGGGACACAGTCCAAATCTTTCGAGGGACCTATTTATGCCCATGCACATGACCCAGAGCTTCCTCTTTCGGCGAGTGCATTCGGAACACCTGCCCACCTCTCCCTAATTTTAGGGCTTGTTGTGCTTGACATTGCTATGCCATCCTGTGTCTTCTGTCGTTGGGACAGGGGCATGGCAGGAATTTTCCCCAATTGGCTGATTGGCTGTTGCCGTTTGGGTTTTGCCTGCCACGTAGCAAATCATCACAACTTGTATGGTTGCGGATAGGCTCTGGTTCAGGTGATAGGGATGGAAGAACGCTCTCAAACACACAAACATTAATTGAGCACAGGGCATACATTTTTTCACCCAATGATAAGCAAAAGCACATTTAGAAGAATATAGCAATCCCACAGTGGTAGCTAATCAATAATTATAATGTAGTTCTCTTAACTCTCCCCCCCCCGTCAAAAAATACAAAACATGAGAATGACAGTTCACCAAATCTCACAACTGATTTAACCTGTTTTCCAAATGTACAGGCAACAACTGATTTAGGCACGTCCAAATGACATGCTGTCGCAAGTACGCATGGTGCTGGATCCAGAAGTGATCCCAAGACTCCATAAAGATGTCATGAAAAGGGGCGGAACTGAAACATGTGCAGGGGTCCTGGACGTAAATCCCATGCAAAACTGAGGGTGGTCTTTATCGCATTCATATGGCATGAAACACACATGAATGCATTAACAGGACTTAGTTTTCCAGGTTTATTGCAAATTAACCCAGATTTGAGTTTTATGGTAATTTAATTATAGTATATAAGGTGGCCTATCTACTCTCTCACTTTCCACAATCACAAAACTCTAAATCACTAATTTTTTATGAATTTTTGTTTATTTATTTTACAAAGACAAGGTGTAAATAAACAAACTAATATTTACATATCTATATAGAGAGAATCTCCGAATCTTGGGACTTCCCCCCACCCCACCCCCATGGAATCTCAGTTTAAACATCTACAATGGCAGATTCATCCATGCTCCAAATTTTATATCAAAGCTTATTATCCCTAGTAATTTTTACCCTACAGGTGATTCAGAATCCTGCTCTTGTTTCCATCTGCTTACAGTGGTCACCTGAATAACTTATAAAAATTTCCCATTCTTTAATAAAGTTTTTGTCCTCTTGGTTTCTGAGTTTTCTGGTCAGTTTTGCCATTTCAGCATAGTCCATCAGCTTGGTTTGCCATTCTTCTCTGGTAGGGACAAAACTCTAAATCACTATTCAGTCTCCATGGGGGTACTAAGGTGATCTGACCATTTGCCGTTTGCTGCGTTCTGTACCTACTCATCTTCCATTCTAGTAGCTGCGCAATGTGACAACGGCATCGATGTTGTGAGAACTGAGAAGGAAGCGGGGAAGAGTATCCCAGGATTTGTTAAAGTCTGGCAAGGAGGCCACCTTCACAACACCAGGAGGCAAACTGCTCATTATCTGGCTTTGCAGGTGCAAAAGATCTGGAGCCAACTAACAGGATTTGCTCCAAATATTTCCAATAATTTCCGCCGCTTTCATCCCTTAAGTAATCTCCAAAAATAATTTGCATGCAAATAGCAAGGCTATCTTTTCTGCTCAGCAAATAATGAATCACTGGCACACATGTGTGCATGTATGCACAAGTCAAGAAAGTGCCACGTCAAGTCTAGAAATGCTTTGGAAACAAATCGTAGTTCTATTCTAGTACTATGGGCTCAGATTTTCTCTTCTATTCCAAAGTGCTCCACTTTTTATATGTATATATATAAAACTAATGGGGTGCAATGTTAAATAAGGGAAATAAGTAGCCGGAAAATAAATAATTGCTATAACATGGGGAATAATCCAAAATGATTGCCCCCTATTGATGACTTATTGTGACTCTGCAAAGGAAGAACTTGCCAAAAGAACGATGTAAGATTACTATATGAAATCATTTCATTCCAATGGGAATTTCCATTCAGAGAAGGAGTGTGGCATTTATATAAGCCTTCTTGACCACAACACTTCTTTTTTGTAAATGGAGTGAACAGTTAGCATCCAAGCCTACAAACAGACAAGTTGTGCCATTTACGATTCAAAGCAACATGCTGCAAACAATATCAAGCAATGAGGAAATAAAAGGTAGCTGTCAGTTTTTAAAACCCAGTTGCTAAAAATCAGAGATGACAAGACTATCGAAAGCATGAGCTGGGTTGATGCCTCGACTTTCTACCAACAGATTTGCCCCCTGTGCAAATACAGAGGCGGAACATTAAAAGTACTCCCCATAGCATGATTTTCATGAGAGAAAAAACACTTAATTGTCAATAAGAATATAGAAACGTAAGAAGCCACCACATACTGAGTCAAACCATCAGTCCATCTAACCTAGTACAGTGGTACTTTAGTTCTCGAACGGCTTGGCTACCAAACAAATCGGCTCCCAAATTCCACAAACCCAGAAGTGAGTGTTCCAGTTTGCGAACGTTTTTTGGAAGCTGAACATCCGACACGGCTTCCGATTAAGTGAAGGAAGCTCCTGCAGCCAACTGGAAGTCGCACCTTGGTTTTCGAATGGTTCCAGGAGTCGAACGGACTCCCAGTATGGATTAGGTCCAACAACCAAAGTACCATTGTATCCCTATACCAGAGAAATAAAAAAACATAACTGCCAAGCAAGATTTACTTCGAGCATTATTGTATCACAATATCTAGTCAACAACACTGAGGAAAAGTTAAGGATGGAGTTCAAGATAGAAAAGGAGCGGTTTAAGCTACCTGGTGGATATATCATACCATATCACACCGTTTGTCTTAAGCAGTTCAGGGAGGGAAACTGTTTTGAAACTTGCAAGAGTGTGTAAAGCAGCCTTCATTAAATCAGAAAGCTTCCAAGTGTTCTGGCTTACAAGCCCAAACAGCCCCAGCCAGCAAGGCCATGTTGGCTGGAGCTGATGAGAACATCCTAGTGAAAGCTAATCTAAAGGATCACCTCCCCTTATATGAACATTATCCTCACTCCGCAATCATCCTCAGAGACCCTGCTCTGGATCCCCTGAGTGTATGAAAGTAGACCGGATGGAGTCTTCTCAACTGGGCCACAGGTGCTTTGAACTCTCTCCTGGAGGAGTACATCTTACCTCATCGCAGTTAATTTTGCTGAATGTTCCACACAGCACATTTGAGGCTCTCTGAGTTGGAAGATACCTCCTTCCCTGGTACACTGCTGGGCAAAGGTGCCAGGTTTCCCCCAAGATTGAAGTTTCAGTTGCTGCTTTATTATTCGCTTGGTTTTTAATGTCATTTGTCTCACAGAGTCTCAGTTGAAAAGGTGTGAGCCAAATCAGCCGGTAAAACATGAGACACTTAATCTCAGGGTTGTGGGTTCAAGCCTCACTTTGAAGGAAAAGTTTCCTGCATTGCAGGGGGTTGGACTAGATCAGGGGTCAGCAAACTTTTTCAGCATGGGGCCGGTCCACTGTCCCTCAGACCTTGTGGGGGGCTGGACTATTTTGGGGTGGGGATGAACGAATTCCTATGCCCCACAAATAACCCAGAGGTGCCTTTTAAATAAAAGCACACATTCTACTCATGTAAAAACACCAGGCAGGCCCCACAAATAACCCAGAGGTGCATTTTAAATAAAAGCACACATTCTACTCATGTAAAAACACGCTGATTTCCTGACCGTCCGCAGGCCGGATTTAGAAGGTGACTGGGCCGGATCCAGCCCCCAGGCCTTAGTTTGCCTACCCATGGACTAGATGATCCTCACAGTCCCATCTGAACTCTGCAATTCTTTGAAATATAAAATGCAAATGTACATGCTAAAAAGAACCAATAATCTGTTGCTCCTATCCAAATAGCTTCTTTCCCCAATGATTTTCGCCGCGCAGAATTTTAACAGCCTGAGCAATGAGCAGATTGCAAGATTTAAATATTAAACGACAACAGCAATTTAAAAAAATATAAAAGAAACTTCAGAGAAAGGAATCAGCCGGAAGTTCTAACCTAATGTTATTAAATGTATTTGTTTAAGATAAAGTCATTCAAGAAGTGACAGGAGGGGGGGAGGCTTTTTTCCATTTCACAATATTTCCTTTGTTTAGGAGGAGAAGCAGCTAAACAGTTAATCTCCAGCAAATGCTCTAGGAAGAATACTAGTGGCTCACTGCCCATCATTCTTTTAGACAGAGCTTGTAAAAAGGAAAAAAATAAATAAAACAGGGTAGCTTGTCCAGCTCAGCAGTTAACTGATTATACTAGTGAGCTCAATGGGGCTCACAGCCAACCCCTGAGACTGCTGCCAGCCCCCTTGGGTATCTGGAGGCTAAGTTCCAATGTGGCTTTTATTCTGCCAGAATCACATGATGTCAGTGCTATTTTCTCCTGACCAGAATAACCAGTCATTCAGGTTTCAGCAAATGATATGCAAACAACCTATCAGATCAACAATCCTTGTGCTTAACTTCAAGAGGTTACACACACAAAAGGTGCTGCTGCGTACTTCCCCCCCCCCTCCATCCAGTTTACTTGGGGAAGGGAGGAAGTCTCTTGAAGCCTCCTTAGTACTTATCTAGGCTTACCCTAACAGGACGAAAATTGCAAATGAATCCAGCTACTGGAAAAAACACACACATCTCCCTACGGTTTGAAGGATCGCATTATAAACAATCGGGCAAGCATTTTAGCACAGGAAGAGCAGGAAAACAAATAAAACTAGGCTTCTGTCCTATGCAGGCTTACCTGGGAGCAAGTCCAATACTCACAGTGACACCTCTGCAAGATTAGACTCTATATGTCAAGTGCTAACAGACAGAGATATCTGTGCAGAAAGGAGCCACATTTCTCTGTTGTCCTAGAAAGTACTTTCTTCCGACGCTCAAGGGATTTTGCAATCTGCGAGGGATCAGAAAGTCCCATAAAATGTCAAACTGCAAAGATCCCATAAAATGCCTCTCTTTAATAAACATTAGCAAGAACACCTGCAGGTGGTTGCAGCCAAATTCTCATTAAGTAGGTAACTTTTTTAAAAAGCAAAACAAAAGAAACCCACTGCAACACGGCGAGCTGCATCAAAACACACGATTCTCTAAACGCAGGTGGATTTTCCTCGTAAAGTCTTACACTTCTCTGGGTCTCCACCTCAGATCAATGTGCAATAATGGTGAAGGAGGGGAAGTCTGACTGAGCACTACCGGCTAACAACTTCAATGGTAATTTTATAGTAATATAGAAAGGCAGTATACAAATCAAAAGTGAAATGAAGGGAAATATGAACAGATGTGTTACCAGTTTATCTGACTGGCATGCATCAGGAAGAAATGTCCCATGGGCTTTTTATTTCTCTGCCAGTTCTACACAGCAAGAATTTAGAACCCACCAAGTCCCTGAAGTTCCTACTCTTTTCTTTTATCTATCTTTGAATGCTGACATTCCAAGTTACGTTCTTTTATCCCTATAACTCTAAGACTTGGCTATCTAAACAGGTTTTTTTTGTGTGTTTTCCCCTCCTTAAAAATCTTGGAAGTGACAGTTTGAAGGCCCTTCCCTCGTTCATAACCGCTATGCCAATTGACAGAACTTGGCTGAAGACTGTAAACCAGGGGTAGGCAAACTAACCCCGGGGGCCGGATCCGGCCCTATCGCCTTCTAAATCTGGCCCGCGGACAGTCTGGGAATCAGCGTATTTTTACATGAGTAGAATGTGTCCTTTTACAGTGGTACCTTGGGTTACGTTACCTTCAGGTAATGTAATTTCGAGTTACAAACATGGGAAACCCGGAAGTGTATACTTCCGTGTTTTGCCCCGCGTGCATACGCAGAAGCGGCGCCTCCGGATATGGACTTTTCGGGGTAAGTACAGGCCCCTGGGATGAATCAAGTTCATATCCGGAGGGTCCACTGTATTTAAAATGCATCTCTGGATTATTTGTGAGGCCTGCCTGGTGTTTTTACATGAGCAGAATGTGCGCTTTTATTCAAAATGCATCTCTGGGTTATTTGTGGGGCATAGGAATTCGTTCTTTTTTTTCTCTTCGAAATATAGTCCTGCCCCCTACAAGGTCTGAGGGACAGTGGAACGGCCCCCTGCTGAAAAAGTTTGTTGACCCCTGTGTAAACTATAGTGGGCAATTTATCTCAAGTTACATGCCATTGTCTTATGTGACTGAGCCAGATGAGTGATCATTATTATGTAGGGGAATCCCCAGTTGGCAAACGGCTGGTGTAGTTGGCTCTAACCACATTGTCAGAGGAAGGAACTTGGGAAAGCCTAGAACAAAAATTCCAAAGTTGTAGAAATAGATTCTAAGGCATAGGCTAGAAGTCAGTTTATGAGAAGTTACAGGTCCAAACGCATTCAGTTTGATCCAAATTAAAATTGCACCAAGTACAATACAGTTCTACTTGGGCAAGGCATGACAGCTGGTTTTCACTGATCTCCTATAGCTGTGGGTTTTCATAACCTGGTGACTTCCAAATATTTTGGATCCAAAATGTCTGGAGAACACAAAGTTTGGGAAGGGTACATGAATTCCTGAAAAGCTGTTCATGTGGGTTGGGAAACTCTCTGAAATAGCAGGTAGGGAGAAACCTAAGGCTCCAACTTGATTGAACAGAAGCACTTTCTCCTAAATCAGTGTTGGACACAACCCACTGGATGCAGCAGTATCTATAGTCCATCTGAAGCAATATATATATGAACCTCGTGAGCCTGTTTCGCTTTAGAGTGTGTCCTGTATCCATAAAACCTGGAAGCCTATCAGGGAGAATGAGCCTATTCTTTGCACCAATGTGCTATTTTTCTACCTACAGAAAGCTCATTTTTTGCTATTTTTTTTAACATGAGGAGCACTCAAGACAGCAATTGTGCATGGGTCAAAAACAAAAACTGAAACCTATACAGCCATGCCTTGGTTTTCGAACAACTTAATTCTCGAACATTTTGGCTTCCGAACACTGCAAACCCAGAAGTGACTGTTCCGGTTTGTGAACTATTTTTGGAAGCTGAACATCCGATGAGGCTTCCACACCTTCCAGTTGGCTACAGGAGCCAATCAGAAGCCGCACTTTGGTTTCCGAACATTTTGGAAGTCGAGCGGACTTCCGGAACGGATTCTGTTCGACTTCCAATATACGAATGTATTCTGAAGTTACCCAGTCTCAAAGGATTCTAAAACAATTGTATTGCTTCTTGTGTGAGTTGGATAACAATAATACCAAAAAACAAACAAACCCAGCTCTGAATGAACACATGTGCAAATTTATCTGGTTTATGTGAATCAGGCTGGAGGTCCACAGATATATGCTCGTACAGGACTTCTAATTTCCAATAAGTCGAGTGCAACCAGCAAGAGCCATCGTAAAGTAGCAAACACTTGCTTTGCCAAAATGCCTTGTTCTTATGAGAACACATGAATTCTCTAGTTAACTAACTTGCCCAGGGACATCTCAACAACTCACAAAGGATTTCTTCACAAACATGATAGTTTCAACCTTCTCCAACTTGTTGTTCCCCAGAAGTTACTGAGTTACAATGTTCATCAGCCCTAGTGAGCATGGCCAATGATAAGAGTGATGGAAATTGTGGTCCAACAGCATCTCAAAGGAATCTGGTTGAGGAAGCCTGGTTCTTATGTCTGCTTAAATACCTGGATCATATTGATACATTAATTTGGGGACCATATTATCTGTGTGACACTCCACTGAGTGTAAAGTCAGTGGCAAGCCCAGGTTTTATTTATTTTTTTATTTATTTTCATTTTCTAATCTGCTTTTTGAGAACATGTTCCACAAAGAAGCTTACAATTCATATAAAAATACAAAACATAATGATGGGCAGCCACACACTGAACACAACAGTTACTTAACGTGTGCAAAGTTCAAAAACAATATTTAGGACTTTGGGGTAAAGTTTCTTGTCTTGCCAAAGACACCTTGCTGTGTGTAAGATTATTTGTCATGTTTCTCATTTTTCATATATTTTATTACAGCGGTCATGGGAATGTAGCTTTTTCATAGCATTGCTATGATTCTCATTTATTCTGACAAAACCACAAGCATCAATTAGTTCTCTGAGCAATACCTAGTGTATCACTAACGTTTGGTTCTTGCCTTAGGTATTGTTAGGTGCCAGTCACTGAGCTCCAATTAATTACTAGCATAATGCTTAGGGTTAATTCCTAAGTGACAAATAGCATTTGCTATCTACCTGTCATTACAACCTATGAACAATAAAAATATTTTTATAACATTTAGTGATAACAATCCAACTCTTATACATCAAAGGAAGAAGGTGTTAAACAGGTTATCTCCTAAAGACACTATAGTTTCGATAACACAAAATGGTCTCAGCCCTGAAAGAACCAATTTCTTGGACATCTTATCTTTACTGGCAGATCACATGACAATTGTTGTTTTCTACAACTAATCAATGCTTGTAGCTTTGTCAAAATACAATTTGGAGGATACTTTTCTGGAAATTATATTTGTAGAAAACAACAATTGTCATGTGATCTACCAGGAAAGATGAGATGTCCAAGAAATTGGTATTTGTCACTTAGGAATTAACCCTAAGCATTGTGCTAGTAATTAATTGCAGCTCAGTGGCTGGCACCTAACAATACCTAAGGCAAGAACCAAACATTAGTGATACACTAGGTATTGCTCAGAGAAATATAATTTCCAGAAGAGCATTGTCCAACCTACAAGAGAAAAGAGGGCCAAAGCCAATATGCACATTCTGCATAATTTTCCCAAGACGACACACAAAACTGCAAGTTTCCAATTAGTTAAAGGCAAGTCCATGAAATCTCAGGCTGGTCACTCCCTCAGGAACAGCAAATCAGAGAAAGGAAAACTCAAGTGACCTTGGAATAATGAAACGGCTGGATCAAGGGATACATTTGTTCTGTTGCATGGTAGCTTATTATAACATAGCACAAGACTTTTGACTATTTAGCTTGTACATAACAATACCACCCACAGACTCCAGAAAGGAGCTGGACAACATTGTGCCAGGCAGTGTACTAAGTGCCCCAGGAAACCTAGTATGAAACACAGTAATCTAAGGAGCAAAAAGAATGTGACAAAACACAACCATCAAGAAAGAAAATGTGGCAAAAACAACAACAACCCCGTGTTATTAAAGTCTGTGTAAACTGTTCACAGTCACAAAAGATGAAATGAAATACATGTGTAAAGTATTAGGAAAAGGAAAAGGAAAGCAAATTCATCAACACAGGCCTGAAGAAGCCATCTGGGCAGCTGAACTGCAAATAATAATGAAAAGAACTGAGAGGTGTAATGAGGTATCTCAAGCTGAACATGCAGCAGTATTAAGGAGGAAGCAGCGCTTTAGAAAAGCATCTGCACGGAAGCAATTGTATTAGCAGAAGCATCATGCCCCAATACTAACAGCCAGTTTACATGTACAACCGGGACACTTACAACTGGGACGCGGGTAGCGCTGTGGTCTAATCCACTGAGCCTCTTGGGCTTGCCAACCGGAAGGTCGGCGGTTCGAATCCCCGCGATGGAGTGAGCTCCCGTTGCTCTGTCCCAGCTCCTGCCAACCTAGCAGTTCGAAAGCATGCCAGTGCAAGTAGATAAATAGGTACCACTGCGGCGGGAAAGTAAACAGTGTTTCTGTACGCTCTGGTACTCGTCACAGTGTCCTGTTGCACCAGAAGCGGTTTAGAGTCATGCTGACCACATGACTCAGAAAGCTGTCTGTGGACAAACGCCGGCTCCTTCGGCCTGAAAGTGAGACGAGCGCCGCAACCCCATAGTTGCCTTTGACTGGACTTAACCGTCCAGGGGTCCTTTACCTTTTTATCTTTACAACCGGGCCACTTCTTTTCTCTGGGTAACCCCTCCTACCATTTCCCACATGCAGAACTGTGTGGATATGAGGAATGCCACAGAAGAATTGCCCCTCTGTCAGATCCAAGAAATAGCAGCATTTTTTTGTGATGGTGGCAGCAGAACAAAATGCACACCTGTGTAGTGGCCCATGCAAAGTGGTCCAAGGATGCAATTCATTGTGCACATAAGGAAAGCAAGGGCGAGCAACAGCCCCGGATTTCAATTTAAGGCTGGCTGCACTAACTGAGTTGGTTTTTGTTTGCGTAGGGACTACGCTTGCTCCGTATAGCTTCACAGAATCATAGAATTGCAGTATGGAAAGGGACCTTTATCGGAACACCCTTCATGGAGGGGCAGGTGATGGCCACACCTCCCCTCCCACACACTTCACTAAGCGAATGCCTAACCGCCAAACCTTACAAAATTATGGTGATTGCTAAAGGGGTAAGTGAAAACCAAGTGGCCCCTGCCAATTTGCCAAATGGAAAAATTCCTAACCGACCAACATCCAAAGCAAGGCCAAAGCAGCAACACCTACAAATAGGGATGGGAGGGCGGGTGTTTGGCAGCGTGAAGCAAGTGCATCAGACACATCACGCTGCCACTTTTATAGGCCCCCACCAATCACGCCACCTGCACTGATTGGCTCAAACAGCCTGGTGTGATTTGGGGCCATTCAAACAAGGCCTGGGAGAAACCCAGCACCTTCAACCTGGTGGGGGTTGTCTCAGGGGCCCGTGCACAACCAGGAACCTCGTTAAAGAGGGTCCCATTTGCGCCCCGAGGCCCCTAGACCCTTCCTCAAGTAAATAACTTGACGCTGAAAGGTAATTTTGGTTTAGGTTTACGTAAAATAAGCACATGATACGTGTATGGGGTTTTCCTCCTCCACATGTTGGGTGTATGCATGAAGAAGAAGAAGAGGAGTTTGGATTTGATATCCCACTTTATCACTGCCCTAAGGAGTCTCAAAGCGGCTAACATTCTCCTTTCCCTTCCTCCCCCACAACAAACACTCTGTGAGGTGAGTGGGGCTGAGAGACTTCAAAGAAGTGTGACTGGCCCAAGGTCACCCAGCAGCTGCATGTGGAGGAGCGGAGACGCGAACCTGGTTACCCAGATTACGTGACTACCGCTCTTAACCACTACACCACACTGGCTCTTAACCACTATACCACAAGATATCCCGTCTGAAACTCCTAGTAGTTCTGAGCATTCTTCCACAAAGCTTTCCAACCAAGTTTTGTGATTCATAAAATCATAGAATTGTATAGTTGGAAGGGACCTCGAGGGTCATCTAGTCTAACCCCATGCAATGCAGGAATCATTTACCCAATGTGGGGCTCAAACCCACACCCCAGAGATTAAGAGTCCCGTGCTCTACCGACTGAAATTACCAACAACAGTGGGGATCACAACTGGCAGCTATTTTTGTCCGTTCAAATTACACTCTCACAAATGTACCGAAATGCAATCTTCAATCAAATAATTAATCTCTTTTTTTGTGCGGTTTTAGTGGGATAATAAGCCTGCTTGTGAATGAACTCTCCTCTACCCCTCACCCTCACAAGGGGCCATTTCAAATCACTGTATTACTTAAGGAGGACATTTTGTCATGCAGGTAATCTTGCTTCCCGATTAAGAACATTTACTTTCTTCCTGCCGGATTGTTCCTACAGATACCGACACAATGCAACCTCTGCAATTAGTTTTCACAGGTGGCCTGTTTCGCCTCCAGTAAAACTGCTCTCTTTCTCCTCCTGCAAGTCATAGCAAAGCAAATGTATATTAAAAACATTTCAGATATGAAATAAACACTTTCATAAAAGCAGCTGTGATGCAATGCATCATTTCTGTCTGACCTGAGTTATGGAATGAACTTTAGTTGCCAGGATCAAAGCTGTAGGGGAGAGGGAGGGTTGGGGGGGGAGGCTGGAGTTCAGAATAGCACAGCAGTTAGGTAAGTCTCGAGAAGTCGGAGCCAGCTCAATTAGAAATCTTCGTTTTCCCCCCTCTGCATTCTGTCGGCTGGCCTAGAGAGCCACACTTCTCAAATCAAGATATCTCACATTAAAATTAAAATTAAAGTGTATCTTGAGGAGAGGGTAAGTCTCCACAGCTCATGCCATGAAATCTGCAAAGGACTTCCTGATCACTGGCTCTGGGAGAGTTATGAATGGCTGTAGATGAACTAAATTAACAAATTGTTAGATCTAATTTGTAGATTAACAAATTGTTGTTGTTAAATAAATGGGTTCTCCTGATATTCCAGAAATGCACTTCCAGGGGGGGGGGGCAGAGAATTACAGTGTCAACACATATCTCTTCAACGAAACATCTGTTAAAACTGTTCGTAGGTCAAGGGTCTCAAACTGTTAAACACTGGGGGTCCTGCCACAACTTTTTTTCCCAAGGCCTTCCAGAAATGTGCATTTCTGAATGCTACCATATTGCTTAAGCATCAGGCTCGCTGGTCTTAAAAAAGAAAAGAAATAAGATTTATTTTAATTAATGTATACTTCATTTATCTGATTTTTTTAAAAAAACGGCTTGAATTTGATTCTTCCATACTTGAAAAGCAAAGCAAGTCTCCACTAGCACGTTCCACAACGCCCAAGGAACAATAGATTCATAGAATCACCCACAAGCAACCAGTCCTAGCGCTTGTAACATAACAGCTCTAGAGTAACAATTCAGGAAACATCTCCTAGGGATTTCCTAAAAATGATTCTATCTGGTCGAGATGAGTGATGACCCAATTCACAACTGGTAGAGCTTTTTACCTTAAAAAAAAAAAAAAACCAACTCAGTTATACCAAAGTCCAATTTTATTTTATTTTTTGTTATAGGTTGTTTCCTAAAAGGTTCCTGAAATTCTCCTCCACTGAGTTATAATTATACAATCATAAAATTATAAAAGCATCTATTCATTTCTCTCCCTTTTCTCTCTTACTGTTCCCAGTTCCCTCCCTCCTTGTAAACGCTTCCATTACCACCAGTGGAAGCTCCCCCCCCCCTTTTTTTTAGCCAAATTGATGTAGAGGGAGATTTTGGGACAGATCACAGAACTGGGGAAGGTTAACACTTTCCTTCCCAGCTACAAACCCCCACCCGCTGGTTCCCACATAGCAGTATCGCCCCCTGCAGCCTGGGAGGGGAAACTCCATGAGTCTGCAATTCCTGCACCCTTTGCTTACTCATATACCGATTTGTCTATTCGAGTAATAAATTGAACAATACAAAAAGATTGAAAAGGGAAAGGGGGGCTGACAAAGAAAAGGAGAAACAAAACCCTATGTTGATGGTGTAGACAGGTGGATGAGGAACTCATATTCTATTCCTCTGTCTACAGTGAGTTGTAGGAAGTTCTGTCTGATATCTGGAAATTTATCTTATTTCCCCCTCTTAATTTAAACTATTTGCTCATGAGCTGTAAGATCTAAGAGGCACTCCATCTACTGAGCCACAATAAGGAGACCAGGTGACTTTTCTGCATTATGACGGATTCAGTGTTAGAAGAAAGACACTACCGCTCATACCCTGGTGGTATATTCCAAATAGTGCGGTTTTTGAAACTTCAGCTGGTGCAAAATACCACCAATTGTCAGGTAGAGGTAAGCAGAAACATCACCACATCCTCTGACAGTGAGCTCAGGTGGTGAGTAGCAATGGGACTAGAACCGATATGTGGTCACTGACACCAAGCGATATCAGCATTCTAGGGGGAACCACAAGGTTTAAAAGCCTAAGGGGGCAAAATACACCAAAAAGACAGACCAATGAAAACTGAGGGTGCCCAACAGCCGCAGAATGATGTGTGCCAATTGGAACAGACGAGTTGATAACTGGTATGGGTGTGGATGATCTGGTAGCATCGAAAATGGCTGGCTGGTTGGAAACTTGAACAACAGCACCGCTTCTATGAGGTGAGGACGTACTGCAACATTATGATGTAGGAGCCCCCAACTCAAGTGCCCACACGCCAATCACCTTGGAAGCAGAATGGGTTCTATGAACAAAGCAGACCTTCTGAAAGAAGGCAAATCTACCCCAAAATTGGGAAGTGCAGATTCATCCCACAAAGTAGAGCAGAGAGAACGTAAGCAGTTACGTATGTGTTTCCTCTCGTCTAGGCTGTGGCTTGAACGTGCAACAGCATGGCATGCATTGCTTTCCTTTTTTAACTACTGCACTACAGAGAAGGAGGGAGAAAGGATCTGTAGACTCACCGCTGAGTCTCAGGTCTTGCTGACTGCCCCTTCCAAAGCCCTGTGCAAGACAGCAGTTTGAAAGGCGACCAACAATCAGATGACTGTCAGGTCCTGAGAAGCCCCTTGCGAAGCATTATGTTGCACTTCACTTTGCAAAGTACTCTGCAAGAGCCATGCAAGAAAAAGAAAATCATTGTGATATTAGGCGATTGACAGCTGAGTGGCTCTGCCCGCCTCTCAGTCTTGGCCCATGATGGGTGGTAGAGATAATGATTTGGCCCACTGGCCAGATCCAGTTTCCCACCCCAGCAACTACACACATACACTGCAACCACCACCATCTCTTCCTCAAACATAGCAACATAACAGACCCACAACACTGTCCTTTCTCTAGTCTCCCTCCAGTTTTTTTCAATATCCAAAACAGTGGGACCTTGGTTCTCAAATGGCTTAGTTGATGAACAGATCGGCTCCCGGACACAGAAAACCCAGAAGTGTTACGGTTTTCGCATGTTTTTTGGAAGCCAAATGTCTGCTACGCCTGTCGGCTATTGTTTCTGGGGCACCTGCGCCAGTTGGAAGCCTCTCCTTGGTTTTTGAACGTTTCGGGAGTCAAACGGACTTCTGAAATGGATTAAGTTCAAGAACCAAGGTTCCACTGTATATTGCCTAATCCCCATTTCTAGGAGAACTATCTCCTGTATGAACTTCCAAAGGCTTTAATATCTGCCAAAAAGTTTCTCCTGCAACTGATTTCCACCAAGAGCAGGACCTTTTCAGTTGTGGCTACCAAGCTCACGAATGATCAGACCCAGACCTCCTTAGCTTCAGCAAGGTAGTGGCGTCTCTCTGAACATTAAGTGGGGTTTTACTGGTTTCTCATGTTATTGTCAACATAACTTCTAACATTTTTTATATTCTAGAAATAGATACATCTATAATATCACATTGTAACAAAAAAAAATGTTATGAAGTTCAATAAAACAACTTAAAACAATTGATAAACCCTTCAAGTGTCCCTATTTTCTATGGACAGTCAAGGAATTACAGAAGCCGTCCCAGTTTCTGATTTAATCCTGGGATGTCCTCCTTTTCCTTAGGACGTCCCTATTTACATTGGATAAATGTTGGAGGATATGGAGCCAAGCCAAGGTGACAAGTATCTATACAACCTTTAGAAGACATCTGAAGGCAACCCTGTATAGGGAAGCTTCTAGCATTGAATGTTATATTATTATTTTTATACACGTTGGAAGCCAGAGTAGCTGGGGCAACCCAGTGAGATGGGCAGATGATGATGATGATGATGATCTCCCCCATCATCATGATTGAATAGGACATCCCTGTGTTCATCAGAGAAATATTGGAGGGTATGAATTTACTGGTCATCAAATAAGGGAGCAACCCAAACCCAAGATCTCCAGGATGAGTAAGTTAGGATCCAGCAGATCTCTGCAACATTCAACCTGCATTTAAAATTCCCTGACAAATGATATTATAGAAATGAAGGAAAAGAGAGCGAGAGGAGTGCTTTTTAACCTGAAAGCACACAGAGGGGACAATGTACAGAGGCCAGTAACAGATCAGCTTCATTTTCAGCCCGGTCTATTTGTCTCTTCCATGCAATCCCGCTCTTTCTTCCGACCTCCAGCTGTCCAACCGTAACAAATTAGTCTAACACTTGATATTTGTCATATCTTAATAAGGAAGAAAAGCCTCGACAGAAAAAAAATAAAAATAAAGCAAGAGGTGACAGGAAACATAACACAATTTTGTCTTGAATTTGCACAACCTAATTTATAGTAATACAACAAAACCTATGAGTTCTGGTAAATGTCAGAGCAGCAGCACTCATTACATATGTTGATAGGTATGAAGCTAAGTCTCTGTAGGCCTTTCAAAAATTGCACATAGCCGATTTAATGCAAACCAGAAGTCTCTGGCTGCTGGGTGAACGTTCAGATTCATTCCCATATGGATATGCTGGGGGGCTGGGGGAAGAGCGAGCTTTTCCCCATCTCATTTATTTACAGTTGAAGGGCGGATCTTCGAGAGTGAGCATGAGGCCGGCTAACTATGGATTTGGTTTGTGGGACGACACCTCCCATTTCCACAAAAATTATTTAACCACTGGAAAGAAAGTGTCTCGGTTATAAGTAACCTCTTCTCTCCCCCCCCACCCCCCCACCTCGCATCTGCCTTGCCCAATCTCTTCTGGGCCAGCTCCAATAACAACATCTGCTTGGCAGCTTTTCAAACCCATGGATAGTTATCTAACTGAGGCTTTTGTGCTGCAGTGTTTATTCTGTGTGGAGAAATGCCTCTTTAGTTGAAAGAGTACTTTAGAAAAGCTGTGCAGCTATTAGCAAGTGAAGCACAAGGCTAATAACCCCCACCTGCTCATCAAATTAATTATGACATCTGAGTCATTATAACTCAGAGAGAACACACGACTGAAGGCTTGTCACATGCAGGAATAAACATACTGTACATTGCAACCCCAAAAAGAAATTACAACCAGGCTATAAAGCCAGCAGGGGACAATGACCTTCCAGATTAATAATAATCTCATTGTTCATTTATTTTCCAATGAAACCACGGTGAAAGAGAGAGGGTGGGAGAATCTCAATCTCCATTATAGCACTGTGAAACTTTAAGAGGAAGAACGGGAAATGATCAACACAATTGCTTTAACCACAGCAGTGCATATATTAATATCCACTTTGGGGGAATCTAGTGCAAAAACTACACCAATAATAGATGTCCTTAAGCTCCGTATAGTTTTCCCTTGTGCTTTCTGAATGATATGAGCATGTGATTCCAAAACAAAAAGGAATGTTAAGACATATGCACATGAAAATTAAAACCAAAATACATATCCATATGTTTTTCCTAAGCTATCTCCCCCACAAAAAAAGTCAGACGAGACTATCCTTTTTAGAACCTAAGTTTACTCTAGGTATCTAAATTTCTAGTATACTTTGATTAATGTTTTTTAATATATAAAAGCCGTATATATTCATTAATCTTATAATGAATGATTTTAGCGTGTTGTTGTACTGTTGTACTGTTTTATTGTTGTTAGCTGCCCTGAGCCCGGCTTCAGCTGGGGAGGGCGGGATATAAATAAAATTTATTATTATTATTATTATTATTATTATTATTATTATTATTATTATTACTCCTTTCATTCTGCAGATCTGAATTGTGATATGTGCATCGTGCATCTAATTTTTCACATCAAAATAAAGCAAGCCTCAGGCGTACCGACGCTTTGACTTTAAAACACAACCAAATTCAAAGCTCTGAAACTGTATAACTAGAGTATAGCTTGCTGCAATGGAAAGCCACGCTTGTTTAGTAAAGTTTACTTTTCTTTGGAATATTTCACCTTTCGGTCAGCTCGTTTATAGATATATGCTATTTGGAGCACACATCATTCATGCGATAGTCATTCGTGCACAATTCCCCATGTGAGAAATTTGGGTAAGCAGCCGTTGCTGTCCTGTAAAATGAAACTTTGCGGCAATTGCTCATTCAAAGCACTGCTAGAACGAAAGCATGCTTGTGTGTCTGTTTTGCTGTACAGTAAGGGACAAACCTTGGGACACCGGGAGCTGAATGCAAGTTTCCAGACTTTTTATCCCAAGCCGCATTCCTTATCTGTTCTGCACCCTCCTCAACTGCATTTCTGCTGCATTTCATGTGGTTTAGAATGGGGCAACGGGAGCTGCTGGGTTCAGAAAGTCTTTCCGGAGATGTAGGAGAATGCAAGAGGGGCTATGGAATTTCCTTGCATGAGACTCTGTTCCGCTTGCACTAGCAGTAGTCTCAACCCAAAGCAATTTTATATCAGTGTTGCATGGATGTTCTCATGCCAGTACCAGCTGTTCTGATATAGACTGGCAAAGTGAGCATGATGCAAGCTACCCAAATTTTGCAGGATACCTCTGCACAACCAATGCAACATAGGAGTTGGCTATGAGGAATGGCTCTGCGGTGGAAAACTGCCGAGGGTAACATTTGGGCACTGGGTCACACACATTATAAAATGCAGAAAGCAAAACCAAGCACAGAATTACCTATTTTAGTGGTAAAAGCATCAGTTGCGTTTGATTTCTTCTCTGGTTTAGAAATCTCACAAGTTCTAGGTCTAAAAACAGGAGCTAAACCAAAAAGCAGTCCTGTTGCAAAGTACAAATGTACATGGAGTTTTGTTGAAAAGTGGTAAAAAAAAGTTGTGTGTAATTCGCACTAAGCACCTAAGATATCGAGAAAAATGAAGAGGCAAACAAAAATGGTGTGTCCTGGAACTGCTAGTTTGAGCAATCGGTTTAAAGGTCAGCTTGTTGCTTGGGACGGAAACTCTAAATTTATCTCCGAAACAACCCTCAAAATTCTTGAAGCCTTTAGAAATCAGACGGTCATGCTCCAACCTGCATGATAAATCTGGAATCCATTTCCAGCGCACAATCTCCCCTTGTTCCCATAATGCTATAATATTCATAATGGCAAGAGGTCACAAGTATCAACTTATAAAGTTCTTAATTCTCCCCCCCTCCCTTAAATTTATTCATCAAAGTAAACCATATGTGCAGAATTCATGTGCCTTAACTATAAAATAGGACTCCCACTTTTAAACACAGTAGGGGGTGTTGGAAGAATAACTGTTACACCCTTCAAAATATTTTTAAAGTCTTTTTAACGGCTGGTTCCCACAAATTATTGAATTCTTTCACAATGGTTTATGACAACTATGTAGTCCACAGGAAAAAAATCAAGGAGGATTTCACAGCTTCTACCCCTTCCTATGCCTGCACTTTGGGTCTCTGACAAGCTGACAATAGATATCATTTGAAGGGGGGGACCCCTTTCTCATATGGATAGCAATTTCACATTTTTTCCAAGTCTGACTGAAGGGATTATGAAGGGCAGAAACAGTGAGCATGAAAAGGATTCAGCACCCACAACCTGCTGTTGGTATATTTGCAGACACAGTGGTCTGGTGCTGCCACATGTAGCTCTGCATATAGGAGGGGGAATGTTTTTATTATACAGTTTACCTCTCCAAACATCATTCACAAAAATTAAAAGATGCTAGCGTGTAGGGATGATTGTGGGTTATGCTGGCTTTAGAGAAACCGTACGCTGAAATCTTTAAACTATGCGATTAGTTAGTGCAATAAAGATTACCTTCTAATCGATTCTTTATTTCTTGCTTTCTATTTTGGCTATGTGTAATGCTGGTGTGTGTGTGTGTGTGTGTGTGTGTGTGTGTGCTCTAGCGCGCATGAATGCTAAGGCATCTTTAGATAGATTATACTCTCTCCCTCTTTTAAGATGAATCACTTTGCAGCTATTGTCGGCATACTTTTTAAGAAACCAGAATGCATGCCAGAAGGAGCGAGTGTTTCATAAAATTCTGCAGATCCTAGATCACACACAACAAACTTATTCTCATATCCACTTAATCTCTGTACACATCTCCACCCCTGCTTCCTTCCCAATGGTATGCAGGCTTGAAAACACAAATGTTCAAGTTTCCTGGAGCTAAGCTAAAGAGGAAAAGTCCCATTCCCAAGGGGGAGAGCTACATGATCTTGGCGCCCTGGAGCTGTTAAATGCAGTAAAATATAACATCGCAATTCACCACAATTAACCATGGGGGAAACAGCCCTTTTTTCACCTTTGATGACATTCAGCAGATAAGACCATGAACTACAGATGTTATCTGCAAACAAAGGGTTCTGAACACCAAAAGCATGTACATATTTTGTACGGAGAGGGAATTATACTATGTACACACAAAACCAGCAAAACAAAGTCCTTTGAGACAACGTGGACATTAAAAACCAGAAGTAAAATCAGCCATCGCAGAGGTAGTGCAAGATTGGTACGCAAAGTAAAAGACTGTGGGGGGAGATTTAAATAAATGCTGCGCATAAAAATTTAATTACAAAATGTATGGGAAATCCATATGTGCAGCAGAATATAACTTAGGACATTTCTGAGAAGCTTGTGATATAAGCTGCCATGCATTTTTAATGCGCAGAAAGTAGTTAAAGCAGATTTAAGGTCTGCAATATACAAAAGTATATTTCACTTCTCCTTTCATCTGAATGTGTAATAGCAAGGGATTAGCAGAAAATGTTGAACAGAGGGAATTAAATCTCTCAGACCAAATTAGGTTGTGGCCAATATCTACTATCAAGCCATAGTAAGTAAGTCATCTTATTGCAGTCAACGACCAATATCAGGATAAAACCACCAATTACAAAGTTTAAAATCACAGAACAGATTAAAATAAATAAAATTACATATACTTAAAAAAGCAGTTCTAGTTGGTCATTTATCCATCAGAGGGGAAACACTTTTGATCTAGAGATGACCATCCGCCGATATATACTACTCCTACTAGCCATTATATGTCGCACTTTAATTGCTGCTCTGCAGCATTTGGCCACCTTATATGTTATTATCTAAAAGCAGCAGAGAAGCAAGAAACTGTTCAGGACTCCCAGCACAGTCGTACCTCGGAAGTCGAACGGAATCCATTCTGGAAGTCTGTCCGACTTCCAAAATGTTCAGAAACCAAAGCACAGCTTCCGATAGGATGCGGGAAGCCTCCAGCCAATTGGAAGCCGCGTCAAGTGTTCGGGTTCCAAAGAACGTTCGCAAACCGGAACACTCACTTCCAGGTTTGCACCGTTCAGGAGCCAAAATGTTCGCGAACCAAAGCACGACTGTATATTTCTGGAGTATAAGCAAAATAAGGCCAGAGTGTAGACCTCTGTAAAATGAGCATTGGTGGAGCATGTGTTCTACAGTTTCAATTTGGCCGAAGTCACAGGTAGAGCATCTCTCCAGATATGGGATTTTTCTAAAGCGACCTTCAAGAACAGCAGAGGGGAGAGCATGGCAACGAGCCAGGATGAATGCCCTACAATATTTAGGCTGATCCAGATAGCTTAGATATGCCATAGGCTCCTATAATTGCTGACGATAAAAGAGGAGGACCTATCGAGCCAATGTGTGGACCTCATACACATAATTTACACATGGGAGAAATACAATTGCAATGCACATGGGCAACCTTTGAATTCTTGCCTGGTTAGTTTTGTTTTTGCACCAAAGGGCGGAGCACAGAAAGAATAAAATTGCACTTGCCGTGACACAGGCCAAGTTCAAGACCTCTTTGAAATACAACCCTGGATGTCTTTCGCAATATATTATGTGTCTCTATATGCTAGGTATGCTTGAATGAATTTAAAGGCCTAAACCGTTTCAAGTATATCGCAATAACTGTATGCCTGTTTATGCTAAAAGCAAGCCTCTGGACAATGCGCCTCTTGAATGGGTAAATTGCAGGCAAATTTTTGCAAAGATTGGGAATGGATGTCTTCTAACCTGCTGGGGGTCCTTTGCCCGTGTTAAGTATTTACACAAGCATTCCTTGGAGAGAGGAGAAATATTCAAGAAGCAGTATACCTTTAGGACAGAGAGCCACATCACAAAGAAGGAATTTATTGTTAAGTTCATTGCAGAGTGAGATAAGTGTATCCAAGAGCCCTTGGGATTCATGGCTTTCCATGTGAATACATCAAAAATGGATGGGAGTAACAATTAATGGCTGTAATTAAGAAGAAAAACCATTGCTCTGACTGTGGGAGTGAGTGATATATGCATTGTGTATTTTGTGCTTGATGAAAAATCACGCGAACTAGTAGACAGGCATTGACCATACAACAGTAGCGTATTCCGTGTTTGTTTGTAATTTTAAGGTACCAAGTTTTATATCACTGAGTAGTACAAGAGAAAGCTACGCAGTGAAATTAACCCAGTAGCGACTTGCAAAATCACTATCAAAATGATCAAATCACAAGTTCAAACATACGTCGCCGCACGTAATTTTTTGGCATAACCGTTTTAAAATCTACTCAGGCTCACATGTATGCACATGTACACACACACACACACACACAACACAGTCATTTAGAAGAATCTCCAGAAGTGTGCCAAGACATGTTTTTGGTGTTGTGCCATATTATGTGCTTCTGTTTTTGGCATTCGAATGCGGATTAGACAGATGTGCGAGGACAGCAGATTTGGCAAGTGGTGACAATGGTCTAGTCTGAGTTTGGTAATTAAAGTTTTTCATGAGACTTACTAGGTGAAATAATTAAGAGTAACTTATCTGGGCTGTATATCAGCCCGTCATCCACTATTTATCACCCACAGATCAGAAACCACTGAATTTTCAAGTGTCTTCGATTGGTACTACTGAATCAGTTCCCTGACAAAGGCTCAGATATGAAGTACTGCATTTTTCCGTGTATAAGACCCCCCATGTATAAGACGACCCCTATTTTTTTTAACCCAAAATTAAGAAATTAAGTTGTTTAGCTTTTTGGGGGTGGGGGAGGTCACGTCCACCAATCGCTCACCCGCCTGCCCGCAACTGCCGATCGCTTGCCACAGCCACTGCCGATCGCACAACTTGCCACAGCCGCCAATTGTCTGCCTGCTCGCCGCCACCCACAGCCCACCCGCCCACTTGCCACAGCCACCAATCGCCTGCCCAATTGCCACAGCCAATCACCAGCAGGCCTTGCCACAGCCACCAATCACCCACCCAATTGCGGCTGCCAATCTCCCGCTTGCTGCTGCCATTAATCACATGTCCGCCCTCTGAATTCACTATCCGTTTATAAGACGATGCCCAATTTTTGCCTTTTTTTTTTTTTTTAGCAAAAAGCATCGTCTTATACATGGAAAAATATGGTGCATTTAAACTGCACACAACCTTCACATTCAGTGTTACTTTAAGAACCATAACCCTCAAGGAATTTATGGTATGCCCTCTACTTCTTGACAGCTATGGAACTGAATACATACCAGGGATTTAAAAGGTCCATTAGGGCTGCACCAGACTTGTCAAATCCAAGAGAGGACAGGGATCCTATACCTTTAAGAGCTGTGTAGAAGACAGACATTCAGCAGGTGTAGCTTGTCATGCACAGCTTTACCTTTTGAAAGAGAGCCCTGTCCACATTTGCCACCCTAGCCAGCATTTGCAGAACATGCATCCATTCCTGTCTTTTGCCTCAAGGGATAGTCACAGTCTTTTAAAGAGCGAGCTCTATATGCATTTCTAAAGGGAACTGATTTTAGATACAGGTGTTGCTGCGCCACCTGCAAATCACAGGCTTTTCATTTTGAAATCTTAAAATGCATTTTAAGATGCTTCGTGGAGACAGAAAGGGCAAAACATAAATGCTGCTTATAAAAGGCTAAGGAAAGTTAAACCACTTGCAGTCTTAAATAAGGCAGGAATAATAATAATAATAATAATAATAATAATAATAATAATAATAATAATAATAATAATGTTATACGCGGAAAAAGTGCAATAGATCTAGAGGCCTTTTTGTAAGTTGGAACAACACTGACAATGGTCTATTGTTAATTGACTCCCATGTGTGAAAGCTACAGAAAGATTAGTTTATACAGCTGCTGCTATTTGTCATGGCGCTGCTAAAAAGGTACATGTGGTAAATCTGGGCATTCTTTTAGAACACGGAACAGAATGACCATTACTCAATTCTGGGGCATGTGTTAATAGAAAATAATTGTCTTATTGAGAGTTGAATTTGTTTTCCTCACTAGCATGACAATGAATTCAGCAAGAATGCAAAACAGGTTCTACAGTGTGGACAGTACTGATTCTGTGGGATTTAGAATTCAAGCCCTTTATGCTCTTCACATCTTCAGAATTTCAACACCCAGTACTGCCTCAATACAGTTGTGCACTTCAGTCTCTGGCCTCCATTGAGAATGGCTTCTCGATGCAAAACCGGAAGTGACCTCTCCAAACAACGGAACAACTCTCCTTCTCTCATCTCAGCAGCTGCAATCTCCTGGGTGATGTCGATGCCATTAGGCAGTTGAATGCACATGCATACTCCGTCCGTTTCCCTCCCACTGCTCCGCACAGCCCCGGGCACTGACAACCTATGCTACATCACTGTGTACATGCAGAATGGCACACAGCACCTTGGATTCTGGCCAATACTGTATCCACAGATTTTCATTTGTGGGTATTTTAAACAGCCTGTGTACTATAAACTAATTCATTTAGCAACCTGGATATTTTCCCTTCACTCCTACTCAGTAGTTCATATTATTCTAATTCATTATTCATCTCTTTCATTTGTGTTTTGCACAACTCCTTCCTTCATCAATGATCCCCCCCCCCCCAGTATTGGTCTGCTATCAGTTTTTTAGTGAATTAAACACTGAAGATTTGCCAAAAAGGTATCCCACCATATGCAAAACTTCACAAAGCATTTAAATTATTTCTTTCACTGTTCGCAATGCATGTTTGCATAGAGCGGCAGAATAGTAATTTCCATTATACTTTTAACTGCATCTCCGTCTCACAAAATAATATATTTTCATCTCAGTGATGACACTACCACAGTGATAGATAACACAATGTTATCTCCTTTCATTGCATAAAAACATACACAGACAAAAAAAGTCTTCAACTATAGGTGTTCAATATATTATATATAGCATACAGAGCTATCCTATGGAAGTCTACTCAGGAGTAGTTTGAGGACTGCAGCCAGCCCAAAATCTGCATTTCATGTCTTGGCTGAATCACATGGTTAGGAATGAGAGGGTAAAGATTCAAACATACATTCAAACATACATACATCCATATAGAAAGGGAAAGCAGTCCAGAATGACAGGACTTAACTGCTCTTTATGTGGTCATATAAACACAACAGGCAGTAGTAAAATCCTCAAAACCAAATTTAAGTTACAATCATTGCAAAACCAAAAGAATGCTTTGGGAGAATTCTGCCCTGTAATTCAGATTGAATATACGGCACCGACTGCTTACGACAACTTCTTTTTTCTTAGCTCGCTACTACGTTAAAAAACATGGATATAATTATAGTTGTTGGCTTTTAAACTGTCTGCAAGGCAGGCAAAGATAAACTGCTATTAGTAAGCATACCCAATCTCAATAATTGTGTTTTGACATTATAGGTAAAAGATGCAACAAACATAATGAGGAGGGAAAACTTGGATACAGCTACAGGCATACCAGGTCAATTGCAGCTGTGACCAAGGGGATTCCACTCTTCCTAAACGCACACACACTTTTTAATTCCTGTTTAGGCTCACTTGTCGTGGGCAAGTTCCATTTTATGCAAAAGCTTACTATTACGTAAGCATCAATAGGATTAAGGCTGTTAGTTTTTGACTTTAAAAATACATACAGAATCAAAGGTCGGTTTTTATTGTTACCTATTCTGGACTTATCTGCAAAATAGTTTCTTACTTATCAAAGACATTCAAAGAAGCTTCCACCAACCTACGCATCAAATCATATAATTCCAACATGGGCACTGTAAAGGGTACTCAGTTGGTCATTTTGACATTGTGAGACACCTCTAGGGCTTGGCGATATATTGATATATTGTCCAAAGCTGGTCTGAAGTCCATATTGTGATATTGGTTTGGTAGTTTTTGAGCTGGCAATATATCACGAATTGTGTGAGTGCGTGTGTGCGTGTGTGCGTGAATACACTATGCAAAAACCACGATGCACGAAGAAACCGTGAAGCTAGCCAATGGAAGCTGGCTTCAACCCATGTAACTGACCATGCATTAGTTTCCTGAAAAACAGGTTGCATAGATTATCAGCATGGAATGAGCTTAGGGTGAGCATAGTTTTAGAGAATGGGTGCCAATTCCAAGGAGGCTGGCCAATTTCAACTGGGGCACAGTTAAAGGCCAGACTGCTCTTAAAGGCCAGTAATTCTGCATATTAAAACAAACAAATGTCTATCTTGCCACCAATACCTCTATTCTATGCATGTAACAATATCCTGGGAAATGTTTCATTTATGAAACCAACTATCATTCACTGCTTCTCAAATAGTTGGTACAGATGGCATGGGCACGGCCAACCCTAAATGTGGGCTTTCTAGCTTTTTGAACTGCTACTAATATTTAACTTTTATTAAATACCAGCTGCTAAATGCTATTACTGAAAATGGATGTGGTGTTACCACTGCCTGGGGAAAAAACTGAGAGCAGGAAACCCTAAAAAAAGGCCCAATTATTACTATTTCTAGTATTAACAGGCATAAAGTCCCAGACTTTAAAGGTATTTACACATATATACTATATTTGATGTAATGATTTCAGAGCTCCAGAAGGAATTAAGACACAAATACTGGTTTATGAAATTATCACTGAAAACATCTTCCAGAATATAAAGTAACTTTCTATTATAGACTTTCTAATTATAGTGGTGTTGCTGCATGAAGATATATGGAAGGGTTGTTTATGAACATGGAATTATAACAGCTTGAATAGCACAGCTAGGAAGATTAACAAAAGGCTTATGTTGATTTCCATGGTCCAAAGATGCATTTTTAAAAAATTAAAAAGTAATTATTATCTGGAGTTCTGGAAAAATATTTTTGAAATGGTACTTTTAAATGTTCAGTTACTTTAGGCAAAATTATGTGCTTACCTGCGTGTAACCACTTCAATCCATTAGCAACAAAACCAAAAGGAGTACAGAACACGTTTTGAATGGACAAATTTGAAGGTTAAATTTCAGGTGAAAAGGCTGAAAAGAGTTTTGCCCAAGTCACTCAAGAGCCACTAACAATTCCAGAAAATATGGGCCTGTCCGGACCTAGGCAGCTTCTTATGTGAACACACAATTGTTAAAGTCAGCTGTCATCAACAATAACAAGAGCCACAGAACCTCAACAGCAAGTTGGCCTGTCAAGACAGACGTTCTGTGCTTCCTATATCTGGAAACAGGTGAGTTACCTGTTCTGGATTAGGTTGCACTCCCTTGAAAGCAGTGTTTCCCAAACTTGGATCTCCATCTGGTTTTGGACTACAACTCCCATCATCTCCAGTTACCAGGACTGGTGGTCAAGGATGATGGGACGTATAGTCCAAAAACAGATGGGAGACCCAAGTTTGGAAAACACTGCTCTAAAAGGAACAAATCTGGATCTGTTTTTTCCACTGGAAGCTCAGGTGACACCAGGGGCTAGGAGCAACTTTTATCAGCTTTGTTGCTTTTGGTTTGGGATAACTTTGCAATGTATGTTTAGGAACTGGTAACATCAAGGCTAGATTTCTGCAACTTAGCCCCCTGCAGATGGGGAGCGAACAATGGCTGTTGATTGAATGGAAAGTGGGCAATGGCTGGTGAGTCAACTGCTTCGGAGAACGGGCCTTTTCCATTAGATCTACAGAGTCAGACTAAACATTCGTGTTAAAGGAGGCGAAGATCTGTGGTCCAAGAAACATTCTCTTCAAAAGGCAGAGCAATTTAAACATTTGGCACTGGATTTGTAATTTTGGGTTTGCATGCTTTTGCTTCCTGAACACTGCCAGTAACCTCAGCTGCAGCAGTAGGACTGGAGATTCTTCTTAATGAGTGATGTCCGTCTATCTCTTTCTCCCTCTCTTCATTGTTGCACCCCAGGATTGTTAAGGCCATGTTGCTCATAGCATTTAGAGATGGGTGAATTTCGAAGTCACCCTAGGTCCATACAAGTTTTGCATTCAAATTACAGTTGAAACAAATGCATAGGAACACTTTTAGAAAGCCAGTTAGTACTTATTGCAGCACTGACAATATTTGGTACTGTCAGAGCTGCTTCAAGATCCTAGCTCACAGAGGATCACGCTAGCCAGCGGTCATTAAGTAAAAGTCTTTATTGAATTACAGTTTCCATTCTCACGCTGCTGTCTGCAACTCTACGTCTACTAGCTAGATCGGCGAGGCTCCGTCTGAGTCTCCGCCCCGTGCGCACCAACTTAATATCCTAGCCTTGCTCCACCTTTTCCTCCTGACTGTCCTCCTCTGGGTCCCTCTACCCCCCGGGGCTTCTTCCTTCCGGGATTCTTCTGACGCTGACCCGGACCCTTCTGCCTCCTTGCGCCGGGCTTTAGGACCCGGTTCCCTTTCGGGGCTGCTCACTGCGCCGCCTTCCTCTGCATTTGAACTTGGCGCGCGCGCCCAACCTTCCACTTTCCTCTTAACCGTTTCCTCGCTCCCCGATGGAGGTGTGGCCACTCCTGACTCCTGCCCTCCCTCCTGTGGTGAGCTGCCAGCGCTTCCCTCCTGGCTCCTTTCCTCTTCCCTGCTTCCTGGCGGTGACGCTGGTCCCGATTTCCAGCTGCTCCCCCCTGAGTCTCCTCTGGCTCTATCTTCCTGGGGTGCCTCCCTAGACTCCCCCCTTGCCCTGGCCACTGGTGCTCCTTTCTGTGAATCCTCTGATTCACTGGAAAGACTGGGAGATCTCGGGTCGTCGTCATCACTCATCCTTTCCTCTGTCTCCTCCCCTTCGCTCTCTGTTTCCTCCCTTGCCCGTGCCTCTGCACCTAAACCCCTGACATCCATCCCCCCCTCGAAGCCCCCCAGTCCCCCCTCCCCTCCTTCCGGTGCTGGAGCTGGGGGCTGCTGTTGCAAAGGGACGAACGTCGGATATCGGTCGCTTCCCGTGGCAGGCCTCCAGCGGAACTCTTCCAGGTCTTCCTCTCTGCTCTCGTTGACGACAGTCACCTCCTCTTCCATCTCTGTGCCGCCGTGCTCGAAACCAGGGTCGTCCCCGAAAATGTCCATGTCCGTCTCTCCCGCACTTCCTCCAGGCGGCGTTGCTCGGCCGGAACAGTCCAGCCACTTCCTGCGGAACTGCTCCTCCGGCCTATCGTCCCACCAATACGAGGGTTCTGAGACCGATCCCGAGGGTGACCCCTCCGGGGAACGGACGTCTCGTGTTGGTTCCTCGTCCGAGTCGAACCCCCTGAACGTGCTGTCCGAAAGCGTGGGCGTGAAAAGCCAGTCGTCGAAAAAGTCTGCTGGCATAGGTCTATGTGGGAAGAGGGCATGAAACTCGTCTTTGAGCAGAGGTTCGTCTAAAGCGTAGCCCGGCACCCAGCTGTTCGCACTGGCCGGGGTGCCCTCCCTGGCGAGAAAGTATTCTACTCCCTCTTCCCCCCATCTGGAGTCCAAAATCTCCGTGACTTCGTTGATGCGCTCCTCCTGTGCCACTCCCGCGTGCCCCGTGCCTTCTCTGAGCGGACTCGGCGCCGTTCCGGGTTCCTGGAACCTGTGCGGTGCCTTGTAGGGAGTGAGCACCGATCTGTGGAACACCGGATGCATTCTGGAACCCTCCGGAAGCGCCAGCCTGAAAGCCACCGGGTTGACCTGCTCTTCGACTTGGTAGGGCCCCAGTTGTTTATGCCCTAGTTTCTTCTTGGCCAACGACCTGGCCGGCACTGCGTGGGCTGCTAACCAGACCCAGTCTCCCACGTGGAGCTCTTCGCCAACCCTTCTGTGTTTGTCCGCTTGTACCTTGTATGCGTGTTTAGCCAGCTCCAGGTGGCGCCGCAGCTGATCGTGGACTTCCTGCAGCTCCGACGCGAACGCATCTGCTGACTGCGGCTCCCCTTCTCCCCTGCATTCCAGTCCCGGAAAGGTTCTAGGGTGCCGCCCGTTGTTGGCGAAGAACGGCGTGACGCCCGTGGATACGTGCTTCGTGTTGTTGTAGGCAAACTCTGCAAGCGGCAGGTAATCTACCCACGTCGCAGGCTGTTGGTTTGCATAACATCTCAGGTACTGCTGCATGATGGCATTGGCTCGCTCCGCTTGCCCGTTGGTCTGCGGGTGTCTCGCCGACGCCAGATTGATCTTGACGTTTAGGAAGCCCATCAGTTTCTGCCAGAAGTTCGAGATGAACTGCCGCCCGCGGTCGGACAGAATAGACCGTGGCAGACCGTGAACCTTGAACACGTGGTCTATGAACAGTTTGGCGGTTTGCTCCGCCGTGGCCACCTTAGCACACGGAATGAAATGCGCCATCTTGGAGAACAGGTCCACCACCACCAACACTGCCGTCTTGCCCCTTGAGCTGGGCAGATCCGTGACAAAGTCCAGAGCCACCCTTTCCCAAGGTTCGACCGGAGTTTGCAGCGGCTCCAACAGTCCAGCCGGCGGTTTGTGCACCGGCTTTGCCCTCTGGCAGGTGTCACACCTCGCTACGTAGTCTGCGACCTCCCCTCTCATTCCAGGCCACCAGAAATCCCTGGCTACTAATTCCACCGTCTTCTCCTTGCCAAAGTGCCCGGCCGTGGGTGCGTCGTGCAGCTGCTGTAGCACCTTGGCTCGAAGTTCGTCACCCGGCACGTAGATGGCTCCTTTACGGATGAGCAAGCCATCTCGTAGCTGGAAACCGTCGGCCGCTGCCTTGCCCCCTCGCACCTCTGCCATCTTCGTTCGTGCGAAGGAGTCCCCCTGCAACGCTCGCCGCACCGCCTCTAGGTCCACGGTCGCCGCGGCGCACGCCCACACTGTCGGTGCAAAGATGTGCATGGCGGCCGCTGGTGTTGCGTCCTCCAGATACTGTGGCTTGCGGGAGAGAGCGTCTGCCATGATGTTGGTGTCCCCCGGGACATACTCTATTCGGAAGTCGAAGTCCGCAAAGAACTCAGCCCAACGTATCTGCCTCTGGTTCAGGAACTGTGCCGTGCGCCAGTGTTCCAGATTCTTGTGGTCCGTGCAAACCTGCACCGTGTGCTTGGCGCCGATCAGAAAGTGCCTCCACGCCTTGAACGCTGCATGAATGGCCAGCAACTCCCTGTCCCAGATGGTGTAGTTCTGCTCGGACTTGCTGAGCTTCCTGGAGTAAAACGCTCCCGGCCGCCACACGCCCTGCGGGTCCTTCTGCAGCAGGACCGCCCCCACTGCTCTGTCCGAAGCGTCTGTCTCCACCCTCATCGGCATGCTGGGGTTGACATGAAGCAGCTGCTCTTCCGACGCGAAGAGACGCTTGAGGGCCTGAAAGGACTGCTCCGCCTGCTCTGTCCAGATGAACTTCTTCTTCTTGGAGCTAAGGGTGTCAGTGATGGCCGCCGTCTGCATCGCGAAGCCCTTGATAAACTTGCGATAGAAGTTCGCAAAGCCGACAAACCGTTGGACCTCCTTCCGGTTGCGTGGGCTCTTCCAATCCAACACCGCTCGAACCTTGGCGCTGTCCATGGCGAGCCCCTTGGCAGACAGCTTGTAGCCCAGGAAATCCACCTCCGGCACGTCAAATTGGCACTTCTCCAGCTTGGCGTAGAGCCTGTGTTGCTTTAGCCTGCCCAGCACTTCCTTGACGTGCTTGTCATGTTCTTGCTGCGACTCCGAAAAGATCAGGATGTCATCCAAGAAACAGACGCACGTCTTGTAGAGAAGTCCCGCCAACACGTGATGCATAAATGCTTGAAAAACGTGAGCGCCATTTTGCAGTCCAAAAGGCATAACTCTGTATTCGTAGGTACCCAGTGGCGTGAACATGGCTGTCTTCCACTCATCACCTTCCCGCATGCGAATGAGGTTGTACGCCCCCCGCAGGTCCAACTTGGTGAACACCTTTCCCTTCCGTACCTTCGCCAGGAGGTCGTCGATGCGGGGCATGGGGAAGTCCGACGGCTTGGTCACACTGTTCAAAATCCTGTAATCCACTACGAGTCTTTTTTGGGGCGTGTCTCGCTTCTTAACAAAGAATACAGGACTGCCCCCCACTGCCTTAGACTCCCGGATGAAACCGCGCTCCAAATTATGATCGATGAAGTCTTTGAGTTCCTGCAGTTCGTCCTCAGACATGGAATACAGCTTCCCTTTAGGCAGCGCCGCCCCCGGCAGCAGGTCAATTTTGCAGTCATATGGTCTGTGAGGGGGTAGCCTGTCCGCCTCCTTCTCGCAGAAAACTTCCAGAAATTCTGCGTACTTGTGGGGAATCGCTTGCAGCGTGCCTAGCAGCAGCTGTGACTCCTCTTCCTCTCCTTCCTGCCTGGGTACGATGCAGTGTTCAGCACAAAAGGAAGAGCCGAAGACCAGCTGCCTCTGGAACCAAGCCATCGTTGGGCTGTGCTTGTCCAGCCAACTCATACCCAATACAATGGGCGTGTCAGACAGTTGAGCGACGTTGAAGCTGATGACTTCCCTGTGATTCCCAAGTCGCATCACCATTGGTGGCGTCTGCTTCACCACTTGCCCCCCTAGCAGCTCCCTGCCATCCACCGTGACAACCTGCAGGGGCAGTGTGGCCGGCAGCAACTGCACAGCGTGCCTGTCGACAAATTCCTGCCCTATAAAGTCCGCGTTGCTGCCGGAGTCGATGGTGATTGGCACGTCCATGGTGATTCCATTGGGCAGCTGGAGAGATGCTGTGAGCCTCACTACTGGTTTGGGCGGGAGGGGGTTCACTGGCTGTAAAATTTCTGGGGACTGCGTCACTAACACGTCTGGCTGGGCCCCAGTGCCTCTTCCTCCAGCCAGACATCGTCGTTTCCCTGCTGTGGTCCTCCCTGCTGCGTTGCTGCAGTCACCATTGCTGAGGCTGCAGTAAGCTTGTGGGGCCTCTGGGGACACTCTTTCGCCATATGCCCTGGCTGCTCACAGACGTAACACTTCCTGGTCCCTCTAGGAGGCTTCGCCTTCACTGCTGCCGGTGCTAGGGCTCTGGTTGCTGACTGAGCCCTTGCACCTCCAACCTCCATAGGTTCGGCTCCTCCTCCTGGCGGAGGCGTGGATTGCGTTCGCGCTGCTTCTCTGGGAAAGAAGGAGGGGCCCCCGGCTGGTTCGCGCCCTCCACGTCCTTCGTCCTTGCTCCACGGACGTCCTTCCAGCCTCACCCCCACTGCCAGTGCCCTCTGAACGACCTCCTGGGTGGTTCGGGGTCTCTCCCCCCTCGCTATCTCATCTTTAATCGAGTTGTGCAGTCCCTCCCAAAAGAGGTCTCTTACAGGAGCCGAATCTCTGTCCCATTCCAGGGCGCTGACCAAGGCGAAAAAGCGTGCATGATACTGTCTGACGCTGGCCCTCCCTTGTCTCAGCCCATGCACCTCCTTCCGTGCAAGATCAATGTCAATACTTGATAAGAAACACCCATCCATCGCTTTAATAAAGGCATCCGCATTCTGGAGCGCCGGATCGTTATCTCTCCATAAATTGCGCAACCATGCTTTCGCCTCCCCATGCAGATGGGACATGATGAACCCCACTCTCTCCTGTTCATCTCTAAAGTCTTTATGCAACAGTTGCAGTGCGCACAGTACGTCGGCTCTAAAGTTGGGATACTGTTGCAGGTTCCCATCGAAGTGAGAGAGCAGCCCGCCTGTCCGTCTCGCCAACCCAATTCCCTCCTGCCGGGGTGGTTGCTTTGCCAGTACGTCTAACCTGACCTGGAGATCCCTGCAGGCGGCAGCTGCCTCGTCCTCTCTCTTCCTGGATGCGAGAACCTCGGCGTTCAGTTGTGCCACTGCTTTTCTGAGGTCCTCTATCTGCTGCTCAGCCGTCATGTCTCTTGCCGTTCGTGAGCTCGCTAGTGGGCGCCTGTTTCTCTCCCCTCCTCGAGGCTGCAGATGCCCACAATGTAGAGACGGAGCCTACTGTCAGAGCTGCTTCAAGATCCTAGCTCACAGAGGATCACGCTAGCCAGCGGTCATTAAGTAAAAGTCTTTATTGAATTACAGTTTCCATTCTCACGCTGCTGTCTGCAACTCTACGTCTACTAGCTAGATCGGCGAGGCTCCGTCTGAGTCTCCGCCCCGTGCGCACCAACTTAATATCCTAGCCTTGCTCCACCTTTTCCTCCTGACTGTCCTCCTCTGGGTCCCTCTACCCCCCGGGGCTTCTTCCTTCCGGGATTCTTCTGACGCTGACCCGGACCCTTCTGCCTCCTTGCGCCGGGCTTTAGGACCCGGTTCCCTTTCGGGGCTGCTCACTGCGCCGCCTTCCTCTGCATTTGAACTTGGCGCGCGCGCCCAACCTTCCACTTTCCTCTTAACCGTTTCCTCGCTCCCCGATGGAGGTGTGGCCACTCCTGACTCCTGCCCTCCCTCCTGTGGTGAGCTGCCAGCGCTTCCCTCCTGGCTCCTTTCCTCTTCCCTGCTTCCTGGCGGTGACGCTGGTCCCGATTTCCAGCTGCTCCCCCCTGAGTCTCCTCTGGCTCTATCTTCCTGGGGTGCCTCCCTAGACTCCCCCCTTGCCCTGGCCACTGGTGCTCCTTTCTGTGAATCCTCTGATTCACTGGAAAGACTGGGAGATCTCGGGTCGTCGTCATCACTCATCCTTTCCTCTGTCTCCTCCCCTTCGCTCTCTGTTTCCTCCCTTGCCCGTGCCTCTGCACCTAAACCCCTGACAGGTACTAATAATACTAGTCACATGAGATGCGACACTAAAAACAGGTCCTCTGAGATGCATTCTCCCGAGGAATGCAATCAAATCTCAGGGGGGCTTCGATTCATTCCGCACTCCACTCTGGATAAAAGAGATTTGTGATTTACCTTGCTTTTGGATTGACAATTTTGCATGTGTTTTCCCCCACCCCCACCCCTTTCTGATTAATCGTGTCCTCATCATGGAGAGCACGTGTTGTGGTGAATGACCTCACTGTTTGTGGGTGGGAGCGTTTGGATAGCCACAACAACCCGATTGGTGGTCCCTCAGTTGCTGGGGTAAATGTGGCCAATGAGGTTGAGAGAATTTGCAGCTTGGGGACCTATTTATACCACTGCACGTTGCGTCGAGCTTCGTCTTAGAGCCTTGTGCATCGGATCACCTGCCCACCCTCCCTATATTTAGTGTCTTGCTTTGACCTTGCTATGCCATCGTGGGTTGTCTGCTTTTGGGGCAGGGGCCCGGTAGGAATTTTCCCACTTGGGTGATTGGCTGGTGCCACTTGGGGTTCGCCTGCAGCGTAGCAAATCATCACAACTTTGTAAGGTTTGGTGGTTAGGCATTGGTTCAGTGGTGGTGGAGGGGATGTGGTTAGGCTGTGCCTGCCCCTCCAATGCTAGGGAACTCCGTTAAAGGAATCCAGGTGCTTGCCATGCTTTTGTCCGATCCCCTTCCAGGGGTTAGGGCCATGCCAGCGCCCCTGGGAGCATTTGGGGTGAGCATGAGTCTGAGCCTGGTCCAATGCTCCCCCAGGATGTTTACCCTTACTGACTTCTGCGGGTTTCCAGTTGTCAATGCTGCCCTGCTGAAATCAGGTGCAGCTATTCGAACCAATGCCTAAGCAAACCACTCATCTTCTGTAATCAATAAAGCTGTGGCCAAAATTATGCCAATAACCTTAAACTAATATTGGTGTCAACTGTTTCTTTATTTGGGAGGTCTTGGGGGTCTTCGCATGTGTCAGGGGTTTAGGAGCAGAGGCACGGGCAAGGGAGGAAACAGAGAGCGAAGGGGAGGAGGCAGAAGAAAAGATGAGTGATGACGACGACCCGAGATCTCCTAGTCTTTCCAGTGAATCAGAGGATTCACAGAAAGGAGCACCAGTGGCCAGGGCAAGGGGGGAGTCAAGGGGGGCACCCCAGGAAGATAGAGCCAGAGGGGACTCAGGGGGGAGCAGCTGGAAATCGGGACCAGCGTCACCGCCAGGAAGCAGGGAAGAGGAAGGGAGCCAGGGGGGAAGCGCTGGCAGCTCACCACAGGAGGGAGGGCATGAGTCAGGAGTGGCCACACCTCCATCGGGGAGCGAAGAAACGGTTAAGAGGAAAGTGGAAGGTTGGGCGCGCGCGCCAAGTTCAAATGCAGAGGAAGGCGGCGCAGTAAGCAGCCCCGAAAGGGAACCAGGTCCTAAAGCCCGGCGCAAGGAGGCAGGAGGGTCCGGGTCAGCGTCAGAAGAATCCCGGAAGGAAGAAGCCCCGGGGGGTAGAGGGACCCAGAGGAGGACAGTCAGGCGGAAAAGGTGGAGCAAGGCTAGGATATTAAGCTGGTGCACACGGGGCGGAGACTCAGACGGAGCTTCGCCGATCTAGCTACTAGACGTAGAGTTTGCGCGCAGCAGCGTGAGAATGGAAACTGTAATTCAATAAAGACTTTTACTTAATGATCGCTGGCTAGCGTGATCCTCTGTGAGCTAGGATCTTCAAGCAGCTCTGACAGTAAGCTCCGTCCCACCATTGTGGGCATCTACAGCCTCGAGGAGGGGAGAGAAACAGGTGCCTACTAGCGAGCTCACGAACGGCAGACGACATGACGGCTGAGCAGCAGATAGAGGACCTCAGAAAAGCAGTGGCACAACTGAACGCCGAGGTTCTCGCATCCAGGAAGAGAGAGGAGGAGGCAGCTGCCGCCTGCAGGGATCTCCAGGTCAGGTTAGACGTGCTGACAAAGCAGACACCCCGGCAGGAGGGAATTGGGTTGGCGAGACGGACAGGCGGGCTGGTCTCTCACTTCGATGGGAACCTGCAACAGTATCCCAACTTTAGAGCCGACGTACTGTGCGCACTGCAACTGCTGCATAAAGACTTTAGAGATGAACAAGAGAGAGTGGGGTTCATCATGTCCCATCTGCATGGGGATGCGAAAGCATGGCTACGCAATTTATGGAGAGATAAGGATCCGGCGCTCCAGAATGCGGATGCCTTTATTAAAGCGATGGATGGGTGCTTTTTATCAAGTATTGACGTGGATCTTGCACGGAAGGAGGTGCATGGGCTGAGACAAGGGAGGGCCAGCGTCAGGCAGTATCATGCCCGCTTTTTCGCCTTGGTCAGTGCCCTGGAATGGGACAGAGATTCGGCTCCTGTAAGAGACCTCTTTTGGGAGGGGCTGCACAACTCGATTAAAGATGAGATCGCGAGGGGGGAGAGACCCCGAACCACCCAGGAGGTCGTTCAGAGGGCACTGGCAGTGGGGGTGAGGCTGGAAGGACGTCCGTGGAGCAGGGACGAAGGGCGTGGAGGGCGCGAACCAGCCGGGGGCCCCTCCTTCCTTCCCAGAGAAGCAGCGCGGGCGCAATCCACGCCTCCGCCAGGAGGAGGAGCCGAACCTATGGAGGTTGGAGGTGCAAGGGCTCAGTCAGCAACCAGAGCCCTAGCGCCGGCAGCAGTGAAAGCGAAGCCTCCTAGAGGGAACAGGAAGTGTTACGTCTGTGAGGAACCAGGGCATATGGCAAAAGAGTGTCCCCAGAGGCCCCACAAGCTCACTGCAGCCTCAGCAATGGTGACTGCAGCAACGCAGCAAGGAGGACCACAGCAGGGAAACGACGCAGTCTGGCTGGAGGAAGAGGCACTGGGGCCCAGCCAGACGTGTTAGTGACGCAGTCCCCAGAGATTTTACAGCCCGTGAACCCCCTCCCGCCCAAACCAGTAGTGAGGCTCACAGCATCTCTCCAGCTGCCCAATGGAATCACCATAGACGTGCCAATCACCATTGACTCAGGCAGCAATGCGGACTTTATAGGGCAGGACTTTGTCGACAGGCACGCTGTGCAGTTGCTGCCGGCCACACTGCCCCTGCAGGTTGTCATGGTGGATGGCAGGGAGCTGCTCGGGGGGCAAGTGGTGAAGCAGACGCCACCAATGGTGATGCGACTTGGGAATCACAGAGAAATCATCAGCTTCAACGTCACTCAACTATCTGACACGCCTGTTGTATTGGGCATGAGTTGGCTGGACAAGCACAGCCCAACGATGGCTTGGTACCAGAGGCAGCTGACCTTCGGCTCTTCCTTTTGTGCTGAACACTGCATCGTGCCCAGGCAGGAAGGGGAGGAAGAGGAGTCACAGCTGCTGCTAGGCACGCTGCAAGCGATTCCCCACAAGTACGCTGAATTTTTGGAAGTTTTCTGCGAGAAGGAGGCAGACAGGCTACCCCCTCACAGACCATATGACTGCAAAATTGACCTGCTGCCGGGGGCGGCGCTGCCTAAAGGGAGACTGTATTCCATGTCAGAGGACGAACTGCAAGAACTCAAGGAGTTCATTGATCATAATTTGCAGTGCGGCTTCATCCGGGAGTCCAAGGCAGTGGGGGGCAGTCCCGTATTCTTTGTTAAGAAGCGGGACACGCCCCAAAAGAGACTCGTAGTGGATTACAGGATTTTGAACAGTGTGACTAGGCCATCGGACTTCCCCATGCCCCGAATTGACGACCTCCTCGCAAAGGTACGAAAGGGCAGAGTGTTCACCAAGTTGGACCTGCGGGGGGCGTACAACCTCATTCGCATGCGGGAGGGTGATGAGTGGAAGACGGCCATGTTCACGCCACTGGGGACCTACGAATATAGAGTTATGCCTTTTGGATTGCAAAATGGCTCCCACGTTTTTCAAGCATTTATGCATCACGTGTTGGCGGGACTTCTCTACAAGACGTGCGTCTGTTTCTTAGATGACATCCTGATCTTTTCGGAGTCGCAGCAGGAGCATGACAAACACGTCAAGGAAGTGCTGAGCAGGCTAAAGCAACATAGGCTCTACGCCAAGCTGGAGAAGTGCCAATTTGACGTGCCGGAGGTGGATTTTCTGGGCTACAAGCTGTCTGACAAGGGGCTCGCCATGGACAGCGCCAAGGTTCGAGCGGTGTTGGATTGGAAGAGCCCGCGCAACCGGAAGGAGGTCCAACGGTTTGTCGGCTTTGCGAACTTCTATCGCAAGTTTATCAAGGGCTTCGCGATGCAGACGGCGGCCATCACTGACACGCTTAGCTCCAAGAAAAAGAAGTTCATTTGGACAGAGCAGGCGGAGCAGTCCTTTCAGGCACTCAAGCGTCTCTTCGCGTCGGAAGAGCAGCTGCTTCATGTCAACCCCAGCAAGCCGATGAGGGTGGAGACAGACGCTTCGGACAGAGCCGTGGGGGCGGTCCTGCTGCAGAAAGACCCGCAGGGGGTGTGGCGACCGGGTGCGTTTTACTCCAGGAAGCTCAGCAAGTCCGAGCAGAACTACACCATATGGGACAGGGAGTTGCTGGCCATTCACGCAGCGTTCAAGGCGTGGAGGCACTTTCTGATCGGCGCCAAGCACACGGTGCAGGTTTGCACGGACCACAAGAATCTAGAGCACTGGCGCACGGCACAGTTCCTGAACCAGAGGCAGATACGTTGGGCTGAGTTCTTTGCGAACTTCGACTTCCGAATAGAGTATGTCCCGGGGGACACCAACATCATGGCAGACGCTCTCTCCCGTAAGCCACAATATCTGGAGGACGCAACACCAGCGGCCGCCATGCACATCTTCGCACCGACAGTGTGGGCGTGCGCCGCGGCGACCGTGGACCTAGAGGCGGTGCGACGAGCGTTGCAGGGGGACTCCTTCGCACAAGCAAAGATGGCAGAGGTGCAAAGGGGCAAGGCAGCGGCCGACGGTTTCCAGCTAAGAGATGGATTGCTCATCCGTAAAGGGGCCATCTACGTGCCGGGAGACGAACTTCGAGCCAAGGTGCTGCAGCAGCTGCACGACGCGCCCACGGCCGGGCACTTTGGCAAGGAGAAGACGGTGGAATTAGTAGCCAGGGATTTCTGGTGGCCTGGAATGAGAGGGGAGGTCGCAGACTACGTGGCGAGGTGTGACACCTGCCAGAGGGCCAAACCAGTGCACAAACCGCCGGCCGGACTGTTGGAACCGCTGCAAACTCCGGTCGAACCTTGGGAAAGGGTGGCCCTGGACTTTGTCACGGATCTGCCCAGCTCAAGGGGCAAGACGGCAGTGCTGGTGGTGGTGGACCTGTTTTCCAAGATGGCGCATTTCATTCCGTGTGCTAAGGTGGCCACGGCGGAGCAAACCGCCAAACTGTTCATAGACCACGTGTTCAAGGTTCACGGTCTGCCACGGTCTATTCTGTCCGACCGGGGGCGGCAGTTCATCTCGCATTTCTGGCAGAAGCTGATGGGCTTCCTGAACGTCAAGATCAACCTGGCGTCGGCGAGACACCCGCAGACCAACGGGCAAGCGGAGCGGGTCAATGCCATCATGCAGCAGTACCTGAGATGTTATGCAAATCAACAGCCTGCGACGTGGGTGGATTACCTGCCGCTTGCCGAGTTCGCCTACAACAACACGAAGCACGTGTCCACGGGGGTCACGCCGTTCTTCGCCAACAACGGGAGGCACCCCAGAACCTTCCCGGGACTGGAAAGAATGGGGGAGGGGGAGCCGCAGACAGCAGATGCGTTCGCGTCGGAGCTGCAGGAAGTCCACGATCAGCTGAGGCGCCACCTGGAGCTGGCCAAGCACGCATACAAGGTACAAGCAGACAAGCACAGAAGGGTTGGAGAAGAGCTCCACGTGGGAGACTGGGTTTGGTTAGCAGCCCACGCAGTGCCGGCCAGGTCGTTGGCCAAGAAGAAACTAGGGCATAAGCAACTGGGGCCCTACCAAGTCGAAGAGCAGGTCAACCCGGTAGCTTTCAGACTGGCACTTCCGGAGGGTTCCAGAATGCATCCGGTATTCCACAGATCGGTGCTCACTCCCTACAAGGCACCGCACAGGTTCCAGGAACCCGGAACGGCGCCGAGTCCGGCCAGAGACAGAACAGGGCACGCGGGAGTAGCACAGAAGGAGCGCATCAACGAAGTCACGGAGATTTTGGACTCCAGATGGGGGGAAGAGGGGGTAGAATACTTTCTCGCCAAGGAGGGCACCCCGGCCAGTGCGAACAGCTGGGTGCCGGGCTACGCCTTAGACGAACCTCTGCTCAAAGACGAGTTTCATGCCCTCTTCCCACATAGACCCATGCCAGCAGACTTTTTCGACGACTGGCTTTTCACGCCCACGCTTTCGGCCAGCACGTTCCGGGGGTTCGACTCGGACGAGGAACCGACACGAGACGTCCGTTCCCCGGAGGGGTCACCCTCGGGATCTGCCTCAGAACCCTCGTATTGGTGGGACGATAGGCCAGAGGAGCAGTTCCGCAGAAAGTGGCTGGAATGCTCAGGACGAGCAACGCCGCCAGGAGGAAGTGAGGGAGAGACGGACATGGACATTTTCGGGGACGATCCTGGTTTCGAGCACGGCGGCACAGAGATGGAAGCGGAGGTGACCGTCGTCGACGAGAGCAGGGAGGAAGACCCGGGAGAGTTCAGATGGAGGCCCGCCACGGGAAGCGACCGATATCCGACGTTCGTCCCTTTGCAACAGCAGCCCCCAGCTCCGGCACCGGAAGGAGGGGAGGGGGGAATGGGGGGCTTCGAGGGGGGGATGGATGTCAGGGGTTTAGGAGCAGAGGCACGGGCAAGGGAGGAAACAGAGAGCGAAGGGGAGGAGGCAGAAGAAAAGATGAGTGATGACGACGACCCGAGATCTCCTAGTCTTTCCAGTGAATCAGAGGATTCACAGAAAGGAGCACCAGTGGCCAGGGCAAGGGGGGAGTCAAGGGGGGCACCCCAGGAAGATAGAGCCAGAGGGGACTCAGGGGGGAGCAGCTGGAAATCGGGACCAGCGTCACCGCCAGGAAGCAGGGAAGAGGAAGGGAGCCAGGGGGGAAGCGCTGGCAGCTCACCACAGGAGGGAGGGCATGAGTCAGGAGTGGCCACACCTCCATCGGGGAGCGAAGAAACGGTTAAGAGGAAAGTGGAAGGTTGGGCGCGCGCGCCAAGTTCAAATGCAGAGGAAGGCGGCGCAGTAAGCAGCCCCGAAAGGGAACCAGGTCCTAAAGCCCGGCGCAAGGAGGCAGGAGGGTCCGGGTCAGCGTCAGAAGAATCCCGGAAGGAAGAAGCCCCGGGGGGTAGAGGGACCCAGAGGAGGACAGTCAGGCGGAAAAGGTGGAGCAAGGCTAGGATATTAAGCTGGTGCACACGGGGCGGAGACTCAGACGGAGCTTCGCCGATCTAGCTACTAGACGTAGAGTTGCGCGCAGCAGCGTGAGAATGGAAACTGTAATTCAATAAAGACTTTTACTTAATGATCGCTGGCTAGCGTGATCCTCTGTGAGCTAGGATCTTCAAGCAGCTCTGACAGCATGTAACAGTATTTTTGTGCTTTCTAAGCATTTGGGCCAAGCCTGGGAAAAAGGAGCCATATACAGGGTGAATGTTGCCCGTACAGTGGTACCTGGGGTTACAGACGCTTCAGGTTACAGATGCTTCAGGTTACAGACTCCACTAACCCAGAAACAGTACCTTGGGTTAAGAACTTTACCTCAGGATGAGAACAGAAATCGTGCGTTGGCGGCACGCTGGCAGCAATAGGCCCCATTAGCTAAAGTGTACCTCAGGTTAAGAACAGTTTCAGGTTAAGAATGGACCTCCAGAACGAATTAAGTTCTTAACCTGAGGTACCCCTGTATTTGGCCTTGCCTAGAAATTATAAATAGGAATCCAGTGGAAAGGAAAGCAGTTCAGATATCCCAGAACACAAGAGGAAGGTGATGAAAAAGACTCGAGCAGGGTTATTGTTTTTTTGTTTTATTCAGAACTCTGCACAAGGTGGAACAAGACTGCACCCCTCCCTCAGGTCCTGTGCACCCGCCAGGCTGGGGCTGGGGCATTCTGTTTTGCACAGTGCTTTTGCATAAGCTTGCTGTTCTAGCCTTCTGCCAAATCAGCATGAAGCAAAACAGCCTTCCTCTCCACTCCAAGTTCTTTGGTACACACAGATGACGCTGCTTCCACAAATAATATCCGGCTACAAAGTCAAGCCAAGATTTGTGGAACCGGCAATAACACACTCCTTCATTTCTGAAAGAAACCATTGAAATGAGACTTCTCTCCAAATCACCTATTAAAAATCCCTCAGCCTTATAGGTCCTCTATAACAGAGCCTAACCAATAGGAAGGACCAACAGGGATCACTAGAATACAGTCTTATTTTCCCCACAAAAAGAAAACTGGCTGCAGAGGTAGTAGATGCAGTGTTCAAAATTCCCATTGTTCTAGGAGTGTTTTGCAACAGGGACTTTCATTTGCGCAAGCCATTTCTGAGCTTTGGGCGCAGTGCTGGGCCTAAGATTTCAGATTAAAACTGCAGAGTGGAAGGAAAAGAGGACCTTTTTCTGCCTCCGCACTTCCAGCCACTCTTTGAAGACTGGAGAAGGGACCCTCGTAAGAATATTAGGGGGCTGGGCAGGGGGGAGAACGGCGTTGGCTTTTTTGCAGTCTTCAGTTGTAAGATTTTAGCTGCAGTTCATTCATTTTCAGCTTTGTATTCTTGCTATTAAAAAGTGTGCTTAGACATTCCGTTGTTGCGCCCATAACCTAGGTTTAAGGTGCCATTTAGCTCCTAACTTTCATATCTCAGTTTCTAACACTGGGTAGATGCTTAAAATACAATATATGCAGGAAAAGGAGAATAGAGGGGAGCTTTTTTGACCTTTCAACAACAAACTGCCGGTGACAAATCAAGGTTTGTTCTAGGCTTGATCCTTACAGTTTGTTTGAGGGAAATAAACCACAAAACCAGATTTGGACGTAATGGCTTGCTTCTTCGTGCTTCAGCAGTGGCAGGAAAAGAGCAACAACTTTTCAACAGCATGCACAAGCTCCCTGGACATTCACATTAAACCATAGCTTCTCTGAGCTATAGCTATGGTTTAATGAGATGCTTGAGCCATGCCATAGAACGAGACTCTAGTGAATGATCAAGTCCAACCCTTGTCCTGAGATATGATATCCTAATCCTAAATCTGCCCTCTACAGTTCTTTTCCAATATTCTTTTTGAAAAACAAAAGAGTCAGCCCTGAGGCTTGACTTCAGTGAAGCAATGAATGGGAAACTGCTGCACTGTCTGAATTCAAAATGCTTACAAATTAAATTACTATTTATCATGAGCATCTTGTCCTGCTCTCATAAAAAAAAGCCAAGAGGAGTATAAAATGGTTTTACTCTACGGGGTGTCTTTTCAGATCCTCTAACAGGATTAAACAACCAAATTCTAAATGGTTTGTTTGTAGTTTCTTTGTGATATGTAGATTAACTATTAAATTCAGTTTGGGACACTTTGACATCTGCTTCCAGTGCATTACAATGAAATCAAGGGATTTCATACATACATTTGCAGCAATAAAACTGTCACTAAATTGGTGTTTTCCAAAATATTGCCCATAACTATTACTATTCAGTAGTCTCATTTGCATGATCCAAGTCAATTCCCTTACAGCGTTGCTTCTGGCTGTGCTGACTGGTCCCAGGAACATGGCCTAAAATAGTATCAAACATTTAGAAAGGAAAGGAGGTGGTTTATTGAGTATTTACAAACAAGCTGTAAACAGATCAAGACACTGGCAGGATTACTATAAGAAACCTGCAGTTTAAATGTATATATATGATATATATATGAGAATAGATGATTAAAAGAACAAGTTAAGGTGATTTGGAGTATCCAGGAAAGGAGGAAAATAAATGCAAAGAACCGCAGAAAAAGCAGGAAGAGAGTCGAAACTGAAAATGTTAAAACTTGGTAAAATAATTCTTGTAGCGTATATAAATGAAAATTATAAATAAAATTTAACATAGTATCAAACTGTTCAAAACAGAACAGCATTACAACTGATTAGGGGAAAGACGCACATGCTGCCAATGTCTAAAACAAGATCCAAAACAATTACATGGTTGCAACTTGGTTTTAAGGATATCTGTCGACACCAAGGAGAGTACAAATAAAGAAAGAAGAGGATTTAAAATGTAAAATGCTTGAACTCACATCATACCCACCAGATTAAAGTTCATTTCCTTTCATGCTCATGTAAAACTCATACTAAATCGTCCCTGGTCAGTCAAACGAGGAATGTGTTTGCACCGCACCAGCAACATATTCCAGGGTGGGGGGGATGGAGCCATGACAAATCCTGATTCTTGCCACTGGTTCCTTGCTCACTTTCAGGAAAAGTTGCAAATTCTTCAAACCATACAGAAAATACATCTCAGGACTCCACACATCCAACAGAATCCTCAACGTCACTCCTGCAACTGAAGATGCAGGGACAAAACTTCCAACTCAGATACGCCAAGGAAGGGGAAACTCATGCCTCGAAATATGACTGATGCAAATGTCTCCCGTGCCCCCATGCAATGTGTACAAGCTGCTTGCTAACTAATCCTTCCTCTGTCTCAAACTAGTAGTAGCAGGGTCTTGAACAGAGGGTAAATATGTGCTCTGCAGAAAGGGAAGCCTGCATCGTAGACCCCACATGCAGGGACGCTGTTGGTGAATGTCAGGCAAGCCATTAAAACAATTACCAATTGCTAACACTCATTATCTCTTATGCTTTGCAAGATCATAGCCTAGGCACATGCAGAAGAACCAGCAATTGAGAAGCACAGCTCCACTGCAAGCGATTAGGCTCTCTACTCACAACAGGGGGCGGGGAGGCAGAGGCGAGGGCACTGGGAAAGCATCTAGAAGGTAGAACACTTCCTCATTCATTCCCTACTGAGCATCTGAACTATGTGTTTCAGAGGCTAACTATTGTTTAACTCAACTTGCATTTCCTGTTTCCCAAACCCATGACAGTCTACAGAATAAGCTGATGGAGCGCAGTCTTGTGAGTGTGCAATTATGGCTTCCCTCGCCATGGTTTCCTCCCTTTTCCTGCCTGGCAAAAAGCTTTTTCTTGCAAAAGGCTCCTTCACCTTAGATGGGTTTTGCTTTAATCAAGGGAATGGTCTGTGTGTTCCTCAAACAGGGGTCATTTCAAGGGAAGTACTGCTATTCTGTATTGCCCCTCCTTCGTCCCCTAGCTGTAAACGAGTGAAAAGAGTGGATATTTTAAGGGTTGGGTGCGTTTGTGATATGAAGTGATGCAAACGCCTGTCCACAAGGATTTTTGAAGCATGTCATCTACTGACCAATCAGTGGGTTCACCACGGTGTCTTTTTTCCACTGTTGAGGGTATCCTTGTGTCCTTCAGGGTGTGTCTTGTGCATGCAACAGGGAATAATGACATCACAGATCAATTCCAGCATCACCGTGAATAATACAGCTTGCTAGAAGCGACCCAATGTCCAGTGTAATGTTGTGACTGAGAGCGTCAGGCTAGCATCAGGGAGATCCAGGTTCAAATTCCTGCTCCACCCATGAAGCTCATTGGGGGACACTCATTGGGCCGGTGTAATATACAGTGGTAGCTTGGGTTACAGACGCTTCAGGTTACAGACTCCGCTAACCCAGAAATAGTACCTCGGGTTAAGAACTTTGCTTCAGGATGAAATTGTGCAGCCACAGCGTGGCAGCAGTGGGAGGCCCCATTAGCTAAAGTGGTGCCTCAGGTTAAGAGCAGTTTCAGATTAAAAACAGACCTCCAGAACGAATTAAGTTCTTAACCTGAGGTACCACTGTACTCCAACCATCTTGACCCAGTGAGCAACTTGGCTGCAAATTCTGCAGCAGCTAAAGCTTCTGAACCATCTTCAGAGGCGTTGCTACATATAACTCATTGCAGTAATTCAGCCTAGAAATAACTGGAGCATAAACAACAGAACTTAGGCTATCCCTGTCCAGATAGGGGTACAGCTGGGTCACCAGCTAAGGCTGTAAGGTACTCTGCACCCCTGAAGCCACAGCAATGATCCAAAAGTGCCCTCAAGCTGTGCATTATCTGTTCCAAGAGAGGGAGTGTAACCCCACCAAGAGCAGGCAACCTCCCACTAAGACTGAGCTTCAATTTGTTGGCTCTCATCCAGTCCATCACCAAGGCAAGACATTGGTCCAGCACTTCCACTGCCACACTTGCAGAGGTAAAGCTGATTGCTGACAACATACTCCAAAACTCTGGACAACCCTACTCAGCCTTTTCATGTAGATGTTAAGCAACATGGGAGATGAACCTTGAGAAACCCCACACTGAAGGCGCCTTCTTGTTGTTACTGAACTTTAAATTGCTTTATTTCTTCTTATAAGCTGTCTTAAGAACTTGGTTACTGTAAGTACGATAAAGAAAACCATGAGTGGTAGCCATTGATACACATGAATTGATAAATTCTGAAGGAATTTCTCTCATCCTTTTTGAGAGACATCTTATCTAATAGTCATCACCCCGCTTTGTAGCAGTGAATTGCAAAAATTGTGTTGCATGAAGATATAACCCACAACTTCTTTTGTTTATACTGACTCTCCTGAAAATCAGTACCATTGGATGACCCTAAATACTGTGTATCTGAAGAAGTGTGCTTGCACACGAAAGCTCATACCAAGAACTAACTTAGTTGGTCTTTAAGGTGCTACTGGAAGGAATTTTTTTATTTTGCCTAAATTAGCAGTATTCCACGAGGAAAGGTGGATTATCTTTCCACTGCCTTCACCCTATGCATAATTATATAAACTTCTACCATGTCTCCCTGTCAATAGCTTTTTTTGAAAAAAGAAACTAAGAAAGCCCCAAACATTGCAGCCTTTTCTCACAGAGTTGCTCCAGCCCCGAGACAGATACTCTCCAGCTTTCCCCCCCACACCAATAAGCCTCTGTAAAAATTGCCCTGTGACCTTTTTGATATTTAGTGCCATGAGGCTGGTTCCATTTTGGTTCAAGTGGAGCCCATTCCTTTCGTCCAGGCTTGACTCATTTCAAAATATTTCCCTGGTGCCTAATAAATCTAAACCCCTCCTTCAGACACCACTGTCTCTCACAGCTCCACTTGCCTATCTGACCTGCATAGCTAATAATAGGGGTGTCCTTGGCACACTGCTCAAACGATTGGAGGAAGTCAATGGTGTTGGGGAGTGCATCTTGGAGTTGCTGTGTTTTGTAGTTTAAATTGACAGGATTTTGATGCTAAGAGTCCATAAGAATCCAACTATGTTCCACCGACATCCTCAGTCGGTGCACTGGGAACTGTAAGACTGCTGTCAAACCTATTCTCCTAACGCAAACTGGTAAACAACTGATAGATAAGGTTTTCACACTCCTTATAAACCGACACACTTCATTATTTACCATAATCTGAATGTTCCCCTACCCATTCTGCAACTCATAGTATTCAATAGCTCTGTGTGGTAGTTTAAATTTTGATCTGATCTCCAAGTATGGCTTCCCGGGTTCCTGTTTTGTATTAGACAAATGTTGAAGGAGAAAGAGAGATTAATTGAAGGCCCTAATACCGTGCCTGTTAGTGCTAAGAAGTCATTCCAAATGTTCCAAAAAGGATTAATGCAGTATAACAAGTCTATTTAATTACTGAGAGACCAGTGATCCTCATATTACTATAAGCAGCTTTCCCCTTTATGTAGTGTCTATAAATAGAGCAAAAAATTGTTTCGGCATAACTATAGATCATGTAAAAAGAAAAAAAAGAATCTAGGTTACAAATAATTGTATATGGTAACAGATATGAGATGTGAGTATTCTGCAGAAATGCTACTTAAGCGACATAGTTAAAATTTGTAATAATGTTACATTTGCATCCTTTATTCATGATTTCAACTGCAAGCCTAAGAACAATTAAGAATCAATAGGATGCACAAAGACTAAGTTGCATCCTTTGGTTACCATGATAACAATTCTGGTACAAGCGTATGTAACCTGAGGTAACACTGTAATTAATTTATATACTTTCCCTAAATATTTCTATAATGTATACTTTAATCAACAAATATTCCAATCAGATTGCAGGATTAAAACTTGTTTCTGATGGGGGAGGGAGCAAGGAAATTATACAAATTATTTAAACAGTTGTGGCTTCATCCAGGAAGCCAAATAACTATTCAAATTCTGTTTTCTGAACAGTGCAAGTTACTCTTTAACTACCAAGAAAACAATGGCATAATTTTTCACATTAACTCTTTGGCTGCAACTAACTGAACAGAAGCAGTTCTGATAAAGCAGTGAAAGGAACGGAAAGACGTCCCATTGCAACGTTTATGTGTATGTATTACTTATATCTTTTTTTGAGCTTTCACACATTAGCTTATTAAGAATCCCAAAACATTGTTTTGAAGGAAGGAATTAAAAGGGGGGAGTTAGAGGAGAAAGAAGCCAAATGGCCCAAGCCCCCACAGTTCAAGTTCCTAATTAGAGGCTTTTGTTCCACTTCCAATTCTTATTATTAATTTATTTGCTGGAGAAGTCATGAAAAAAACCAAATTCCTGTTAGGAAAGCCCAACAGCAAAGTACAATACACAGATCCTAAAGCTGTAAGAAGTTTCACAGCTGCTTACTAAAAGTCTATCAAATTGTGAAGTGCAATAACCAAATGTATCCTTTACTTGTGATTTCTAGCTATGGGGCATGATGCAATAGCTAGTTTAGGCATGCCCAGTAGCGCTTCAAACGGCCTTCAGAAGGCAAACTTCTTTTGAAACACCTTTCCGTGTGTACATATCACGTGTCCATGTGTCTTCATTTCACTTCACCGGGGTCGGGTCCTCGAACCACAAACTTATTTTGAAACACCTTTCCGTGTGTACATATGCTGTTTGTGTGTGTGCAAGACAGAAAGTGTGGTGTGTATATGCCTTGCATGTTTTCCTGGTATACAGCATCACTGCGTATGGGGTGGGGAGGGGAATCAATATTGCGTGATCTCCAGAATCGGGACCAGCAGGGCACAGGTGACTACCCACAGTAACTCCCTGATGAAAATAGTGACATCCTATTCCATCATCATCATAATATTTTTTTACTCTTTATATCCCGCCCATCTAACTGGGTTGCTCCAGCCACTCAGAGCATTTAGCAACTATTTAATGAAAGTTAAATATTTGTAGCAGTTCAAAAAGCTAGAAAGCCCATACAGGGCTGCCTGCAGGTGGCTCGGGGGCCGGATAACTCCATACCTTCCAACATTTCTCCAATGAAAATAGGGATGTCCTACCCTCCGATGTTCACTGGCTATCTCATAAGATCAGGGCCATTAGAAGAGGCAAAGCAGCCCACCACAGGTTTCACAGTGCTATTAAAATGCAATCAAGGGAGGACAACCAGAGAAGCTAGACTCCCTATCTCTGGGCATCAAGTTGCCCAGTCATCTCTGCATGGATCACTTAGGAATAGTGCCAACAACTAATTCCACCAGGCATACAAGACACCTTCATCACTCAACGACTCTTTTATTGCAGGCTTGCAGTTTGCCACTAGCCTGGAGCAAGCGTCAACTGCTCTCAGGCAAGCGCTTAAATAGCAAACTGTATAAACTGGGAGTTGGGGTTCCCTGGGTAGGTACTCTCACTTTCCTAGCTTTAAGGGTTTGCAAAAGCAAGGGGGGGTGAGCCTGTAGGCAAAATCAGGCCTGGCCAGTATCTTAAAGTGACCACCAGTCTCTGGAAAAACCAGCAAAATTGTCTCTTCCTCTTGCAAACATTCTTCTTCCCACCTACCCCTCTTACACACTTTGCAAAGGAAGAAGAGGGTTTTGCACAGCACTGTGGGGAGAGGTGACTCTCCCAATATGCATTGGGGGGGGGGAATTACTCTCCTCAGAGATGTTCCACACTGTTGTGATAGTAAGCTAAAGCACTCTCTTTACTCTCCAGAAATCACTCTCCAAAGGGCAGGGAGAGTGCTTTATCTCCCTGTCATAGCACAGGGCATTAAGAAGAGATCCAGACCCTCCAAGAGTCCCTTATTTTCCAGGGACAGTCCCGGATTTACAGAAGCCGTCCTGGTTTCTGACATGATCCCGGAATGTCCCGCTTTTCCTTAGGATGTCCATGTTTCCATCAGAGAAATGTTAGAGGGTGTGGAGTTATGCAACCCCCAAGCCAAGAAGAGAAGTAACTATACAACCTTTAGAAGACATCCAAAGGCAGCTCTGTATAGGGAAGATTTTTAAGGTTTAATGCTTTGTTATGTTTTTATACATGTTGGATGCCACCTGGCCTGGTTGGGGCAACCCAGTTGGAAGGGAAGGTTATAAATATTATTATTATTATTATTATTATTATTATTATTATTATTATTATTATTGAATAGGACATCCCTGTTTTCATCAGAGAAATGTCGGAGGGTATGATCTCCTCCCAGCTCAGTGCTATAGTGGACTGCCTGTCAGCTACTGGGCATGTTCAAGGTCTTGTTAACAAAGAAAGTCCTGAACAACTCAGGACCACATTACCTGAAAGACTGCCTGCCCCTGAACAGACCTGTAGGATCACTTAGATCATTTGGGCAAATTCTACTCATTGCACTGTACCCTACAGAAAACATAGGACAGTGACCCCAAAATGGGCATATTTTATTTATTTTATTTTATTTTATTTATTGCTATTACTCTGTACTGTGAAATGGCATTCCCTCAGTCACACATGGAGTAGCAATCATCAGTTCGGCATCGGGCTCAGATGCCATATGAAGATGTGTATTTTTGTCTAGGCTTCCTCTGACACACAAGGCGGGACCCTGTTTTATGTGTTTGAATCCTCTGAATTTCAATGTTATTTGCTTTCATACGCTTATACAGTGGTACCTTGGAAATCGAACGTAATCCGTTCCACAAAGACTGTTCAACTTCCAAAATGTTCGAGTTCCGAGGCGCAGCTTCCGATTGGCCAACAGCTAGGATTTTGCACAGCAGAAGCCATGTCGGACGTTTGTATTCCAAGAAACGTTCGAAAACTGGAGCACTTCTGGGTGTTTGGCATTTGGGAGCCGAAATGTTCACGAAGGGAGCGTTCAAGTTCTGAGGTACCACTGTATGTGTTTTTATCCTACTGTTTTATTGTTTTTAGCTCCTGTTTTTGTTTTAATGATATACTGTTTGTTTTTCAGAATGTACACTGCTTAGAGATTTCCAAAGTATTAAGCATCTTATACTTTTAATACAAACAAACAAACAAACAAAGTACTGTCTCTGCTTTTCAGCAATTGCCCTCAGAAGACTGGCAAACAGGAAAGGGGTCCAAAGTAGTTAAGTACTTCTGTTATAAAGCAAAAGACTGAAACAAGCAGTTAAGCACGTATATATCTCAGTTGTAATCTGTTAGTAGCACAGAGCTCAATCAGATGCTCAAGTGGTTCAGGATACAACCCCCTCTTCTGCCCAGTAGAAGCCACAGCCTGCCTAGAAGGGCAGCACTGAGGTAATACTAAATAATTCTTAAAGAGAACCAAGATTAGTGACAAACAGTACAATGTGTAAGTTACATATCTGAACTCTTAAATCAGGGGTGGGAAATCTCCAGCCTGCAGGAGGTTTATAAAAATATTTATTCATGAGAAGTATTTATATGCCACTCTGTCATTTTTAAAAATAAATAAAAATAAAAGTGGTTTAAGGAAACGAAACATAAACCAGTACAATAAAAATCATATAATAAAGTTAGAAATGGACACCTATTAAACATTGGAAATACGTGTTCTTAATTGCCTGTGTACACCTGGCAGAAAAGTTTTCATCGGGCATTTAAAACCTGGCACAGAAGGCACCTGCCAAGCCCAGCACAGGCCGTGAGTTGACCCAAAAGGTTTGTTCCCTAAGCCATGCCCACCTGCAGCTACAAAGGAACAATTCAGGAGCTTAAAGTGAGTTTGAAATTGTTCCTTTGCAAGAGTAGCTCAGTGACGGTGCCAACTGGCTGAGCGCTGCCAGGTTGTCCCTTCCATGGGAGATTTTCCCAGCACAAATTGCAAAACATGCAGGGACCTTTCTAAAATGAGGCTGTAAGTTGTTGGAGAAGGTAAAAGTGTCCCGCTAACCTCACACCAGGGTCTGAATCCAGATAAGGGAGACACCTTGGCAATTTGGGTTTCTTCACTTTGCACTTAAGGGTACAAATACCCAGCTACCATGTCAACCATTTCAGACTGCAGATCCATTTCTCTCCCTCTCTTGTCCTGTTTAAAAGCTGCTACAACATTAAATCGTGCCCTCCTCTCAGAGACCACGCATTCCAGTGAGATCCTCAAGACTGACCTCAATGCTGTTGTGGATGGGAGTGATTGGATAGCCACAACAACCCGATTGGCGGTCCCTTGGTTGCTGGGGTAAATCTGACCAATGGGATCGTTTTCATGCAATAACCGAGGGATCCATATATACCGCTGCACGTTGTGTTGAGCTTCCTCTTTTTCGCCTCGTGCATCGGATCACCCATCCACCCTCCCTATATTTAGGGTTCTTTATAACCTTGCTATGTAGTTGTGGGTCGTCTTCTTTTGGGGCAGGGGCCCGGTAAGAATTTTCCCAGTTGGATGATTGGCTGGTGCCACTTGGGTTTCGCCTGCCGTGTAGCAAATTGTCACAACTTTGTAAGGTTTGGTGGTTAGGCATTGGTTCAGTGGTGGTGGAGGGGATGTGGTTAGGCTGTGCCTGCCCCTCCAATGCTAGGGTACTCCGTTAAAGGAATCCAGGAGCTCACCTTGCTTTTGTCCAATCCCCTTCCAGGGGTTAGGGCCACACCAGAGCCCCTGGGAGCATTTGGGGTGAGCATGAGTCTGAGCCTGGTCCAATGCTCCCCCCAGGATGTTTTCCCTTACTGACGTCTGCCGGAGTCCAGGCGTCAGTGCTGCCCTGCTGAGGTCAGGTGCAGCTAGTCAGGAACCAATGCCTAAGCAAACCACTCACGATCTGTAATCAATAAAGTTGTGGCCAAAATTATGCCAAGAACCTTAAACTAAATTCCGTGTCAATTGTGTCTTTATTTATTGGGGGAGGTCTTGGGATCTTAACACACAATGCAAAAGAAAAGGCCAATGGCTTGTGCATTTAGACTGCAGTGGCGGCAACGGGATCATCCTTATTGTCATGGGCCAAAGGAAGGGACAGGCACGTTTGACTGAATGTAGGAAATAATAATTTAACTATGCAGTCTCCACGTAAAGCCTTCTGCCAAGAGCATAAACAGATTCTCCAACCCGTTAAACAGATTCAACATGTAGCAGAAGGGCGACTAACCCCTAACGCAGGGGCCTTGTTGGGACCCATAATCATTTTTTTTCCTGCCCCACTCTCAACGCCAGACAGATTTTGACAGAGGCAATGGGCCCAAAGTAAACAATAGGCAGAGAACTTCAGAGAGCGAAGAGCTCTGTGTGCGTCCAGTTTTAGAAACTCAGATATATAAGCTAGGCGCCAAATGGCTCCTTAAACCAGGGTTACAGTCGCCAAAACAAGAATGCCTGGTTGCAATTTTGGGGCCAGTTGGCTCAAACACAACTTTTTGGTCCCTGAAATTCATTCTGATTGCACAGGCAAAATATAACAAGATGTGTTGCTGGTGTGTGAAAACAGTCAAGATCTGAGGACCCCCAGGCATCTCCAGATGGTGGAGACATCAGGTGGCATCCTGGCGCCCGGGCATCTTCACTTGATCGCGAGTGGCTGATAGCCAGGTACGCAATGTGCATGGCACCTGGTGGGTTTCGAAGGCTGCATGTGTCCTGGCCATGCAACAGCATGTGGTGGCCACACCCACTGCTAGCACATGGGCTCCAGAGGGTTAAGATGGACCCCTGACGCAGTACCACTTACGTGGATTCTCTGCTTTGCACGGAGTCTCAAGGTCTTTGTTGGGAGTTCCTTAGAATGGCAAAGAAGAGAATGCATGCATCTGCCACAGCGTGCCAGAAATCAGCTATTTGAGCAGGACTTTAATGACTGAAAGGACAGGTAAACAGCTGAAGTCTTTCCAAAGGCAGGAAAATAAATGCTGTCTACACCTTTCTATAGATTTCAAACAAGGGCTGGAATATATTAATGGTGGTCACTAATATGAAATCAAATATAAGAAAATTCAAGTTTGTTTGAAATTGTGTAAGAATATTCATGACCTAAACCTCCCCATTTGATGCTACCTTAACTGGTATCGCCACAGCTAAGTTTAGGTATCATTTTTAAAGCGTTCCGTCATTTTTTCCCAAGCCAACGTCCCATGAAGCTCTAATTACTAGCTCTGTATTTGATAATCACCTTATACACTAATCCCAAATTCATTTGCCTACTAAACTTGAAGTGATGCAAACACTTGCATATTAAAGGAAGTGGAAGCCTTTAAAAGATGGAATCTTTTTAAAGATTTGACTCGTTTCTGACCATATTTCACTGCGCAGTTATTAAACACAGATGATTATGATAATGTACACAAAAGAGAATTCAAAACACCTAACTGCTTCCCTCCCAGACACAAAAATGCACATCTTAAAATTGTGCCAGATTGTGGCACAATTGGGGGCGGGGGGACAAAGCAACGGCCACTTCCCTCCAGGAGGAAGAATGTCCTTTTCCTATCCCTTCTGCACAAACAAGGGCTGCCAATTTGTCCCATCATTGTCAGCAGACAAAAGCAAACTTAAAGGCTGCAGCCAGACCGCATCAAATAGAAGACATAGCAATACCAGAGGCTGCCTTGAAGCCCACTGGGGTGTGAAGTCAGGACTGAAGTCTTCTTGTCAGCTATTACCATAAAAGAAGCAGAAGAAATAGCGACACTTCCACACAAACGGAAAGGTCAAGGAGTTCGTAGCCATTTCGTGACCCAGACAAGTCAAGGTCAAAAGATTCAGGTAGCAATTTGGTCTGGGCATAAGTTACTTGCTCAAATGAATTGTTTTAACAAATCAGCTTTGGTCAATTAAACCTAACGCGACATGTTGCATCACATAGCAGGGTTCCTGACACTGAGGCCAGGAACTGAGACTGGCCTCGTAAAACAAGTCTTTTAACATGGCATAACAAATCTAAGGTAATCCATCCAGAAACTGCAGATGTCAACATGATGAAATGCAAGTTGCCCTGACTAAGAATGGTTTTCACACTTTTTAATCTCAAAAGAACTGAGCAGGGATCCCACCCTCCCCAATTGCATTTAACAAGAATTCGACCCATATATGAAACAGAGCAAAACTTCTTTTTACCTACGAACTAGTTAACAGGCTTCCGTGCCGTTATGTTTGAACAGAAGATCGATCTGATAGATATAGCTTGGTAATTTATCATATATTAAAATATATTTGTTGGCAGAAATGCCTCTCAATTATTGAGATTACTTTCGGTAACTTTTATTGAACTGTTTTTCTCCCAGGCATGAATCAATTAAATTTAATGCCTCAAATACTTCATTAAAAAAAAAGATTTATTACTAAACTTCAAAAGAACAGACTAAATGTCAGATATCAGTGCTATACCTCCGACATTCCTCCCTCCCACTTACTTAAATAATAATTAAAATGCAATTATTTCAATTCAATTCTGTGTAAAGTCTTAATATGCAACAAAATCATGTGGAGGGTTGGCAGAATTAGGTGGAGATCTGCCGTTAATCCCAACACCCAAAGTAAGAAATCAGATAAAATATGGCCACAATCCCATGCAAGTTTACTCTAAAACAGGCATAAGCAAACTCCAGCCTTCCAGATGTTTAGGACTACAATTCCCATCATTCCCTGACCACTGGTCCCGTTAGCTAGGGATGATGGGAATTGTAGTCCCAAACATCTGGAGGACCGGAGTTTGCCTATGCCTGCTCTAAAATAAATCCCATTATGTCAGGTAGTGCTTACTAACTAATAGATACTTTCGGATTATAGTGTTAACAGTGCATACCTTCTCAAAAGTAAGCTCCACTGAATTCAGTTAGATTTACTTCTTAGTACATGTGCAGTTTCTGCTACCCATCAAAATCCTTACTGTCCTCACACAAAAAAGTGCATCAGGCTGGATCAAGAGAAGACTAAGTAGAATTCAACCTCTGCAAAGGGCTTTTCCGCTAAACCCCACTGTACGCCTCTGGGAAAGCATGGAAAGGGGCCCAGGGGTCTGCAGCAGGATTGGAACATCATAAGAATTAAATGGGGCTACACCTTGCACAAGCAGAAGTACTATTCCACTCATGCAAGACATCTCTGGATCTAAGCCATTCCGTATAAACAGTCTTCTTCCTTTCAAAACACAATTATGCAAATTGTTTCTTCGTATTATAGCATTCAAGCCACTAAAGATGACAGCCTGACTTGCCTAATGAAGCCTTAAAACCTTCACCCACTTACAGTTATGTCTGTTTAGCGCCACTGTCTTTAAGTACATGGAATGAGCATAGGATTGTACTCAGACTATGCAAGCTTGCTAACATAAAAAAGTGTGAATTTTTCAAAATTCGCAGTATTGTATTACTGTCCAACAATCAGTATTGTCTAGTCACTCCTCCGAATTAAGAAATCCACACGTGTGTGCCCATATTCATAGTAGAGGGAGTGCCTTGAACTTTCTGCAAATGCAGATCTCGAAAGGGCCAGGTCATCCCTGAAATGCCTTGTCACAGTTACTGGTATTTGGGACCAATTTGTTGTCGTTTTTCTTAGATGTATGCATAAAATACTAATGGTGCATGCTTGCAGATATGTGTGCATATGTGTGCATGACACAAGTCATCTAGTGTGGGCCGCAACTCCCTATCTGTGTGTTCACCATCATATCATGCTTCCCATTTGTGGTGGGGGTGGTGAGGCAGCATTCTAAAAATTATCAAATACCCAGAATGCAACTGTGTGGCACACATCGTATTTCAAATGCAAAGGGAATAAGATGCATCTTGTCTAAGGAGTTGATTGGACTGACACCGTTAGATATCTCAAGAACTAAGGGCCAAACTGGATGCTTTAAAGACATATTTTCATTTAACATACAGGGGGGTTTTTTGTTTGTTTTTTTTAAATGCAAATTGCATCAGCATGGAGGAGCTGATAATTAACAGCATCAGAGCAGGCATGAAATTTAACCCTCCCCTCCCCTTATTTGTATTGAGAGCAAATTTGGCACTGGCGCCAAGTTCCCTCTCTGTGCCTTCCCTGATCCTACTAATTATCAGCCACCCCCACCCCCCCACCCCATTGTGGATGCAATTTGCATTTTTTAAATAAAAAAAAATCTGCATGCAGATGCATTTAACATTATGTGTAGTTTGACCCTAAGAGTCCTCTGGGGCAGGAAGCAAAATCAATATATGTTCCTTGAAAACACATGTTTCTTAGTTACTGAAAGACCAGCTTCATTAGACTCCTCTCTCAATTGTCATCAGCAGTCACTCAATCAGGCTACTGGAGATGGAACTGCAGGGTTTCTCCATTCACCATGGTGAATGACCTTCAACTTTTGGTTTCTAATAATAATAATAATAATAATAATAATAATAATAATAATAATAATAATAATAATAATAATTTTATTATTTATACCCCACCCATCTGGCTGGGTTTCCCCAGCCACTCTGGGTAACTTACAGCATACCTATAAAAACCTAGTAAAACATCAAGCATTAAAAACTTCCCAGTACGAGACTGCCTTCAGATGTCTTCCAAAAGTTGTGTAGTTCTTTATCTCCTTGACACTTGAAGGGAGGAAGTTTCACAGGGAGGGCGCCACTACCAAGAAGGCCTTCTGCCTGGTTCCCTGTAACTGCTTCTCACAGGGAGGGAAGCAGCAGAAAACCCTCGGATGAAGACCTCAGTGTCCAGGCTGAGCAATGGGGGTGGAGACGCACCTTCAGGTATACAGGGCCAAGGCCGTTTAGGGCTTTAAAGGTCAGCACCGAGACTTTGAATTGTTTTTCGAAACATTGGGAGCTAATGAAGATCCTTTAGGACTGGTGTTATATGATCCCGGCGGCCACTCCCAGTCACCAGTCTAGCTCCTGCATTCTGGATTAGTTGCAGTTTCCGAGTTACCTTCAAAGGTAGCCCCACGTAGAGCGCATTGCAGTAGTCCAAGGAGGAGCTAACCAAAGGATGCACCACTCTGGCAAGATAATCTTGAAATCTTTCCATTCAAACTGGTCACTACAAGAATTCTGCAAGAGCACCTGCTCCTATACTGACCTGCAAGGCCACTTAGATCATCTGGGGGAATATTCTGGTCCTGCTACTGCATCCTACAAAATATCATAGGGCAGTGACCCAACGTGAGCATTTCCCACTTTTCCCCATATTTTGGAATGACCTTCCTTTTGCCATACACGAATCAGCGATCATCAGTTCCATTACACATCTTGTAAAGAAATATCATCTAGTCCAGGTCTTCCCTGACTCATGAGACGGTTCCATTTTTATTTGTTTGAATGCTCTAGATTCCTGTTTTGATATGGCTTTGCGCTACTGTTTAACTGGTTTTATGTTTTGTTTTAATTATACAGTTTATTGTTTTCATGTTGCATTGCGTGCTTTTAAATAAATAAAATAAGAAACAGTGCTTGGGTTTGCTTTTTTCTATCATCACTCTCCACACCTTTTCCTTTTGTGTCATGTATTTTAGATTCTACACCTAAGGGCAGGGACTGTCTTATCACTGACATTTATAAGCTACTCTGGGAGCCTATTTTGGATGAGGAGTGGGATAAAAATGGTACAAATAATATCAACTTTACAGTCAACAGACCAAAAACAAATACTCAACTGCTGTTCCATAATACAACAAAGATACTGAATTCATACAGTCTTTCAAATGTATTCATTCCTCCACTGGTATTTTTCCATGGGCGAGATTATTAATTCAGTATCATCCTTTTAGTGTCTTAAATGGGCCTACTTAAAGTTGCAGTGGTGGAGATGCAGACCTGATATTACAACAGCTGCATTAGTAAGCAGTAACAGGTTATGCTGTTAATACCACTAAACCTGAGTAACACTAATAATTCGCTAATAAAGACAAAAAGACGAATCCAAAGCAAGAAGCTTATACCTTAAGTGTTTTCACAGCTGAAAAAGATGGCTTCCGATGCATTAAAAAGAATTATTACTACATATCCTTCTTAGGCATACTATAATGCAAAGGTGTGTGTAATTTTAAAGTAGGGATGGGAAACCTATTGTCAAGAGCCCTGTGAAAGCTTCATGGCAGAGCTGGTCAGAGTAGGAAGAGGATTAGGAAGAAAGTATGAAGTTAGATTATGGTGAGGGGGCCGGCTGTCTAGAAGGCAATGATTTGGGTGCTGGAGAAGGGCCAAGTGGGTTGTCTTTAGATAGTCCTGTCATCAGCTGACCTTAATGTGGCAGCAGAGCCACCAGACATGACTTCAGCACCACCTCCCATCAGTGAAGTACTTGCCATCCTATGGAACGCGGGAGGCGCTGTGGTCTAAACCAATGAGCCTCTTGGGCTTGCAGATCAGAAGGTCGGCAGCTCGAATCCCCGTGACAGGATGAGCTCTCGTTGCTCTGTCCCAGCTCCTGCCAACCTAGCAGTTCGAAAGCACACCAGTGCAAATAGATAAATAGGTACCGCTCCAGTGGGAAAGTAAACGGCGTTTCTGTGCACTCTGAATTCCGTCACGGTGTTCTGTTGCACAAAAAGCGGTTTAGTCATGCTGCTCACATGACCCGGGAAGCTGTCTGTGGACAAACGCCGTCTCCCTTGGCCTGAAAGCGAGATGAGCGCCGCAACCCCAGTCGCCTTTGACTGGACTGAACCATCCAGGGGTCCTATACCTTTTACCTTTACTTCCCCCATCCTCAGGAACGGTGGCTGAGACCAGATCAGATGGTGATCTAGGCATGTCAGCTTTGCCTTCAACGCCAAGGACACTGAGATGATGGTGACAGCAGAAGCAGACTCAGCCCACTGGCAGAAATGCTTACTTGCTTGCCTAGTCCTGTGGCTCAGGACAACAAGTGCACGAACAATTGAGCCCACCCAGCTCTTCAGATATGGAGCACAGGGGGATATCAGTGGCTGGGCCAACATCTTAGTCCATATCTACCCATGCAGCTTACTCTGTTGTGAGCTTCTGAAATGTGTAATCTGATCTATGTTTGGGCATTGTAGTAAAGTTTGGAATCAAGCCTTTTACAATACCGGAGCTGTGTTCAAGTACTGTGTCTACAAGTGGGAGGGAGGAAGCCTAGGGTCTTCCAGGTTGGAATCGGCCCCGGCTAGCATGGACAATGGTCACGGAAAACGAGAGCTGCACTATAACAACATTCTAAGGGCCATAGGTTGCCCGCCACTGTTTAGAAGACTGCATTGGATTTTAAAAGTTCTGTTTACTTCACACTCACTGTCAAGCCAAATTTATTTTTTAAAATGTGATTCCCGAAAAGAAATGCCCAAAACAAAACACAGATGACTGGATTGCCTGGGTTTTCCAAAGATGCTGCCAATTTCGCTGCAATCTACTGGTCACTTAAAAAGGATCCCTGACAGTTAAGTCCAGTCGCAGACGACTCTGGGGTTGAGGCACTCATCTTGCTTTACAGGCCAAGGGAGCCAGCGTTTGTCTGCAGACAACTTTTACGGGTCATGTGGCCAGCAGAACTTAGCCGCTTCTGGCACAACGGAACACCGAAACCAGAGCAGCGCATGGAAACGCTGTTTACCTTCCCACCGGAATAGTACCTATTTATCTACTTGCACTTTTTTGGTGTGCTTTCAAACTGCTATGTTGGCAGGAGCTGGGACCGAGCGACGGGAGCTCACCCTGTTGCGGGGATTCGAACTGCCGACCTTCTGATCGGCAAGCCCAAGAGGCTCAGTGGTTTAGGCCACAGAACCTGGAAGCAAATCTCATTAAACTCAGAGTTAGTTAAGTTTCAAATAAGCACCGCTGAATAAGCAAGGGTGAATACCAGTGAAGTGCGAGTTAATGCAAAACTTGAATGCCACTGAAACTTCAGCTCTGAGTAAAATGGTCAGGAAAAAATGCCTTTATGCTGTCAGGTACTGCCACTCCTCCAAAATAATACACATACCAGTAAGCATCACGTAAACTACAAGATGTTGAAGTTATGTGGCTTGCCAACACAGAAGAGTTGCTATCTATGCATTTCTTAGCGAGTTGTGATAATCAAGCTTTTCTCATGTGCAGTCCTTGGTTTTTTTTTCCTAGGGACAGAGCAGTTCCTCATCCACCATCCCCCCCCCCCAGCAATCACCCCCTTCCCCTCCCTTTTTTAATACCAGACAGGACACAGTCTGGCGATTCAGAGGCTCACGCAAGCCAGACTTCCTTTAGTGCAGCCCTTTGGGTAGAACTGCTAATCCATCTTACTAATTAACAAGATAATGGTGGTTAGTCAGAAAACAGTATTAATGCTAACCATCTAGGAAACATCAACAGAAATGACTTGGCCTTTTCACTGGTCTCCGGTAGCCAACCCATGCAGCTAAACAGAAAGGTATTTAGATGTTTTAAAATCTGGACATTCAAGTGCATCAGAAGTAAGCACACTTGGCAGAAGTGCATCTATTTGCTGGAAAGTCTGGTGAGTTTCTGCTGAACTCTTGGTTTGGAAATGAAAGCTTTTTCACAACTCTCTTAATATCATACTTTTAAACAATGTACGAAAATAGGAACAGTGTAATATAACCAGAATGAAAAACATGTGGCAATTATGTGACACATACCAAGACCTACACAAGCTTAGATTGATAGATGATAGATAGATAGATAGATAGATAGATAGATAGATAGATGATAGATAGATGATGTCATTGTTGTTATTGCCTTTTTAGTGATCAGTAGCAGTATCAAACTTTACTTCGGTCACAGACCAACAAAAGATAAACTGAACACATCCATAATTTTGAGCTGTACAATACAGCTTACAGTATGTATAATAATGCCATACAATGTCTTTTGAGTGTCAAAAGTATAGCAGACAACGGAAGAATTAAATTCTGTAGAAGAGAAATACAAACAAAAAAGTGTGCTTTGGGGGAGAAAGAATTGGAACTTTAACAATCTGCTACTACAGAACTGGAAAAAAAAGTTATCTATTAGACGAAGGATTTCTATTATCTGAAGTTCTACTGCGGCAAACAAATACAACAGCTTTCATTCAGCGATTGTCAAAAAAACTTTCCAATGTGCCCACTGCAATGCAGATGCCAACCAACGAATCAAAGGCATTCAGCAACTAGACAAAGAGGGTTTGATGCCAACCTCGGTGCCACTGGCAACCATTATTGGCATCAAGCACATTGTCTGCTTTATCCTCCCCCACTCTGCCGACACTTGACAAACAAAATGGCGGTTCTTGTAGAAACGGAACACAGCACAAGAGCTGCTCTGATTGAATCAAATACTACCAAATGATTTTATGGACTGAAACACAGCTTGAACCAAACATCAGAAACAAGCCCATGAAACCTGTTTCCTTTAAGCGATGTATAGCTTTCACAACATTTAACATTAAGATGAATCCAAGAAACACTGGAACAAGGAGGAAAACCTTTCTTTCTTTCCTTTTAAAAAAAGTATTTATTCTGTGCTGCGTGTTTTGAACACCTGTGGACTAGGAAATCATTTCATTCTAATTTGTTTCCCCATAAAAGTGGTACGAACGCAAGCAAGTGTATCAAGTAACGTTTAATTTCGCTTGTGTCCAGCAAATTCTAAGAGTAGACCCGTAGCAAAAAAAAAAACAACGAAAAAGGAAGTGAAGGAGAGACAGGGAGAGTTTTGAGGGGAATGGCTGGGAAGGAGAGTCAGATAAAGCTTGTCAACAAAAACTTGATAGACTGGTCTATATTTCTTCTTCCAGTACAGATCTGGGAAGCAAGTAGAAGAAATCCTCTTTGTCAAAGCACAAAAAAAAGGACTGACATTTCTAGATCAGGAAATTCTCAATATATTGTAACATTGCTCTCTGCTCTGCAATGCGGATGCCAACCAACAAATCACAGGCATTCTAGGCTAAACAAAGAGGGTCCGATGCCAATCCTGGTGCCACTGGCAACCATTACTGGCACTCAAACTGTTCTTCCACATGCTTTTCGCCAACGTTTAAACATGTGCCTTATTTTATCCTTTCATTCATTTAAGAACTTTGTCCTTTTTTAAAAATCCCCCACCTTGTCCTACATCTGATTAGATTACTACGCCTTATTGATGAGGCATTACGAAATAGATTTTTCATATACCAAAATAGAAGACCAATCCGCTATAAAAGAGATCATTACTCTGACTGACATTGTGCTTATACCTTTTGCAAGCCTAGCAACCCTTGGTGCCTTGCCTGCCAAAACACAAAAATGAGATTGAGAGCGCAGACTATTCTGAGAACCATTTTAAAAAGGAAAAAAAAAGAATCCTTTTTATATATATATAAAGGAAAACAGCCAAAGACATATTATTTCAAGCATAGAAATACTAGTCGTTTAGCAGATTTTGCCGTCTCCCACAAAAAAATAAAACCCCTGATAGCATACAAAGAGGACACATAGTATGCAATAAATGGAAGATTTTCTCAAAGGTGACTTGGTACAAAAATATGTACCAACTTTACATCCACTGTTATTTTTCGCAGTAACTGCAGAAAGGCTGAAAAATTCGGAATAATTGCATGATTCAGGCTGATTTAGTGAAAACCGAAAACATCCACTAGGTATCACTAGCAAAATGGTGTTCTCCATCTCAGCCCTGCTCTCAGTTCAAGTGGAATATGTATCAACTTCAAAGCACAGCATCTTAAGAAGAACAGGTAGGCAGGTACAAGAGATGCTATAGCTACATTGTTTTCATCTGCATTTGACTCTCCGGTGTGCATGAGGCACACATCACCTGGTTATAGCCTTCCTTAAAAACACTTTGAGGTGCAAAAAATAGTAATAATTCATTTTTAACACAATGCATTTGTGTTAGCATATACATAACAAAATGCATATGCAAACACCATAGCTTGTTTCCTCCTTCTTCCAAGATTAATTTGCAGCACAATCCTAAAGATGTTTACCCTTTCGCAACCCTGCATAGGATTGCAGTCTTAAGAGTCATGTATCATAATTTTCAGATGAAAATCACAGCAAAACAGCTGGGCCGCAACTGGAAGGAAACTAACTGTCTTTAAATCACATTGAAACCAATGAAATCAGTAGTAATTTAAGTCCAGTTGATATTTTTATCAATTGAAGTTGCTCTGAATTGGGGCCCTTAATTCTGTTTATGTTTCTTACTGCTAGAAACGAGAACAGGAAAGTATTTTCATTAGTATACATCAATCCTACAACAGATACTTAGTCATATTTTATTATATAACGATTCCATGTGAAGTTAGGACTAAGCATGGCAAACAAGGATGGAATCATGTAAACTGAACCAGAATATTCAACTTTCAAAGTATTTTAAATGGTAGGTGAAAATCACAAGCCAAACCACCACCACCCATTTTACTTTTAATTTCATCGTTAAGTTACATAACATATCCTTCTTTTATACTTGGACAAAAAATATGACCTCCTGTCTTTCTTTTAACTACCTTCCAACACCAGGCCGATTTATGCAAAAAGCCACCAACTCCAAACATTATGGGATGTAAGTTCACTTCTCGAAACATGTTTGTTGTATGACTTGAAATCAAAACATTCATTTACCTGGGATTTATTACCGAAAAGAAATAAAATGGAAAGCAATAATCTAAGTATACAAACAGTTCTGATAGTGACTGCTTATGTGTTTTGTTACATTTTAATGTAACTTCACATTTCCATATTGAAGCAACATTTTTTAAAGTTTGTGTAAGTTATGGAAATTATAATTTGCAGACATATTTGGAGAAAGATCAAGCTACAAACACCAATTGTGCCTTGAACAACACGAGATGTTCATACAACGAGCGCTTAGTGCATATTAATATCCAGATGCTACATAGGCCATACTCTAAAACTGAATCTTTTTTGTAGGGGTTAGAGTGTTTCCTTGCTAAAACCATGAAAGAGATAGGAGGCAAGATCTGATATAAACAGATATGAATCTGTTTAAGTAAGTGCATATAGCTTTTGCTCATTTGCTCGTATCAATAGATTTACCAACATTTTAAAACTTCTGCTCTGCAACACACGCTGAAAGCTTCCCCAATATTTCGAACTTCCCTTTTGGAACAAAAGCTTGGCATGCATTCTCAGAAATACATGTCACTTAAATGTACAAATATGCAAATTAGCATGCACCTGTGTACATGTATGCAGGGAAATATATATGCATATGCTTTGGCTTAAAGGAGAAAGGTCTAAAAGGGGTTCAACATATTCATACAAGGCAAGTAACCTACCTTGATCCTGCACGTAGTACGCCAGAAACAAATCAAGCTCCTTGACTGATACTGTTATGTGATGTGGCTGAACACAAAGTGCTGGATTTGTGCAATGGGGGGATTTCATGAGTCGCTCTCCGTCCGTACTTTCCAAAGGGATACCTTTAAAGAGGATCACCATGACTAGATCCAGACGCCAGACTTTGTCTGCCTGTCGCAGGCAGTCGATTCTCCTAATCTTACCCTTCTGGTCAGGATTGGACAACACACAGCACGGGTGCTTCTTCCCGGTAACAGTTAGCACAAAATCCTCCCGGTACTCTTGGCGGATATCTTTGCGCAGTTTGGCGAGAAGCCTGGAAGCCCACTTCTGTTTAATTTCAGGCTTTTCACTAAGTAGCTCATCCTTGACTGCTCTTTCCTCATCCTTTGACATTCGCTTTTCATGTTTCTTAAAGTACTTGCGTTTTCGAGCCTGAAGGTTGAACCAAGTGTAGGCGATTGCACGGACATGTGGGAGAAGTGCCTCAATGAATGGGTGAAATTCATCCTGTTAGGAGAAGAAACAAGGTGGGGTAGGGGGGAGAGAGAAAAAACTGAAAGATCAGTTCTGTTTGCACGGTGAAAGCAAGAGCAAGAGTCCCCCCCTCCATTTCTAAAGTAAAAAATGAATATATAAAAAAGGCTTTAATATCATGATCACTAGGCGCTTTTCGTTTTATTTAACCACAGTTCAACTTCCAAAAAAAATTATAAATAACTGCTCTAAAAATACTTCCACATTTAATTTCTGGAATTCACGTGGAGTTTTGGTTTGCATCAGATTCGCCCCCCCACACACAGCCCTTCGTCTTTGGCCCCCAAATGACAACTCAAATATAACTGCCTCTTAAAATAAAATAGAGCAATAAGTGGCTTCTAACATTTGCAGTTCAGATGTGCGACAAGCTACAGTACCATTTTTGCTAAGACATCCCAGCAGAACCCTTAAGAAGGTAGGTGTGAATTGCACCACACATTTCTCTTCCCCGTGGCACAGAAACACAAAGCATATGCGTGATAACTGCAGTGCTATACAGTTCCCACTTTTGGAGCATGCTGTCAGCGAGAGACTGATAGCTCAGCAAAGAGCATGCGCTCATAAAATTTGATCCATTTCTCTTATCAATCGCCCAACATTCCAGCACTGAAACAGGGTCATTCCAGCGCTGATGATGCCTTCGGAAAGCATGGGGAGGTTAAGGAAAGGAGGCAAAAAGGAACATCATGCACAACAAGAGCCAAACCACCTAAGTTTTATGCACCACACAATTCTACCTTTCCTTTCATAACTTTGTGAAACAAAACTTTACGTACTCAAGAATTAAAATCACATCATTATTGCTGTCCCAGCAATTTTGCTCCACTCTACTCTGGGGGGGGGGGGGTTCAATGCCTTACAGTGTTAGTTAATTTGTTATCTGGTCACGAGTATGTGGCAACTATTTGGCCCCCCCCCAAAAAAAAAAAATCTATCTCAGGCATACAATGAAAATGGACAACTTGGCACAAACTTTGCATTCTTTGTGCTTCAGCTGTCTGTGGCAGAGTGACATTAACACTGCATCGTTGGGTAAATCCTGCTTTTCTAAAATACGTGTTATTTATTTATAGTTCTAGAGGGCTCTTCCTATCATCAGGCTATTCCTGAAGATTCATATATTATTTTCCTAATTTTGATATTTATTGCAATTTGGATTATATTCATTACTTTTGGCAATTACGTTACTTTATGAAGTGGAAGATGCTCAAGGTTTCATCTTACAGACATTTCTTTCTGTCACAAACATAATTATTTTGTAACCAAAACAGCCTAAACACACATGGCAAGTTAATGTATGGTTTTGAAAGAAAACTGTGCCAAAAAAAGAGCACTATTGTTGCTTCCCAACCTTTGGTATATGCATTTCTGAGTGGTTCTAAAGTTAATTTTTTCTTCTTAGACTGTTTTAAACTGGTTTTTTTTTAATTTTAAAAAAATCACTCCATGTACTTTCAAACTAAACGTCGAAGTCATGTTACAAGGAATATAATGCTGATGCTACAATTGTTCCCTTAGAAATTCAAACTGTATTTTTCAGGAGGGCAAAATGTTAAAACACACTGATAGTAACACGTGTTAAATTTGAAAGCAGGTCAAACTGATTTAAATGAACTATTTTATATACAGTATATATTTAGGATAGAGGTGCACATTAGATTAAAAGATTGAGTATATTTTATTACTTTTATAATTACTGCATAGATTGTGCAAGCTGCTGGTTTTCGACCCAAGGAGTTAGTACTGAACAAATAAAGCTATGTTTGTATTTTTGTTACCTAATGTTCTGTATACTAAGCCTTGCATTTTTAGAAGTAAAGAAAATAGAGGTCTTCAGAATTACTGTAGGTTTGGTTTTTTAAACATAAACCTTCCCTTTCTATAGAGAGGGAAATGAACTAAAATAGAATGAATAGTACTCAAAATCATTGCAATATAACGTGAAGCAAAGTGGCAAAAGAAACATTAAGTAAAGTGATCAGTAGAGTTTTGAAGATTTCTGTCACTTTGAGGGCTACACCATGGAAAGAGTTAAACCACAATCTGCTCTTTGTGTGGGAAGGCAGCACAGTTCAGAGCAACCACAGCCCATGATAAGACTTCCTTATCTCAATGCTTTTTTTTTTGTTAACTACTACAGTTTATTTCTTTCCTTCAGAAAAGAATTGACCGTGCAAAACAGCTATTCCAGAACTCTGGATTTTAATAATGTATATGGAAGGAAAGTGGCAAAGCAGGGCAATTTGCAAGAAATGAGTGAAGTGGTGGTATCTGGTAGTTTTAAAATTACTGTGCAAAATAGATTTAAGACAGCGTAACACTGATGCCAAGGAAGTACCCTATTCTGTCAGTGATATAGTCCAAGTACAGTATTGTGGATCTTACCAAGAAAATTGTGAAGCCTCGGACTTCAGCATTACTTTTAGGCGTGCACCAAATACTGGCATAAAGCACCATTTCTAAGCATGTTTAAGTAAACCCCATCAAATTCAATGGAACTTACTAAATCAGTCCAGATAATACACCTAAATTTTGCATATTTCAGCTATGTAAGGACCTGCTAAAATCAGGAGCATAATGGATGCAAAGCTATGAGGAAACAAATCTACTGCCATGAAAGTGGAAATAAGAACAGATGTTATTTAAACATGGAACATATATTTTTTAAATAAAATAAAAATTAAACCCTAATACCAAACCCTGCCATTTTGCTGTAGCATAGAATAACTCTAAAATCTTCAATATACACCTGGGATATTTTTTTTTAATGCTTGAAAATAAACAACTCAAAGTTTATTCTAGCTGAGACCTGACATACAGACATTCTCCTCAAAGCTGTTTAAAGGGTCATTTATGAAAGATGGTATTTTGCGGAGAGTACTGACAGACAAAACACTGCAAATAAAGATGCATGTTGCAATTGCATGTGGCAAGAATTAACATGAATAATCAGCAATCATAATTGCATTTTGCAACCAAGCTACAGTTAGAAAAAGCTTTTCAAATGTTGTAACGTGCATTGGCAATTTGTACATTGTACGCATTGTATGACAATTTGCATGCATGGACAATTGGTACAAAAATTGTTTATTTAAAATGGTTTATATCTATTCTGTAACTGTAGTATAAAATGGTCAAGTTCTCTCTCCAGAATAGGAACGTGGAAAAGTATTTTCACATAACACCTTCTGTCCTTCCCTTCGATTCATTTTCTAGTAGATGTAGGAGACTATCCCCCCCCCACACACACACAAAAAGATGACTCCATAACAATATGTTTAAAGGTATGCAAGCTGCTTTAATTGACTTTTTCTGTTCTAAACTGAATCAAAAGCAATGTAGGGGAGAAATAAATTATAGCGAAACCTTTAGGTTTGCTGGACTACTTCTGCAGCCAAACAATTAAAAAGTTTCTTAGAATCTGAGCGTTAAAAAGGATCTAACATCTATGTCACAGACCTCAGCAAAGAAAAGCTTTTATTAATTGTACAAAACTGAGGAGGGAAGTATTCTATTACTAATCCTCCATTCTGCATAACAAATATAGATCTCATAGGTACGAAATTCCAGCTGACATCTCACTTACTGTTCTGTCTTACTGAGTGTAGCTGAGTGTGATCCCAAGTTAGTGTGCATCGGATCACATTTTTAAAATACAGTAACATTTCCACTTCAAAGAAAAAAAGGAAAAAGTCAGGCGTACTGAATTCTTTTTACTCCAATGTCTCCTAAGATTTCTGTGCACACATATTTTATAAAGCACTGTCAGGGCTACAACCACAACAAACATCAATTGCTGTGCAAGTGTGGGGAGAACGGCAGCTTTGGGGTTTAATTTTGCTAGATTTTATTTCCTCCCACAAATGTATATACAGCACAGCAATATGCCATTCAGTATTGAGAAATTAGTGACTTGCAAATTGACAGAGCAAACAGAACTTAGAAAAACGCTGGACGTACAAAACTTCATTTCAAAACTTGGAGGTATGTCTTTAAACCACTCTAAAAGTATTAAAATGATGTATCGCTAGGTTTTTCATGAAACTGTTTGGAGCAGTGGGTTGTATACAAACTGAGCCTGAACAAACTACTTATCTTGCATAAACCAAAAGTGATATTTAACCATGCATATAGCAAACAACTGATAGAACTCACTCAAGAGCATTTGTGAAAATACTGTATTAAAAAAAAACACACAGGAAAGGAGGCAAATAGGCAGGAAATAACAACAGACCAGAACATATACATAACAACTGGAGGTGCCTTTTAAAGTTTCAATTTTGAAGGTAAATTATGATACATATCTTGTATCAGCACAGAGTAGCAGATAATGAAATCAAGGCAGCGTTCATGTATCTGTAAGGAAATTCCACTTAAACTAGCGAAACTTATTTCTATGCAAATGTTCCCAATATGGAGGTGGAAGTATCAAATTTTGCACGCAGCAGAGTACGGTACCTAGTGAATGAAAAAAATATGGTAATGCTGTAAGTCTAAATCTATTACAATATACCTATATGCTGGGATATTGACTTCTTTTTTTGACATGTTTCAAATATCTTGCAACACCTTTTCCCACCTGTTTTGCACCAATGAAGTTTACGTTCACTTGCTGAAAAGATCCCCAAGTTAATCACACTTTGATGCCAAACAAAATATCAACAATAAAAAACGTGTCAGCCAAAAAGCTACATGACTGTATCCAATCACTGAATAAGCCTTATCATTGTTTAAATCTTCATTTACAATACTGTGAATGCCTCAGTCCTTTGGAACCACAATGGCTTCTAATTGTCAAATGAAATCTTAATTATTTAACTATATCGCAATGTATGCCACAGAAATATTAAACAACTCAGAGCCTTCTTTCTTTCCACACCTATTAGTCATATAATTGCAGATTAAACCATTAAAATTGCACCCTGCAGAGATTTTAACTAGAACTGTTCAGAACTGACCTAGAGATTCACATTTTACCTGAAATATACTCTGACCACTTAACGATAAATGTTACTAACGTTACACGCTATAGACCCTTAACATCTCACATGGCGCTATGCTGCAATTTATATTGGATCAGAATCTGCAATCCGTTTCTTTTATTTATTTAGTCTAAAGCTTTTATCCTGCCAATCATCACAAAAGACTCACCATATGTTAAAACTATAAATACCTTCTTTGCATCAAAGCTATTTGCAGTTAAATCTTTTTGTAACATTATTTGTCCAAATGTTCTACCAAGTAGTAGAATTTATATGCAGTACATAAAATAACTCTTTCTAACGTCCAAAAGAATACGCAAGCCTGCAGGCCAAAAGTGACAGCAAAAGTTTAATTTTGTTTTTGACCTTGGACGTCGACTTTATAAAGTTACAAAAACCGAAGTGAAGCAGGAAAAATGTACTGGATAGCCAAATGAGAACTTCTACTGCTCAGAGACTTTTTCTTTTCTTTTCTTTTCAAACGAACCTCACATTACTGGAAAGGCTATACAGTATATGATAAAATTCAGCACGGGATCATATTATGTTTCCACTGTCAATGCTTAATTAAAAATAATGGAACACTTTCTCCCTTTGTCACTCAGATACCTAAACAGAAGAGCTGAAACGATGGTAGCAGCAATAGTATTTTCTGGTCTAGATCAATACGATTCATACCTACATTTTCATTATAGACATTTCTAACATATAACCACTGGGATTTATTTCCTCCAGAAACAATTTAACAATATTTAGCAACATCACCGGCATTTAAATAAAATAAAATGTTGCATTCCTTCTTCCGCCCCGCGTCCTTCCCGCACACACCTCGAAGAGTTTAGATTTACACAACTTAACAAAACACATGCAATACAGTTGAGTCTCCCCCCCCCCCAAATAAAGTCCGAGCGGCTCGAACAGTTTGCAACTCTTACAAACCCACCCGCTTGCCGAGCGCAAGTTTCGTGGTGTTTTTGTTTTGTTTTTGGATTGGTAAGGAAAGGCGACAAATATCTACCTGAGTGAGACAGATGGGAGAATACATCATGACTTCGCTCTGAGAATGCACTTCTGCGGAGAGAAAAAGTATCAAAAGCGCAAGGGTCTCATCTGTTCATGTTACAGTCATCGGGCGAAATCGGAATCAGAAGGAGCGACCGCGGAGCGTCGCGAGTTCCCGACAAACCCCAGTCCTCCTTAAATAGCCAAAGAGATTCACGTTCACTCCGAGCGCTGGATTTCCCGGGGTGAAATCCAATCTACACTTTTTAACCCTCTTGTTCTCGGAGACTCCGTCTTGGTGCTGCTGCTGCAGTGGCTGCTGGTGGATTGGGGCTTCTGGGGGGGGGGGGAGAGAGAAACCGGATGGTGGGGGGGGGCTGGCTGGCTGGAATGCAGCAGGAGTTAAAGAGGAGGGGGGGTTGGCGAGACTTTTCCCTTCCCTCGCTCGCGCTGCCTTTTGCACCACCACCACTTACTAATACTACCACCCCCCACTTCTTTCTTTCCCGGATCTGCAATCGCTCTTGGAGAAGCTGTCGCGGTTGATACACCACGGTACTGTCAAACCCCGTTGCCAAAGTTCAAGGTTGCTGCGGCGGCGGCGGAGCGGAGCAGGAAAGAAATCCTGGCGCGCGCGGTGATGGCAAGGCGAAAGTTTGCAAAGGAAGAGAGAGCCCTGTGCGCTCGAGCGCCAGCCCGGGAGTGTGCGCGCGCGCGTCCCCCCAAGGCTGCAAAACACTTCAGCAGCAGCAGCAGCAGCAGCGCGCAACCGCCGGGCTTCTCTCGCAGCAGCAGCAGCCTGTGCCTCTCTCTCTCTCTCCCCTCCCTCCCCTCCACCCCCTTTCTCTGTGGATAATGTTCAGAGCCTGCTTTCCAAACGCCCACTGTAATAAAAATGATCTCTTGAAAATTCAAAACGATCAATCTCTTTCTTACTCCCCCCCCTTCTTCTTCTTCTTCCCGTCCTCCTCCTCCTCCCTCCTTCCCCCTCCCTCCTTTATGATCTCCTTTCTGCAAGACCTGGACGTTCAAGAAGGGGAGGGAGGGGGTGTCCATGTGCGTGTTTTGGGGGGGGGTTGCATTGCACCGAGCGCACTTCTTCGGGTCCGTCCCGTCCCGTCCCCCCCACGCTCAAGGTCTGCTCCCCCCCTTTAAGACTTCAGGATTTCGGTTTATTATTTCATTACACCATCGACGCTCGCCCTCCTCCTCCTCCCCCAGCTGCTGCTGCCGCTGCACACACATTCCTTTCTGAGCCCCCTCCCCTCGCCGTGCCTTTTTCCTCTTTATTAATCATCATCTCGCACTGTACGAGAGCTCGGCTGCTGCCCATTTCGCAAACATGCTTTTGCACTTTCTCCCGCTCTCGCCCTCCCCTTCCCCCCCCCCCATGGTTAACCGTTAGGGAGAACTCTGTGCTGGGGGAAAGGAGAGAGGAGGGGGGTGCGTCTGGGTTTGGGAGAAGAGGACGCACACTGGGGAGAGGTGGGGGGGGGGGTTGGACGGCGGCGGGGAAGAGAGAGATTATTTGCAAAGCGCAAGTTCCCCGAGAGCGCCAAAAGAACGAAACAGCCCAACTTCGCTCCTGAAAAGCTCCCGCTGGAAAATTCCCGCACAGAAAAAAGTGGGGAGGAGGAGGAGGGAACAAAAAAAAAAAGGGAAAGTGCAAGGGAAAGCAAACCCCCCCCCCCTTAAACAAAATAGTCCGCCGCTCTGTGGACATTCGATCTAGCAGTTGCGGGGGAGGCGTGCGGGGGGCTACAAAGCCGGAAACTTTGCCAGCTCGCCACTAATTAGCCAAACAAGAATGGAGAGGGGTGGGGGGGGAGGAAATGTGCGCCGGGGGGGGTCTTTCTTTGCAGAGGCATTCCCAGCACGGGCAGCGTCTGCAAACCTCGCTACCCTGTCGCCTTGCATGTGGAGCCAAGGTCACTGCATTGTGTAGCTAGTGCTGGGGGGGGGGCAAAGTGGGGAGGGGGGTGTCTCTCGCTCTCTCCCCGTTGCAATATGGGGCTGGGCGTGCTCTTGCAGAGACCCTGTGACGGAACGGAGTTGGGAGGGGGGAGGAGAGGAGACGCCCTCCTCCCGGGGAGCCCCTTCCACGTGGCCCCTATCCCCCGCCCGGCGGCAGAGGAGCCGCCGCGCTCACACGCGTGTGCGCTGCTCGGATAGGCTGCTTTCCCGTCCCTCTCCGGCGGGCTTCCACCCACCCCCCCTCAGCTCAGGGAGGGAATGGGTGGCGGGTTCCTCCTGAGGGGGGAGGAAAGGAAAAAAGCCCGCGGTAGCAACACACTAGTCTGCTTTCAATCTCGCCAGCCAGCTCGTGCCAGGGAACTGAAAAGAGTTCGCGCGCGCGCGGGTTGCAGCCTCTTTTCGCTTCAAGGAATGCAAGCGAATTAAAACAACGCAGGCCGACCAGGTTCTCACACGGTGCGAAGATCCGGGGAAATACGTTTGGGAACGTCTCCCGTCTCCCTTTTCATTCTGTATCCCTGTATATATAAACTCCTGAGGACAGCTGCTCCATGCATGGTGTAGTCTAGTCCATGAAAGCTTGTGTGCCATAAGATTATATTTTTTTTGCATTTAAGGTGCTGCAGGGCTCCTCGCTGTTTTCCTGCAACAGACTCGAAGGAACCCCCCCCCCCTCGCGGGTTGACAACATAAAGGAGAGGTTGCAAAAGGACAGCCTTCTTAGGTTGCCAACTGGGGAATTTATTTGCCAACTTATTGCACCAGAACATTGCAGCTGTATAAGGGGCACTCCTTTGCTTAAACGTGCCCAACGCTCACCCTGCCCTGCCTCAAATTCTGCAGACTTTGACCTGATGAACCAAAACAGGCAAAAGCGAGACTCTTCCACCAGGCCAGCGCCTCAGGTAAACTTTCCTCCTTGGCCTCTCCCTCCAGCCCCTTCCCCCGCTGTGTAAACTGTCCTGAAGGGACCAGTGACTTTTCCTTTTCCCGCTTTTCTTTTCTTTTTTTGCAAAGTGGGATTTATTCACGTCAGGCATTTCACAAGGACACATCAAGAGAAGCAGGCAGGTTCAAGTCAACCATGAAATGGTCACTTTTTAACCCCGTCCTGTCCTCATTAGGGAAATACTCAAACACAACCCATTCTCAAAGGGGTCTCTTAATGAGGGGAGCTTGCCAAGTCGAGCAGCTGCAATTGCCATAAATTTACAAGCCAGAGGGAGGGGGAGGAAACGAGAGAGGGGTTGGTACAAAGCAGGTAATGTCAAAGCAAATGGCTATGGCCAACAGATTAACCCTTCAAAGGCAGCCCACCTCAACTGTAGGTGCACTTCCCATCGGTGTAAACCCATAGAAATAACACTTTTTTCTCTCTTATTAAGGAGTGCTGTAAAGTGACCACTTTAGAGTACTTCACTTTAGAGTGCTTTGCACTAATATAAGATGTGATAAAGTTACTTCGGGGTGAATCAGAAAATGCTCTGAGGCCTACAGGGTGGGGAGGGGGTGACAATTCTGGTTTAAAGACCTGAAGTTTCCCTTGTGAATAAACATTCAGCATGTCCTCCATTAAACTGCCATAAAAGACAAATTCACCAACATACTTGAACGTACCTTTTTTCAGCTGTTGTGACTCTTGAACAACAAGAGTCTTTCTAACACACACACACACACACACACACACACACCACTGAACTATAGACATGGCAATTTTGTGAATGACCCAGACTATGTGTGTGTGTGTGTGTGTATACACAAAACAGCCAAAATCTTTATTTATCTGTTTAATAGCACTGGAGATAAAATAGTGACCTGCAGCACCCCATAACGTAGCTACCAGGGGGCTGAAAAGCATTCTCCCAATGCTACTCTCTGGAAACTGACCCAAAGGTAGGATCAGAAGGAACTACTCTGTATTACAGTGCACCCCATTTCCATTCTCCAGAGCTGGTTGGGGGGGTATCACAGTTAATGGTATGGAAAGCTGAAGAGAGATCAAGAAGCAGAAGGTTGGTCACACTCCCCCAACCCTCTCTGTAACGGTCATCCATTAGGGCAACCAAGGCTGACTGAGTCCTTTGGTCAGGCCTGAACCCAGACTAAGACCAATGGGTTTCATTGGAACTGATATTTTGCACTAGAGCATAAGAGACCCTCCTGGACCGGCCCAATGGCCCATCTAATCCATCACCCTGTTCTTATGGTAGCCAGCCAGATGCCTGTTGGGAACCCAAGTAAACACTTACGATCAACCTGCAGAAGTCTCAGGTTGTAGCATCCCTTTCAGGCTATGGACTTTTCAGTAGCCTTGGACAAGCTACTGTCCAGCAGAGATAATACTGCTGACTTAGCTCCTTACAGGGTTGTTGGAAAGACTGTTGTAATGTGAAGAACTTTTGGGTAGTCTGAAGTGCTCTTTGCTCACACATTACTCACATTTAGCAGTTTCCGTGTGATGAAGGGGAAGTATGGCTGTGCAGATGTCCTCACCCTCAAGGCTGAACAGGCCCCACATCTGACACATGTGTTAAGACACAGAGGGTCTAAGTGAAGGTCTTCATAATACCTCTGTGCAGTCAGGGTTCCAGCTCCTGGGAAGCTCTATGCATGTAGGCATAGCCTTCACCAGTACAGATGTCCACACCTAACATGTGAATGTCAGGTCAAAGGAGATCACAGGACTGCAAGGGCCAGCAGCACAGCCCCCAAATTTTTTGATCACCTAACGGGGGCTTGGGCAAAGTACTTCCATTTACATGGTTCCATTGTTTCATAATTACCACCTCACATGCACCATGTGCACAGAATTCTGTTTTTCCATGTAACTGAACTTTCGCAGCAAGTCCATCAGTTTTGTGTAATCACAATGAATACATTTTAAATGTCTCCTTCCTTTCATTTCTGAAAGCGAGTGGTGGATCAAGGTAGTTTTCAATCTTAGAATTACGTTCTCAGTGTGAACATCATGGTACAGTGGATGCTCGGGTTTCGAACGTGATCCATGTGGGAAGCACGTTCGCAACCCGCAGTGCCACGTCTGCGCGGGTCGCGATTTGGCGCTTCTATGCATGCACAAAGCGCAATTTAACACATCTGCGCGAGCGCTGAAACCCGAAAGTAACCCGTTCTGGTACTTCCAGGTTCAGCACATTGCGCAATCCAAAAACACGCAACCTGAAGCGTCTGAAACCCGAGGTATGACAGTACATGGAATCATAGAGTTGGAAGGGACCATGAGAGTTATCTAGTCCAACCCCCTGCAATGCAGGAATCTCAGCTAAAGCATCCATGACAGATGGCCATCCAACCTCTGCTTAGAAACCTCTAAGGGAGGAGAATCCACCTACTCTTGTGGGAGTCAGTTCCAATGTCAAACAGCTCTTAATTGTCAGAAAGTTCTTCTGTATGTTTAGCCGGAATCTCCTTTCTTGTAACGTGAAGCCATTGGTTCAAGTCCTACCCTCTAGAGCAGAAGAAAACAAGCTTGTTCCCTCTTCCATGCCATTGAGATATTTGAAGATGGTGATCATACCTATCCAAACTGTCCAAAACTATCATGAATCAGTACAAAACTGATTTTGAAGGGAGATCTCAAACCGCTAACAAACAGAAAACACCGCAACATAGAAACTAAATTGAAAGCTTCACTTTGTTTTGACATTAAATATCCAGACTTGCATTGGATCAGTCCCATCTACAATTGTATATCACACTGCATTGGCTAGTTTGATCCTTTCCAAGGCCTGGAGCACCCATACTGTTGTTACTGTAGCACTGCTCACTTTATGACAACTTCTCCCAGTTTCCTTGCACAATTTAGAAGCACTTGAGGTGTTGTACTCAACTATCATAGCCCAGCTCCTCATCCCTGCTGGACACTTAGAGAGGGTGCACAGCTTTGTAACATGAAGGCTGTATAGGTTAAGTCATTCAAACTGTTATAACCTAGGGATAGGCCATTTTCACAGGTATCACAGTGGTGACAGTAACATGTGTTCTGGTCCGTAATCGCCAAAGATGCTCTATATACACAAGAACCAAATGCCACCAGTGGCAAGAACATCATCCATAGCATTTTTTCATTCATGTAAAGAAAGGTAAATTAAATAAGCTAATTGCTATGGCGCACAGCTGATAGCTTTATCACAATACAAAAAAGGGAGGAGAGTCACCTATGGAAGCGATCCTTTTACACACACACACACACACACACACACACACACACACATATTCATAGTGTAAGGAAGCTGTGAAAACACAGATAACCAAACTTCATTTCCCATAAGGGGAAATAAAGTAAGAGACGAGCTCAGTGACGTCTGGTGCAGCGATGGGGAGCTTCCTGAAAACTACAGTATGACTATACATCTGTCCTCAGGTGCCCGACAGATACAGATTCACTCACTGACACACCAACAAACCAGCAATACGAGCTTAACAGACAGCAGTGCGACTGCAGGCTTTTCCAGGAACCAGACTGAAAGCAAAGAGCAACCAAGCCCATTCCATAAAGACAGCCTTCAGAAGGGAGGGGAAATTCTGTTGTGATTCATCAAAATGAATGCCCATCTTTAATAATCTAAGCATAATAACCACATGCTAGCAACATTCACCAGCTCTAGAAAGTTTCTCCCGAGGATACAAAGTACAGTAATTACTTAAGAATATACAGAAGCATAAACAGGTAACACACACATGCCAACCCCAAACATGCTCCTGGAGGATATTTTACTGTAGAGTGTCATTTGCTGAATTAACGCAATAGGTTTTGTGAGAGATAGCTCTTCTGCAGAAGGCAAAACATAGCAAATTGCACTTAAGTATGCATAATTCAACAGAGGAAGGCAAGACAAATATGAGGAATACACTGCCAAAAATGTAGAACAAGTCCTCCTTTAATTCTACACAAATGTACCATATGACTTAAAGAAACCAATTGTGTAGCTCTCAGTACATTTCCTTTTCTTATGCACATCCGTTTCTGAACATTTATCTTTTGATGGTGCTCAAAACACATGAAAACCCTGCAACTGTTTCCCTCATGTCCACAATTCTATAATAGTTTCTGATAACAAGTTTTAATTTTGACTGCTGTGGAGGGATATAAGCAGTCAGTTAGCTGGTCTGTTTGAGAATGAAACATATAGCATTGTCTTAAATAGTACTTGAAAGTATGTCCTCAGAACCCAAGAATCAGACAGCACAGAATACTGAGAGAGAGAGAGAGAGAAAACCCAATTAAGAGTCTTGTATTGCCTACACTACAGTGGAACACCTCCAGTCTTCCTGCGATGGGAAGGATTAGACATTTGTGAATAAGAAAAGGAAACAAAAGTTAAAATAGGCCACAGAGAGTTTTCCATAGTACAAAAAGTACCTTTTTAATATAGCCACATACCTTATTTGTCTCTAATTATATGTCTAGATAGCAGAGAATACTGGGCTACTTAGACTTGCTCTTCACCCCTGCTCCCGACATCCCAGACATATGTATATATTTATATTTGTCTTGGGGGACAACATTAAGTTAAGAAATTACAATGTTAATTATGCTACTGCCGGTATAAACATGCACAGTTATTAAAGACGTCGCATACCAATCTGTCTGCCTAGATTTCAAGCATATGTACAGTTGAAACTCACCGAGCAAGCAGCACTGATTTCAGTGCAACATACGAGGTTAGCCAGCTCAACTGTATGTTTAATCAAAAACTAGAAACTCTGAAAGGTCGGGTTAGCTTTCTCCACCCCACACCCCAGCCACTATTAGACGGCGATTCAGTGTTTCGTTCTATTGGGCTCAGAAACAAATGCTCTTATTCTTTCTGCCTTAACGCACGATGCTGCAAAACTTTGCACACACATTCCAAAGTGCTTTGGCAATTATATTTCTAAGAGGGCAGAGAAAGCAGAAAGGGAAAGCCCTATGTCTGGATCACTGATAACATAGGAGTCTGTCCATTGTGCGAGAAAGCTCTACTTTATTTATACCAGCAGTGTAAAACCCAGATGCAATATGAATACGTACATTATCTCAGCAAGTTCTATTACTTAAAGATGTGTTTCCTCCCCTCTATACATTAAAACATATATTGCATTTTAGTTTGTTCCTATTTACATACTACTGTTATTATCCCAATATACCATAAGGATGAGACTACCATTCACTCCTGATACTAAAAAAAAAAAAAAAAAATCTGTATCTTGTTCAAAACTCTTTATTTGTGTTCTAAAGCTATTCCTGTGTGAGGAGTCAGTCTTCCAACTAAACTTAAGTGTGTTTAAAAACATTTACAAGCATTGTAGTTTCACACCGTGAAGATTCATAATACAGCAATACTGTACATTTTAAATCAGTAACACAGTCAGTGTTCCTTGGAACAATAAAATAAAAAGCATGTTAAATACTGTGCTACAAATCTTTGCCGAACTGTTTCCCGGGGCATGGGTTTGTTTTTGCATGTGCAAGCACACATGTGCTCACCTGTTCAGCAAAAAAGGATTTTAATTTTAACCTTAATTAGAAAATGACTGCAATTGGGAGGGAAATAAATGGAATTGCCACGATTTCTAAACGCACATCAGATTTTTATGCATTTACATTTCAGCACTACTCTTTTTATTTTATTTTATTTAAAAAAATGCCGCTGAGCAAAACTGCACTCTGGCTCCCAAGCTGTGAATTAATGTCCTCGCTTAGTAAAAGTTTTCCTAGTCAAAGAAATGTGTGCACGTAATTCATGCATACTTCTGAGTACGCAGCTATTTAAATGTCTGTGGTGTGCGCACACATATCTCCCTCACAGCCTGTGTGCTTGACCTCTGTCCACATATGGTTTGATGGTGTCTCTTAATAACCGAGCTTCCTCTATTTCGCAGACCAGAAAATGCAAACATCAGACCTCAAATATAAAACTGAAAACCACAACGTCTTACGTTACACAACTTAAGAAGTTTCTGCCCTGGCTGCAAAAAAAGGTCAGGTTCAGTCAACCCTCACTTTCACCAAGTAGAACAAAGGAAACCCTAATGTATTGATCCGAAACTACCTAAAGAACCAGCTATAACATTTTTCTAAAACTGCTGCATAAAAAAAAAAAAGTTTTTAATTGTAGTTGCTTTTTCCCCCCCATTCCTGGGCTTCCTAGTTAAAAGTTGCTCAGGATCACTTCAAAGAATTGCTCGCGTTAATCTTGTGTATTTTGGCGCCTTTTCCTCTGCAAGCTACTGCACTGCACTGCAAGCGGGGCGGGGCGGGGGGAGATCCGAAAGATCTTGTCTGTCCCGTCTCAAGTTCAATGGCAGCATTTCCGCAGGAGGAGGAGGAGGAGGAGGAGGAGGAGGAGGAGGAAAA
>NC_138143.1:26185527-26575472 GCF_964188305.1 Podarcis bocagei
TTATACACTCTGGGAATGGGAAGAACTGTGTCAGAGAGCAAGAGACTTCTAAGTCAAGAAACACACAGTGTTTCCCTTCTTCCTAAAATCAACATCAACTACAAGTAACATACCCGTGAGTAAAGGGGACTAAAATTTGGCAAATAATTTCGTAAATCTGGCTGAAAGCGGGAGACGAAAAAAGGGAAGTCCGTCTTCCGACATTGCTGACAAGATCAAAGCAAAGCTTTAAAAAGCGGAAGCGTTTGAAACGGGACTTTGGGAAGCCTTAACTTTTTCGTGCTATTAAATCTGCCCTTTTTACTGCTGATCTGAAGGTGGAAAGGGACTTTGATTATAAGAACGAGTAACGGGGGGTCTCCTCCTACCTCCCCCCCCCTCTGGGGTGATTTTTAAAGAGTCAGATCGTCGGGCTGCCGGAGAGAGAGACTGTGCTAAACTGCGGAAACAGTTGCAAATTTTGTGAAAACTTTGCTGGAGTATAATTGATACATTTGAGCAGGAAAGTTTGGTTGGGACATTGTTGCAAGCACCCCCTGTGAAACTGTGTTGAACTTTAAAAGGTGCTCTGGGGAATTTTGAATCTTTGAAGGGACTGTTGGATATTGAACTTACTGAGCCAAAAATTTCTGGAACTTTAATGGCGGACTACTTCCTTCTTTGTCTTTGAAACTTGGTGGCACTCCCCCTACAGGGCTTTCGGATTATAAGATCCTGGGAACTGACTTTTGTTTTGAATTCCACTTTACCGGTTGTTTATAATTGAATTTGTCTTTCCCATGGAACAATAGACAATTTGACCTTGAACACTGACAGATGTGTAATGAGTGGTGCAGGGAGAACAAGAGCATCTAAAGCTAAGGAATCTAAAGAGGCTAAGGAGAAAGAAAAGGAAAGAAAACCAGCACAATTTCTACAAACAACATTGACCCAAGGACGCCGATCGTCGGTTCCAGCTGTACTGGTGACTCAAAGGGAACAAAGGGAAACAACTGAGAAGTCCACTGAGGAAGATATGGCAGCAGGTGGGTCGGATACACTACTTAAACAAATATTGGAGCAACTATCAAGTTTAAACCAGAAGGTGGACGACCAGTCTCTGAAGATAGATAAAGCAACTTCCTCGATTCAAAAATTGACTGATCAAGTTTCCCAGCATACACAAGCTATAGAGAATTTGCAAGGAGTTACAGCGGAAAATCGGGAATTGGCTGGAGAAGCAATCCAGAAAGTGGGAGCTCTACAAAAAGAAGTGGAAGAAATAAAAGGAGAAGTTAAGCCCCTGCACAGACAGGTGAGTGAACAACAAGTTTATCTGTCAATGGTGGAACTGAAAAATCGCGAGAGCAACATCAAATTGAGAGGCATCCCGGAACTTGAGCAAGGAGATTTGATTGGATTCTTAACACAAGAATTTTCGAAGTTCTGGGGATTAAAGGAAGACATAGATTTTAAGATTGTTTCGGCATATAGACTGGGAAGAGTGGTAAAGAAAGATAGATCCAGAGACTGTTTGATAATTTTAAGATCAAAGGAAGAGAGGGATAAGATCCTAGGTCTTCATTTCAAAAAAGCAATTGAAATACAAGACAAAAGGGTGGAAATCTATAGAGATATCCCGAAACAGCTGTTGGATCTTAGAGCCACCTATTCAGAACTAGCAAAATTGCTGAGATACAACGCAATTCCCTATAGGTGGGAGTTTCCACAAGGTCTATCTTTCACCTACAAAGAAAGGAAGGTTAAAATTAGAACACCTGAAGATAACCAAAAGTTCCTTCACGACCACGGAGAAGATCTCCAAAAAGGAGTGGATTGGCTTCCAGCTGTACCAGCACCAATATTGCCTGAAAGCGGGCCAACGCCTGCACCCTCGGGATCTGAGCAAAAGGAAGGCACCCCATCTTAAGAACGTTTAAAATAGAACAAGATGTCTCTGCAGCTACTTAGCTGGAACATAAATGGCGGGAATTCTCCGGAAAAAAGAAGGAGGATATTCCATATTTTGAAAAAAGAACAATTGGATGTAATATGCCTTCAAGAAACACATGTGACCAGGCTCCATAGGAAAGTATTAATTAATAAAAGACTTGGTCAAGAATTTATCTCATCAGACAAAGTCAAAAAAAGAGGTGTCGTAATTTATGCAAAGGAGAACCTATCACCAAAATTCTTATTTAAAGATGATCATGGAAGAATTCTCGCAATTGAAATCCAAACACAAGGGGAAAAGATTTTGATATTAGGAGTTTATGCGCCAAATGATGGAAAATCAGAATTTTATAAGAAGCTGCATGAGACAATGATGGACTACCTGGACTATTCTAATATTATCGTGATGGGAGATATGAATGGGGTGGTGTCTACAAATATGGACAAATCTCAAAATCAAAATTTAACAACAGACGGCAGACTCCCTAAAACCTTTTTTGAAATGACAGACAATATGGACTTGATTGACATTTGGAGGACAAGGAACCCCTTGGGTAAGGAAGGAACCTTCTTTTCTGAGGCCCATCTGTCATGGACACGAATCGACCAAATTTGGATATCTAGAGGGCTGGCCCCGAAAACGAGAAAAGTGGAAATCTGCCCAAAAACCTGCTCCGACCATAACGCCTTAAAAATGGAATTGAGACTTTTCCCAACTGGATCCTTCAGATGGAGAATGAATGACACCTTGCTAAGAGATCAAGAGATTGTTAAGAAGGCCCAAAAAACGCTAAAGGACTATTTTGAAATAAATTTGAACACTACGGTGGAGAAAAGAATAATCTGGGACGCAAGCAAAGCTGTAATGAGAGGGTTTCTGATACAACAGAATACAATAAAGAAAAAATTTTGGAATGGAAAAAAGGAAAAAATTCTAGAGAAAATAAGTGAAGGAGAGAAAAAGTTGAGAACTAATCCGAAGTCAAAAGAGGTGCTAAGAGAGATTAAATTCCATCAAGCACAATATTCGAAATTGATTAATCAAGAGATTGAGTGGAAAATTAAACAAATGAAGCAAAGATCGTTTGAATCAGCAAATAAATGTGGAAAGTTGTTAGCTTGGCAATTGAAAAAAAGACAAAAGTTAAACACAGTCACAAACCTGGAGATTCAAGGAAAAATAGTTCAGAAACCAGAAGAAATAAGAAAGTGCTTCCACAGATACTTTAAGGAACTTTATGCACAGGGGCCTCAGAAAGAATCGGAAATAGACCAATTCTTGAGGACAAATGGACTATCTAAAATAAGTCAAGATAAAAGATCAATTCTCAACAGTAAAATAACTCAACAGGAAATTGAAGGTGCCATCCAGAATATGCAACTTGGCAAATCTCCAGGCCCAGATGGTCTCACCTCCAAATATTATAAGACTTTGAAGGATTGTTTGATACAACCGTTGTTGGAGGTTTGCAACCAGATTTTGGAGGGGAGAAGGGCACCGGAAACGTGGAAAGAAGCATTCATCACATTGATTCCTAAGTCAGAGAAGGAAAAGACTCAGCTCAAGAACTACCGTCCCATCTCACTCCTGAATGTGGATTACAAAATATTTGCAGACATTTTAGCAAGTAGACTTAAAAACGTTTTAAACGAAGTAATTCACAAGGACCAAGCAGGCTTTCTCCCTGGTAGACACATGTCTGATAACACCAGGAACATTATTGATATATTGGAGTTGTTGAGAATTAGAAACACAAGGGCTGCTTTAATCTTTATTGATGCGGAGAAAGCATTTGACAATATTTCTTGGATGTTTATGAAGAAAAACTTGAAGGGGATGGGAGTGGGACGGGGGTTTGAAAATGGACTAGAAGCAATTTATTCAGAGCAAAAAGCCAAGTTGATAGTGAACAATGTGGTGTCGGATGAACTTCTAATTGAAAAAGGGACACGACAGGGGTGCCCTTTATCCCCTCTGCTATTTATCTCTGTTCTGGAGGTATTGCTGAATATGATTAGGGAGGACCAGTTGGTGCAAGGTATAGAGGTCGGAGCGAAACAATACAAACTGAAAGCCTTTGCAGATGACCTAGTCTTGACAATACAGGAGCCAGTATCTAGCACAAAAAGAGTTTTGGAACTTATCCTGGAGTTTGGCCGGGTGGCGGGATTCAAGTTAAACAAACAAAAAACTAAGGTTTTGGTTAAAAATTTGACACCTACAGAGATAGAGGGGTATCAGAAAGAAACAGAGCTAAGTGTGGTTAAAAAAGTGAAATACCTGGGGGTATACTTGTCCACCAAAAATTTAAATCTTTTTAAAGATAACTATGAAAAATGTTGGTTGGAAATTAAAAAGGATTTGGATATTTGGTCAAGATTGAAACTTACCTTGTCAGGCCGAATCGCAGCTATAAAGATGTGTGTTTTGCCAAAAATGTTATTCTTATTTCAAACCCTTCAGGTCGTGGACAGAATGGAATGTTTTGGAAAATGGCAGAAGGATATCTCTAAGTTTGTCTGGCAGGGCAAAAAGCCCCGAATAAAATTTAAAATACTAACTGACTCAAAAGAAAGAGGGGGGTTTGCCCTGCCGGATCTAAGGTTGTACTACGAAGCTGCAGCCTTCTGCTGGTTGAAGGATTGGTTTCTGTTGGAAAACACCGATGTCCTAGATCTGGAGGGGTTTGATAATGTGTATGGTTGGCATGCATACTTGTGGTATGACAAGGCGAAGGTTCATAAACTGTTCAAAAACCATATTGTCAGAAAATCAATTTTTGCCGTCTGGATGAAGTATAAGGATTTATTAGAAAACAAGACCCCGAGGTGGTTATCACCTGTGGAAGCCAAGATTTCTAAAAAAAAGCCCAATATGGAGGCCTATTGGCCAAAATATTGGGAACTGATTGAAAGAGTTGGAGACAATTGGAAGCTCCAAAGCCAGGACAAATTAAAAGGTAAGGTGCGAGATTGGTTACACTATGCTCAAATTCAAGAGGTATTCAAAATGGACAAAAAAGTGGGTTTCCAGTTGGAGAAATCGAAACTGGAGACGGAGTTACTAGAACCAAAGACTAAGGTACTTTCGAGGATGTATGACTTGCTGCTTAAATGGAACACCCAGGATGAGACAGTTAAATCTGCTATGATAAAATGGGCACAGGATGTAGGACACAACATTATGTCTGAGGACTGGGAAAGGTTATGGAACACCGGTATGAAATTCACGGCATGTAGTGCCTTGAAAGAGAACATTATGAAAATGGTATACCGGTGGTACATGACCCCAGTCAAGTTGGCTAAAATATACCATCTTTCTGATAATAAGTGTTGGAAATGCAAGGAGGCAGAAGGGACATTCTTTCACCTCTGGTGGACCTGCCCGAAAGTAAAGGCCTTTTGGGAAATGATACATAATGAGTTGAAAAAGGTATTCAGATATACCTTTTCTAAGAAACCAGAGGCCTTTCTATTGGGCATGGTGGACCGGAAGGTGCCAAAGAAGGACAGAACCTTGTTTATGTATGCAACCACAGCAGCTAGGATTCTTATCGCAAAGTTCTGGAAGACACCAGATTTACCCACACTGGAGGACTGGCAGACGCAGCTGTTGGACTACATGGAGTTGGCAGAAATGACCGGCAGAATCCGAGATCTGAGCGAAGAAACAATGGAGGAGGACTGGAAAAAATTTAAGGACTATTTGCAAAAACATTATAAGTTGTTTGAGTGCTAAGACTGTGCACGATTAAGAAACGTTATGTTTCTGCAATTTATTTTAAGTAAATGATAAAGCAAGTATTGATGGGAAAAAATGAGACAAATTAGAAACAAAATATTATGTTTATTAAGAGTGTTAAAATTAAATTACAAATTTTTGAAACTGGTAACATAATAAATACAAAGGTATAATAAGTCGGGAAATAAGATAATAAATTGCTGAATTGGTTAGAATGATGAACGCAATGCTGAGAGGATGCGAGGAGGTCCAAAAAGTTGTCGAGAAAATTTTATAATGATCTTTTCTTTTTTCTATGCTTTCTTCTTCTATATATATGGAAAATGTTTCTTGTATATTGTTGCCCAAACAAATTTGTTCACCTATGGAAAGAAACGCAATAAAAAATTTTATAAAAAAAAAAAAAAAGAAACACACAGTGTTTCCAGGTGTGTGGGTGGTTAGAGGGTCCTCAGGTGTTCACGCTTTCTCCTTGTGCATCTTTTCCGCTCCTCTTTTCTTCACACCTGTTGGTGGCCTATCCATTATTCACACTAAAATATCATTTTCCGTCAGAAAGATTTTTATACTGATAGCGTATTGCGATCATTCAGGGAGCTATGACTGCCATTAAAGCTTGTCCTTTGGAATATATACTATATTATGCAGTCATGAACTTCTATATTAATGTCGTTTGACCCTTGGCAATATTAGTCTATAGAGGGATGTTATCACTTCATTTGAAGGATTGCTACATTAACTTCTATAAGTGATGAGCTCTGGCACCATTCATGTTGAAACAGATCACATTGATTCATTTGCAACACCGGCACTTCTAAGGAGACTTTGTTTTGAAGCACGATATATTGCTGTGACCCTTGGTTTCTTTAACTATTGTCTGCTGGGGAACTTTCCCTTCCGCTAGGATCATTCTTTTCATATTTTGTCTATAAGTGAACAACCAAATAGTAGAAAGATGTCCACGCCATGCCATTTCAAGTCCCGTCCCCCCAGTTAACAGAAAAAAAGCTCCCATTTCCAACACATGGTCACAATTGTGAACAATATCTTGGCTCCCACTATATGAGAGGAAGATTGTGGGTATACAGAAACCTTTATTGCTCAAATCCTTACAGTGCAGAAAGCTGAGTAAATAGGCAAAACATGTGTCAGGCAGAGGGAGGCAATGTTTTAGCTACATCCGAGTTTCGTTGTCGAGCAAGTAGGGGCTAAGTGTCTCCAAGGAACTCTTGCCTGAGAGCAGAATCCACATAGGAAGTCTGACAGTCCAGGGGTCAGAGAATCCAGATGATCACAGAGTCAAGGGTTCGGATGGAGAGCAAGAAGCAACAAGGTAGGGCCAGGAACTACAGGCATTGTTTCCAACATCTGGCTGCTGCTGAGAGTTCTGTTTAAGATAAGGTTACCAGACGTCCCCGTTTCCCAGGGACTGTCCCCAGATTTACAAATCAGTCCCTATACAAAATCCTTTGAAGTTGAAAAGTGTCCCCGGATTCATTGGAAAAAAATCTGGGAACCTGAAATATACTTGGAGTCCTGTAGGGATTTCATGCTCTTTATTGCAGATTGTAAAACAGTGATTGAATTGCCCCCCCAAACCTCAGGCTTTTATATGCATTATTTATACAACGAGTCCCGTCTGATTGGCTGATTCTGCTTCCCTCCTGGAGCCTGATTGGTCTTTTCCTGCTTGCCTATTGTTCTAGGATCCAAGCTTAGTACATAACAGAACCTTGGTTTAAGAGTGCCAGAGCCAGCTGGCTCTCATCAGTGCCTTCTCCTCTGTGGAGGCTGATCAGCTGCAGGTGGAATCATTCACCTTCTCCCCCTTCAGGCTGCTGTTCAGCAGGTGAAGCTGACTTCTGGCCCATAACAAGCAAACTAAAACATTGATCCAACCAGCAAGCAACACATGTCCTGCAATCCTATCATATGGGAATGAGAATGGCACAACTTATCACAGCAAAGGGGACTGGGCAAGCGAAAATGCAGCCCTCTGTGAAGGCTGAGCCTGAATTACCTGTTCACACCTGCACTGGGGTGATGAAGGTGACATTACGAACACTTGGGAACAGAGTGGCAGCCTCCTGCTGGTGGCATGCTCTGGTAATAGTGTAGGTGGAGTTGGCATCATAGGCAGAGCATGTGCAGATGCCCTACACAGTGGTGACTTGTGGGACAGGGCAAGAGGCAGGCACTCCACTAGGACCTTTCCTGAGATCCCCAAGCAGCTCCCTGGGCTCTCTAGACCCTGGTATGCTCTGCCCCAACCTATTGGATCTCCCCCCCCCCCAGGATCGTATGGGGCCAACTACTCCCTTTAGTGTTCATCTGGCCAATCGCTGTCCACCACAGCCCCAATGCTTCCCCATCGCCCATGACAAACACATATATCATGGGGCAATGGCAACATACGGTTTTACCTACGGGACCGCCTCTCCTGGTATGTCCCACAGAGGAACTTACGGTCTTCAAACAAAAACATCTTGGAGGTCCCAGGCCACAGAGAGGTTAGGTTGGCCTCAACCAGAGCCAGGGCTTTTTCAGCCGTGGCCCCGATCTGGTGGAACGCTCTGTCACAAGAGACTAGGGCCCTGTGGGACTTGACATCTTTTCTGCAGGGCCTGCAAGACAGAGCTGTTCCACCAGGCCTTTGGCCAGGGCACAGCCTGACTCCCTCCTTTGGCAATCTTCACAGAACTCTAGCCCAATGGTTGCCATCAATTTGATTTGAATTAATTTTATAATGAAATGATTTTAGAATGTTGTATTATTTTATTGTTGTTAGCCGCCCTGAGCCCGGCTTCAGCTGGGGAGGGCGGGATATAAAAAAAAAAATATTATTATTATTGCATTGTTTGTTTTCTATTGCATATATCTAACCTTTGTTCCACCAAAGAACTTAAGGCTATGTTTGGGTGGACATGGATCAGGCCCAGACCTGCTGTACCTTCAGTAGATCTGTGGCCTCAGGTGCCTTCAAATCATAGCCAGGGACTATCCTCATACTGTAACTGATCTTGAACAAAAATCCAGTCACATGACTCAAGCACCTTCTGTTGGGTGCTTTTTAAATAATTTTTAGAAAGAGTGGTTAATCTCCAGTGTAATGATTTAGTCGTAATCTTTGAATGGGCTCTATGATCCAGAGAGGAACTCCACAAGTTAAAGGCTCATAAGACAGAGGTCCCATACCTGATAGAAATATATCAGAGTTCATGTAAACACAGGGAAAATAGGATTTAAGATTTTCACTATGGTGGCTTTTAAAATAGGCCCAAGGGTCTTCACTGCCCTGTGAGGCGCTAATTTACCTGGGAACTTCATAGTTGCTATGGTAATTGGCTCTCAAGATGTCCCCAAAATACCTCTTATGCAGTTGTAGCCACAGGTTAATTTAATATTCTTATTGCTAAGCAATACTTTGATTCAGTGTCATTATGTTTTGAGTTATATATTTCTGTCTGGAAATGTCAAGGCAATTCATCCCTATTCGTTTTTAGGACTTTTGTGTTCTTCTTGTTTAAAAAGAGTTAATTGCATTTCCCCCTCTGGCAGAATTTATTTGTCTGGGTTTTATTTATAGGTGGAAAGAACAGCAACAGGACACTGAGCTGAAAAGCAAATGATATCAGCCTGGAACATGAAATTAAGTGTGTAATTTAGGGCACTACTAGACAGTAGTAGTTCTATGTATTGTGTGGCAAGAGGTCTCCCCTACCCTTCGGTTCTTCCCAATACCAAGAATAAGAGGCATGATAACAAATATTTGGGTGAAATCAGGCCACAACTTTATTGACTACAGATATAAGAGGTTTGGGTAGACCCCATCCCTTCTGGCCTGCCTGCTGGAAGAATTGTGTTTGGGGGTCAACCAGAAATGAGGGAGTCCCTGACCTCTACATCAAGGGGTAACAGCCCCACTGGATTGCACCTGGGGAGTGCTCTGGCCCCTTGCCCCCACCTGGGTGTCCAGATAGCAGCATATCCCCTGGATCCCTTTAATGGGATACCCATTTTGGAGGGGCCAGGCAGAGGGCAGCAACATGTGACAGCAATATATTTATAGGGACGGAAGGTGGAAATGAAAAGTGGCTGCAGTGCGAGCCATGGGCCTATGTTATATACTGGAGCTGGTGCCCTATGCCCACTCATGATTCGCTGGTTAGGTGAGTTGGCAGGATCAATTACCCAGGAAGGAAGCTCAGCTCGGAGGCTTCCTTTGCTGCCTGGGAAACAGTCCCTGAGACTTCCCCCTTGGATCCCAGCACATGTGGAAATGCTGACCCGCAATGGCACCCATGAGAGACTTCTAAACATGGGTCTGAATTTAACAGGAAAACGGTTTTGTGGATGACGTACACGGAAATCATCTTGGCTCAGCCTTGCAAGGAGGCCACTATCCTACGTGAGCAATGTGCTCCAGAGCACACCTGTAAGAATCGCGCACTGATAACTTCATCTTCCCTTTCTCTCTGCAGCCCTTGTGTTAAACTAAAACTTGTTCCAGAGGTCTGAAGGACCCTTTGGAACACCATGCGGATTGGCGTGGAGACTGCAGGAGAAGGGAAGAATGTGAAAATAACACCATTTCCATTCATGGAAATTCTCTGCTGAATCAGAGCCTTCTATCAAAAAAGTGGGGCAAAAATTCACGTTTGTACATGCAAGCCCCACTCAAGTCAAGAGGGACACCTCCTTCTGAGCACCTCCCAGTGGCAACATACTTGACATGCTTGTGGGGGGACGGGACACAATGATCCTTAGCCTTTTTAAATTTTTTAATACATATCTGATTATTTCTAACAACAGTTTCCGGACTTTCAGAACTAGCCATATGCACCTGCGGAATCCAGCTCACAATCTCACTTGTTGCATATTGAAAATCTATTACATGTCTTAATGACTACAGCATGCAATACTTTCAATGTGCAACAAGTGTTGTCAAGAGATACTGTTTGCTAACTGTGGGAATGTTCAGGGTGGCAGGAGAGGATACATTGTTTATTAATATCCTTCCTAACTTGCACTAGCAAGTTCCTTTACTTAGCAGAGGGCATTTCCCTTTACACAGCAGAAAACAGGTTGCAAACTCATGTGACTCTCTTAAGACAATACATTATTCAATTTGGCTTGTCCACCACAGTCTTATTCATAAGCAATAAAAAGAAAGTTTACTCATGTTCAGGCAAAGCACAGTGTTAAAGTTACAAACGTATAAAAACAGGTTTACCCCATATGTGGGTTGACCTAGTGACTGCAGTTAGCAGTCCGGGAAGTTCACAGGACGAAAGGAAGATGGAAAAGAGGGAGAGTGGCAGCATGCCTTGACCTTTTACCAGGTCTGGAAAAGTCATGCCCACCCATGCAAGGAAGGATGCTCCAGGCCAGGAGGAACAGGAAGTTTTGACTGGCTGGACCAAACATTCCCCTGCATGTCCACTCTAGGAAAACAAGGAATGTTGTATTTGACTGCTCCCAGTGGACACTCCCACACTAACATTCCTGGCTATGTCTCTGTTGTGGTCATCTTTGATCTTGGAGAAAATGAGCATAAATTAGGTGTCAGGTGAATATCTTACCCATGGTGAACTTTTTTTAAAGGAAACTTTGACCACAAAGAAGTGAGCTTTTTGCAGCTCACTCGCTTACATCAACCTTTCCCACTCTGGTGCCTTCCAAACACTTCAGATTGCAACTCTCATCATCCCTAACCATTGACCATGCTGGCCAGGAATGATGAGGCTTTGCTCCAAAACATGTGGAAGGCACTAGGTTGGTTTCCAGTCATCATTTCACTACAGCTTTCATCTCATATGTCAGCTGCATAAAGGCTTAGCATAAGTTTCTGGTGTGTGTGTGTGTTTTAAAAAAGAGAAAAAGCAATGTCAGGTTTTCCTATCGCCCAGCATTAATGATTAAAAGATCAAACAAGAATCATGCAAAGCATAAAAGGGAAGGAGGATAGAAACTAATGAAAGCTCGCAGAGAGAGAGAGAACAAAGAAGCAAAAGGGATATCTTTGAACTCTGGAGATCTCTCCCCACTACCAGGCTGTTGTAGCGCAACTGTAACACGGGAGCACGCAACAAGTCAAGAGCGAAATGAAAATGGCTCATGCAAAATGGGACAGGAGCTTTCTGGCCACCTTGCCGCAACTTCAAAGTCGGGCTTCCAAATCAATTAAAGATGAAGATGTAGTCCTGCTGATGCTGGGAGAAATTTAAGAACACAGAAACACTTGCTTAAGGTATCACGAGAAATGCCAGCCATTCTAATACCTCCCGAAAAGCTGCATCATTTATAATGCTGTTAATATCTACTTGCAATTGCGGTGAACTTAGTGGGCATGGAACAGCTCTTTGTCTTTTTCAGTTTTGTTTTCTTTCTTTTGGTACTCGATCAATTCATTAAGGTCATGATATATCATTCAATAGCTCTTACTTCTCTTTCAAAGCCTTGGTGTCATGGAGGGATCACACAGAGGTTTTCAGAACACACACCCACGCACACCCACACACCACCTGGATGCAGATTGATCAGAAACCTGAACTAAATGAATATTTTTTGGGGAGGGGGAAGCTTACCCCCGCAATAAGTGCCAAAATGTTCCCCAAAGGGTGGGGATGTAATCTTTCCCATTTCTGTTTATTGTTCTTTTTTTGCTGATTTGTTGTGGTTCTTTTTAAAAAGTGTTATATGATGCTGAAGACACCAATCCCAGAACGGTTAGAACCAGGCAGCCAGCAGGATAATGTCATGATGCCATATAGAATCATAGAGTTGGAAGGGACACTGAGGATTAGCCCCATGCTCTAACCAACTGAGCTATGTGTAGGCAAATAAGGTTTGCTTATGTGATGATAAAGCCAGCCCTGAGTGAAGGCAATACTTCCTGCCCTCAATCGGAATAGGCAAACACATTTATTTCTGTGACCAGGGCCCTTGAAAAAAAAAATGCCAAAAGGAAACTACTTCAGAGGTGAAAGCATTCGCAAAAGCACCACCTTTCATTTGGGTTCAACCTTAATGAATTTTCTCCACATTTTCCAACATCAATGTCTTTTTCTTCCTTCCGAAATGCATGCTTCCCTAAAGATGCCATTTGCAAAGCACTTAGCCTGGAAGTCACTTCTCCAGAAGTGTTATGTAGCCATCAAGGCATTTTTCTTTTCTTTTGAGAAGTGGATATTGTCACCACTGAAAACTTACTAAAAAAGAACACGTTTCACAATAAAGTTATTGTTCAATTAACTTGAGAAGATTCATTTTTATGACTCATGAAAGGCTTGAGTTGACCTTCATCTGTTCAGCCTTCATGATAAGCTTGAAGCAACCAGCAAAGACCTTCAACAAAGCAGATCAGCTTCTGTACTTTAGTACTGTGCAAGGGAAAAAGGGAAGTAAAATGTTACTGTTTTCAGAGGGATATTAGAACAAAGTACATTTGAAACATAAAGTACAGGCAAACATTTGGGCAATAGAACCCAAGCAGGTATCATTCTATAAAGGCCTTCAATTCAGTCTCCCATTCTCCATTGAACAGATAATAATAATATGATAATAATAATTTATTATTTATACCCTGCTCATCTGGCTAGGTTTCCCCAGCCACTTTGGGCGACTTCCAACAAAGATTAAAAATACATTAAAACATCAGTCATTAAAAACTTCCATAAACAGGGCTGCCGTAATCCGTTCCGGAAGCCTGTTCAGCTTTCGAAATGTTTGACAACCAAAGTGCAGATTCCAAGTGGTTGCAAGAGCTTCCTGCACTCAAGCGGAAGCTGCATCCAACATTCGGTTTCCGAAAAATGTCCGAAAACTGGAGCATTTACTTCTGGGTTTTCAGAGTTCAGGAGCCGAAATGTTCCAAAACAGAGGCATTTGGGAGCCGAGGTTTGACTGTAGCCTGAAACCAGGAGATTGCTTGCAAATTGTCACGGATAGGCAAATTGTCACTGCAAGATGTAGAATGGAGCAACAGACTCATGAAGGTGTCGTTGGAGAGACACATCTGTTTTTGGTGTACAAAGTTAGCCTAAAACACCCCAATGGCTGCTATTTCAAATGAGAGAATTAAGATTTTATCCAATGTTATCCCTACTCAGGGGTCTCCCATTGGAAATAATGGAAATAATGGGCACGACTAGTTTTGGTTCAACAATTTCAGGGGGTCTACTTTGAATATTGCTTTGAATATTACAACCCTCAGCAACCAAGTCCACTATTCTATACAATCCATTGGTAGCTTAGAGTGGAATCTACACACATATAAAAACCGTTTTGAAAATGTTTTGTTTTTTTGTTTTGTTTTTAAAAAGCATTTTAAAAAATACATTGCATTCTCTGTAAGGCTCACCATCGCCATCAAGTATCTCATTGTATACTGCATATAAAGCACACTTAAAATATTTTATTTGCTGCTGAATAGCTGAGTCCTAGGAGTAAGGAACAAAATACGGACAGTATTTTGCAGGACAGATTCAAGGTTAAATGAAGGTAGATTAAAGTAGTCTGACACAACAGCAGCTCCACGTTAAAAATAAACAGGCCTTTTGCAGTTAGGAAAGTGAAAGGTAAATGCACTGAAAACTGGTATGAACAAATGAATAATGGAAAGGCATACCCAATTACCTTTCTTGGTAGGTGGTACTGGGGCCAGGCATTGGGCCCCACAGTGATCTGGCCAGGTACAGAGATTAACGCCTTCCTTGCTACTGTTTGGCCATGTCGTTGAGTGGGACACCACCCAGGGGTGACCCTAACTGTCCATTTGGCATCGGCAGGGTGTGTGCCTGCAGGAAATTTAAACTGCAGCGCGGCAGGAGACCGTCCTCTCACACCCTTCACCAGATCTGCCCCTCCTCATTAAGGGTATCCTGTTAAAGGGATCTGGGTGTGGATTCTTTCTGATGCCCAGGTTGTCAGGAGCTCGGCCTACAGTCGGGTAGGACCCTGGTAGAGACACATGCCCGACTGGGATGTTCTCTCCCTCCTGGTCAATCGTTTGGGAGCTTCAAAAGCTTTCTTCAGCCCAAACATCACAGTGACCAATGCCAACCGACACCAGCACATTTAGGGATCCACAGAGTCTTCGAAGCTTTGCGTAACAGACCTCAGCAACTCAGCATTTTGGCTAATCTACTTTATTTACATATAAACACACACTGAGCACTGCAACATGGCTCCCTCTCTCTCTAGCATCAGACAGCAAAGAGAAAAAGAACAAAGGACAATAGTCCCACTTCATGGAACACAGTAACACAAACATCCTGCCTCCGTCACTTCCCACTCTGCGGAGTCAAAATATATACCGTCATGTAAAAGACAACAATCCCATAACTGCAATCATGGAGCAGGAATTCTAACATAGTTGTGGGCTAGGGCCATACCACTACCCCAACAGGGACCCCTCAGGGTGCCCCATTTGATGTAAGTCATAGGGCTCCCCCTATTGGTCATTGGACTCCATGCAGATGGGCGGGAGTCAAGATACAGCAGGCATAGGCAAACTCCGGCCCTCCAGATGTTTGGGACTACAATTCCCATCATCCCTGACCACTGGTCCTGTTAGCTAGGGATGATGGGAATTGTAGTCCCAAACGTCTGAAGGGCTGGAGTTTGCCTGTGCCTGAGATACAGCCTGGCTTCACCCAATGTCTAAGCCAAACTGCTCACATCTGTAACCAATAAAGTTGTGGCATATTTGAACCCACTTGTCCACTTGTCCGTATTTATTTATCCACTAGGGAACTGTGGGTCACGGTGCCTTGGCATGCAAATAACAACCTCCATGGAAGCCAGTCAAGGTGAAGACAAGATGAATGCTTATTGTCAAGTAACCTCTCAGCAAACGAATCAGAACAAATGTTCAATAAAGACTAGGTAAAATCTAAACTCTGTGCAAGGTTTGTACAAGCAAATCAGGATGAATGCTCAGTTAACGGGTCATCAGGAGAAGAAAAGAAAGGAAAAGATTCAAAGTCAGTACAATGGCAACGATACCTCATTTTTTTTATTCACTTAATAGCCAGTATCTTCATTTTAGTTTGGCTATTTGTCATGCAGTCCTTGGAAATATATAGAGTACAACAATCCTAATGTTACCATAAAATCAAACACCGTGATTTCAGCAGTGATCAGTTTAATGAACAATTTTGTTCAACACTCACATCCATCGAGTCCCCGGATTTCCCCATCAAGAATGCATTTTCATGGTTCCTGTTTAAACGTATTCGGGGCGGGGGGAGTCATATAATATCATAAATTCTATTATCTTCACCTGGAAGACAATCACCTACAAAATGGCAAATCAGCAAGGCTAAAACTCTTGTGGGCACAGATGGGCAAAAAGTGGTAAGAAATGAAGGTATTAATAAGGATAGGGGGAATCTTAAATTTACCAATGATCCTGGATCCAATCTATGTGAATTAAGCATTCTTTCCCACCCATCTAATATGGTGGCCCTTCTTTTGCTGCTGGAGCTTAGCTCTAATCCCTAACACTTTCAAACAGGACATAGAAATCAATATTAATTCTGTCTGTGACTAAATGGAAAGTAAATGTGCCGCTTATTTTCGTCTCTCTGAACATGACCTAAATCTCTTTTTGCAGGTATCAAAAAACTCTCATAAGGTGGCAATTGGCCTTTGTGAAGTGTTGGTAGGTGACTTCATTCCACTTCCACTTCTGGTATTTGAAATTGCTGTCAACTTCGATCTTCGGATGAAACTCAATCTGAGTTGGCAGGATGGGAAGCTGAGCAGTGCAACTCATTTTTGCTCCCTGGGCAATGTTGCAACAGGAGCTGTATCTTCATTTAAAAGTATATATGATTCAACACATTAAATCCATGCAATCCAGGAGAATTTGGTTCTGGAAAGGCTTCATGCTAAAGCAGCTTAGTTAACAAAAATGTGATACATTCAATGAGGGAATTGACTGGCATTTGCTTGCTTTGCAATGGCCTTGGAATGAACTGAAACACAGGTGGGGAACCTTTTTGGACCAGAGGGGTGCATCCTTTTTTGGGTATCCTCCTGATGGCCACAGTTAAGGTGGGCACAGAAATTAATGCATATTGTTCTTTGGCAATTACTTGTAGCTGAGTAAGTTTGCCTTCCATAAACACAGTTTTAATAGTGAGTCTGTAAGTGACCATGGAGGCCAATTCTGGATCCACATGTCCTTCCGTGGGTGGGAGTTGATCACAGTGAGTGTTTGCCAAGTCTGCCTTCCTCTTAGCACATTTCTCCCTTTTGTCCTGAGTTCTAGTGTCTTCAAAGCCCATGACACCTTTGGTAAAGGCTGTTCTCCAACTGGAGCGCTCGCAGGCCAGTGTTTCCCAATTATCAGTGTTTATATTACTTTTTTTTAAGATTTGCCTTGAGAGAGTCTTTAAACCTCTTTTGTTGACCACCAGCATTACGCTTTCCATTTTTAAGTTTGGAAGAGAGTGGCTTTGGAAGATGATCAGGCATACTCACAACATGACCAGTCCATTGAAGTTGATGTTGAAGTTGATGTATATTTATCTTTTAGGCTAGCAGACCCTCCAAGTGTCCCTTTTTTCCAGGGACAGTCCCAGATTTACAGAAGCCGTCCCGGTTTCTGATTTGATCCCAGAATGTCCCACTTTTCATTGGGACATCAATATTTATATTGGAAAAAATGTTGAAGGGTATGGTAGGCCATTCCTATTTTCATCGGAGGGTATGACGTTATGTGAGCCCACCCCAAGCCTAGGAGAACTATATAACTTTTAGAATATGTGTTGTTGCAAATGGGATGACAAATTATCTTTTAAATGTCAACTCCAAATGTAGTGAAAATTGTCCTGCGTATTTTGAGGAGGACTGAATGTACAGCTGTGGAGTCCATTCCCACAAGATCCAATGATGACCATCAACTTGGATAGCTTTCAAGGGGTTAGACAAATTAATGGAGGATAATGTAGAACTGATTAAAGCGAGCTGTGTGTACTTCTGAATCCCCGCTTCTCCCATGGTGATTAATGATTTTTGTAAAAGAAAAGAGGGATGAGGCTGTGTGCTTTTGAGGGAGGGGCAGGGCAAGGGGAGATGAGACAACAGAGCTCCTTGCAAGGGTGAGAATCACTAATCTATCCCAACACACCTTGACAACATTTCAATCCGATGCTGTAAGGTGAGATCATGACCCAAATCACTCCAATTTGCCTCACTCACAGTCAATGTACCCCCCTCATATTTATTCCTCTGGACACAAGCAAAACACTTGGCTGGACGGAGAGGCTGAGAAACAGAGAGGTCTAGAGGCAATATGGAGAGCAGAACGTGTCCATTTTGTCAAGACTTTCCAAAGAATTAGACACCTTCCAGTTTGGGGGGGCTCTACCTCTTTCTCAAAGATGATAAAAAGCCACCCTTCCCTACCCACAATGCAGCAATTGTGTACAAGCACAAATGTGTTCCATTCCTGTGTCACCTCATTCATGTCAATATTCATTCTGTATTCAGTCTTGCTAGGGAATCATAGAGAAGCTAGTGCAGGCAAGAACAAAGTTCAGGTTATGTTCCATGCAATATTTAAGAGCGATGCTTATATAATGAGAATACTCTTAATGCCTGGCTGTCTCCAACTACACCACAGCATATAAAAGGGAGATAAATAAATAACGTACAATGTAAAGAAAAGAAGTCTGTTAGGGGTCTTTTTACGCCATTTACCTAGTCATGACGAACATTTGAAAAGGAACAAAAGAGAACACAATAGCAAGCTTGGCAGGTACAGGGAGTCAATGCCGAAGAAAGTGTCTTTGACACAAGACATTTCAAAGCTCTCGAGTGGAAAATGCAACTTCCCTTAACAAATCATCCATCTAAGAGGTTTTACCATCACAGCTGAGCTAGTGCTTTTAAGGCAGGTAAGGCAACAAACAAATTTCCTTATGGAATGGCTGGGTAATAATTAATGCTCCCACAAATCAGGAATGCACTAACTTTGGTCTCTAATTCTCTACCTGGCTGCCAAAAACAACAACAACCCACCTTTTAGAAAACCCAGTTTCTGGAGACATCTTGAAGTTTCTTTCAACCATGGAAACCTGCACTATCTAGCTGGATGCTGAAGCTTCTGCCAATGATAGCCTTTGTTACTGGTCTTTCAAAAAGGAGCTGAAAAGTAAGTGGGGCTTCTCATTTACTATGGCTAAGCTGTTGAAAATCTCTGCATCGATCATTGATTCAGACCCTGGAAATGGCTGGGCAAGTTTGTGGCCCTAGAAAAGCAGGGGTAGAAAACTCAGCAAACTATTGATAAACCCATGAGCAGGATTTGAGCTATGAGCAACAGAAGGAATTAGATTATAATATTTAGTTAGGATTGGATTGATAGAAGACGGGGTACAGCAGAAGGGGAGAAACAACAACGCCATGGAAAATGGGGCGGGATGTCGAGAAAAGATGAAATTGTATTATGACTATATATGTTAAAAGTAGATCACGTTGCAAGTAGAAAGTCTCAAACTGAATCCCTGGCACCCCCTGTTAAATGAGCAGGTAGCAAGTATTGGGAAAGAAAAGACAGAATACATAGTACTGGGCTAGGAGAACTGATTGAGTAGCTGGTACCTGCTGTTGAAATGTTCCTGCTCCACCCAGAGTCTGTCTTGTCTGTCTGGGCTTGTAGTTTGTTTCTGTCCAAACAAACCTTGAGTAGTAATTCAGGCTTGCTCTTGGGTTTCTGAACATTATTCAAGGAAAACAAGCCACGAGCCCACGTTGAGACAGCAGAACAAGCCAGATTCTAGCTTCTTTCCTCGTGGCATGGCATTAATAGGGGAGGTGAAAATGGGAGCAAGTACTTGTCAGCAGCATACAGCAACACACTGCTCATTCACATTAAACCATAGTTTTGTTTTAACTATGTTTTAACTATGTTTTAACTATGGTTTTAATATGTTGGGAGAATTAGGCCAATAGAAAACAGCTTCATACAAGGGGAAAAGGTACACTTGGCCTTGAGCTCTTGAAAGGCTGGATGTAATGCAAACACTTGAAATCACAAGGCAAATCTTTGGCTCAGACTTCTCCAGTGGTTGCACTGAGTTTCATCATTGTCATAGAGTACTTATGTTGTGCCAAATTGCAAATATTTTTGACATTAATTTATTCATTGTAGACAGACACTGAATCACATCATCAGTTACAAAAGGTATCAGAAAGATAATGTGAAACACTGCCATACCTGCATAATGCAAGGTGTGATGAATTATAATGCAGGTTACCTTTTGCATATGAAGATATCTATGCTCTAACTTACATCTTACAATAGTTTAATACTTTATCTGTTGTTCTTTTATTGCTGCCACTCGCGGTAGCCAAAAATTCCTCAAACCTGGCTGGACTTAGCTGTGGACCTAGAAGGAACTTGCCTTCTTTGGAGTGCAATATTGGATGCTGTTGGATACAAAGTGATTTTTCTCCATGACGAAAAACCAGAACACATTTTTTTCCCTCCTCCTCAAGGATGCATTGATACATATGCATTTAGTTCAGAGATGCCCAAGACTCCAAGGATCTAATTAAAAAATGGGATTTATGAAGAATAGAGAGGGGGCCGTGTTAGAATGCAAGAAAAGGCATCATCTGCATAACAACTCTCAGAAGCTTCCAATCTGCAGAAGGCTGCACTAGCTCAGACTTCTTCATATACCATGGCATGAATGCAAGCAACATCTTAAAGCACCTAGTGAGGCTTGCCTCTCTCCCTCCTCTTCCATCTTGTAAGCAGTATGGAAAAGACAGAGCCTTTGGTACATCTGTGTACGTAGTTGATCTCCTCATCTATATCTCATACCATTTCTTCTCAAACCCCTCTCGTTAGCTCCTATGCATGTCTGTGTCCATGGAGAATGTTGCACATTGAGACATTTCAAGCACCTGGAGCCATCCTTTAAATATGCTCAACTGTGTGCCTAGCACATGAAGGGTTGAACTGAGGATGGAGCAGGCATTGTACACAGGCTGCTCTTCAGATATTCACAGCATTAGCCTAGAAACATTGCCACGAGAGGGACCCTTGGCTTATCAGGGTTTCTGAGGACAGGCAGGGAGAGTTTCTAACTGCAAAGCACCAAAGCGGGGTCTGTGTGTCAGAGGGATGACAGAGGGTGGGGTTTGTGTGCATGCCCCATGCCTAGTTTCCAGAAGTGGCTTGCTGTGTAGGGTGGAACTGCTATGCTTGTATCCCAGCAGGGGAGTTACTGTTGCTTACTGGGGGTGGGGTGGTCAAGGTGGTGCAAACACATTGACAGGAGTTTAGGATTGGCTCTGCCCATGCAATTGCACCACACCAACTCCCAGCCACTTCACCCTTCTTTTTCTTTCCTAATTAGCAACAGCAAGTCACCTGCTAGGAAGTTAGCTTAGCAACTCCACTACACCTGGCGAGTAACTTCTGCCAGTTTCACCATTTGCCCGTTCGGTCAAAGCCCTGAACATAGCTTTTTTTCTGTATCAGTTTGAGCACTGCATTTGTTAATCAGGCAGAATGATCCTGTATTGTGCTTCCATTTACAACCATACACAAATTGGCCTTCCCTCGAGAATTAGCCACTGCTTTTCTTTTTAAGCTCATAAGTTTATTGTTCTAGCCAAAGGCCATGACAAACTTGTACTAGGCAATAGTATTAATAAAAGAATACAGAACATACATCCATAATATAAAAATCCATAATACAGGGTGAGTCTTTTAAAAGAGGCCCCGTGGAACATGTGTACTCTGTATCCATGGGGCCTCTTTTAAAGGACTCACCCTGTATAAAAAATACATTGCCAAGTTCCTGAGCATTAAAACACAGTGCATCTCCGACAGTTCCAATTCTAATATTATTTTGACTTCTAAAAATCCAACTTCCATGATGTAAGAGAGAGAAGTTACCAGATATATCAACAAACTCAAATTCAACTTGATTTCAAATTAAACCTCTAAACCACTACAATTTATAGTGAATTTATCTAACTCATTTTTCCTGTTATTATTGTTGTTGTTCCAGGCAGTGCATAGTGGCTCACTCTCTGTGCTATGAAGCTATTGTTGTCACTCAGAAGAAACTGAACCATTTCTGCTGGGGTATATCTGCTTGCTTGTATGAACAAAAAGTTTCAGAAAGTGATCTCTTCAATCTCTATATAAGGTGCAGGCTAACAGATAATGAGTGATGTTTTCCACCTGAGGCTGACTTCAAATACAAAATCTTTCTGTGTATGGGACCTTATTGCAGTGGTCATCCAAGACTACAGTGGGCATCACTTGGAAATGCAGTTCAGGAAAGGCATTTCTTAAGGAAACTATTGAGAGTTTGGCTAGATAACTAGCTGCAAAATGCTTTGTTCTCAGTAGTAAATACTAAGGGGAAATTTTGTGTTTCTAATTAGTTGTAGGTCCCTTCTGGATTATATCCAGAAGAGCCAATCCCTTAGTTGACACTTCTTCAAGGTCAAAGCAGAGCTCAGTTCTGGAAAATAATAATAGTTTAAAACATATTGACAAGCTGCTTTCCTGAGTAGGTAATCGCCATATAGTTTAGAAAAATCAAAATTAAGTAGTAGTAGTAATAATAATAATAATAATAATAATAATAATAATAATACATTTTACACCCTACCCATCTGGCTGAATTGAACTTTTAAAAATATACTTTAACTGAGCACAATCCACTCTTGCCTTAATTATTGGCCACCCAGATCCCGTATGAAGAATAGCTGCAGATATTCCTGATGGTTAACGGTATAGCTCCCCCCCCCCCAAACCTCACACCTTATTCTGCACAGTTGCCAAAACTTTTCACATTGTTGTTGGCATCTTTGTCTGTTTTGAGACACAATTGAGTGCATCCTCGAGGGTGAAGTCAAATCACTGAGTTAGCAGCACCAAAGTGACCTCTCTGGGGTACAAGCCTGGGCAGTGTGTATGGATGTCTTGGGCTGCCCAGACGACAAGCCTCCCCCTCTCAGACTCTTTGATGTGGTCCAAAGGAAAGCAGAGCAATATGTTTGTCACCAACTTGGCTGCAGGAGTTGCCAGAACAAGGCATACAAGGCTCCATCCCACCGTCTTAGGGACTCCACTCTAGATATGTGTAGGGTTTACTCCTTAGCCCTTTCATCTCCTGAAGATATCCCACAAAGGCAGCAGAGGATCAGATTTTTTCTTCCCAGGTTGACTAGCCCCATCTGTCCCTCACTTCCCTCTGCAACACATGCAGATACTACCTCTGACTGTTGAACCCATTGCTAGTCTCATTCACTCAATCCTCTAGAACCTGTCTTTGCATGAATGGGAAGTTCTTAACTCATGGAGGGTTTGAGACCCATCGGCTACCCTCACCTGGTTTAGCTGGCCAGCTGAAGACATTCATGGGGTGTGGCCACTGTCACATGACAGCTTCTAGGAGCCATAGGTGATAGCTAAATGCAGGGTGGGGACCAAAGGTGGACAAACTACCCCAGAAGGAGCACAACGGGTCCCCCACTGGAGGTACTACCCTTCCCCTAACACTCCATGCAAACGTCTCCAAACTTTAATGGAGTTCAGATCAGAGCCCCAGATTTCAACACAATACAGCATTTGAGTAAGCACTTTGCTACCAAATATCTTTAGGGCAGGTTCAATCACCTGCTCTCCCTTATTGTAATAGAACTTCATCAATGCCCCAATGTTTTCCTATGTTTTGAATTTCACTGTCTCCATATGAAACTTCCAAGAGAGGGTTTCCCTAAGGAGTATGCCCAGGTATCTAAAGGAGTGAGTTTGTTCTATAGCTTGCTGATCTAAGTGCCATTTATACCTAGGACTGTGTTTGCCAAAAACCATATTCTTGGTCTTAGAGTAAATTATAGATAGGCTTTCCTGTTTACAGAAGACTTCTGCTATTGATCCAAGAACTACGGGTATACAGCAATACAGAAATGGGGATCAGAGTAGGTTTCAATGGTGGTATGGTTTGTTTAGACAGGAGACATTGGTGACATAAAAGTGCAACAGTAAGGGAGTTTCAGTCTCTGCTGTAGCCAAATCTATAATGTCAAGATTGTTATGGCGGATAGTTGGGGGTTCATTATATCGAGGAAGCTGAGCTTGTCTGGGAGCATATGTATCAGCTCTTAACAAGTTCAGATCAGTTGACCAGTTAGCTAAGCTTTCATTTGAGGAATATGTAGCAAAGCCCTCTTACCTGGGATAAGATTTCTCCAGCCCCATCATTTGCACATTTACATTGTAAAGGGTCAAGGCTGTCCATATTAATTTAATCTTTCCACAATTGCTTTGCAGTTCCTCTACCTCCCTTACTGAGTCACAATAGTCCAGCCTAGATTTCTGGACTGAATTTGGAAGTGGAGTTCTGGACACTGAAGCACTATGGGTCTATGCTCATGTAATAAGCACATTAAAACCATTTGAACTGCAGGGTATCCTTTGGTCAAGCTGGTCTTCTAAACTTTCCTTATCAGTTTCTTATCAGTTAGAAACACAGAGGCAAAACACCTGTCCCCTCCCCCTCGGCTCATGTCCTGCAGTTAAAATATATGGCTTTTAAGCCCACATAGAAGTAAAACAGATACAAAAGATAGGTTTCTTCCCTGTAAGCAGGAATGAACATTAAGTACTGAGCTAACTGACTTTAAAACTATTTAAGATAAAAACAAATTAAATTAGAACAGACCACAGAGCTCAAGGACAAAAGTGGCTTGTTGTGCGGGGTGGCACGGCTATGTACAGTGATACCTCGGGTTACAGACACTTCAGGTTACAGATGCTTCAGGATACAGACTCTGCTAACCCAGAAATAGTACCTCGGGTTAAGAACTTTGCTTCAGCATGAGAACAGAAATTGCACGGCAGCAGCATGGCAGCAGCGGGAGGCCCCATTAGCTAAAGTGGTACCTCAGGTTAAGTACAGTTTCAAGTTAAGAATGGACCTCCAGAACAAATTAAGTTCTTAACCCGAGGTACCACTGTACTGTGATGCTAACTTCCTGGCAGCTGATTCACTGTTGCTTCCTGGGGGAGGGCAGGGCGTGGAGTTGGAGAGGTCAAGATGGTGCAAACACTTTGGCAGGAGTGTTGGATTGGCTCTGCCGGTGCATTTCCACCACATCAACTTCCTGCCCCCTCAACCCCCCTCTCTCCCAGTAAGCAACAGCAGGTCATAGAAGCATAGAATTGTAGAGATAGAAGGGACCCCAAGTGTCATCTGGTCCAAATCCCTGCAATGCAGGAATCTCAGCTAAAGCATCCATGACAGATGGCCATCCAACTTCTGCTTAAAACCTCGCCAAAAAAGAGAGTCCACAACCTCCCAAGGGAGACCGTTCCACTGATGAACAACCCAGAATTTTTTTCCTGATGTTTAGTTGGAATCAACTTTCTCATAACTTGAAGTCATTGGTTGGAATCCTACCCTCCAGAGAGGGAGAAAACAAGCTTGTTTCTTCTTCCATGTGGCAGCCCTTGAGATATTTGAAGAAGGCTATCATTTATCCTCTCAGTCTCTTCTTTTCCAGGCTAAAATACCCAGCTCCCTCAACCGTTCCTCATAAGGCTGGGTTTCCAGCCCTTGATCACCTTGGTTGCCCTTCTCTGCACATGTTCCATCTTCTCAACATTCTAAATTGTGGTGCCCAGAATTGGACACAGTATTCCAGGTATGGTCTGACCAAGGCAGAATAGAGTGGTACTATTACTTGCTTTGACTTGGGATGTGGGTGACGCTGTGGGTTAAACCACTAAGCCTAGGGCTTGCTGATCAGAAGGTCAGCGGTTCAAATCCCTGTGATGGGGTGAGCTCCCATTATTTGGTCCCAGCTCCTGCCAACCTAGCAGTTCAAAAGCACGCCAGTACAAGTAGGCACCGCTGCGGCGGGAAGGTAAACGGTGTTTTCATGCGCCCTGGAACTCATCACAGTGTCCTGTTGCACCAGAAGTGGCTTAGTCATGCTGGCCACATGACCCGGAAGCTGTCTGCAGACAAACGCTGGCTCCCTCAGCCAGTAAAGTGAGATGAACACCACAACCCCAGAGTCATCTGCAACTGGACCTAATGGTCAGGGGTCCCTTTACCTTTACCGATTCCTTCCTTTGATCTGGACACTATCTTTTTGTTGATGCAGCCTAGAATAGCATTAGCTTGTTTTTGCTGCTGCATCACACTGTTGACCTGCTGGAAAGCTAGCATAACAGCTTCACTACACCTGGTGAGTGACTTCTGCCAGTTTAACCATTCACACATTTGGTCAAATTCCTGGACATATAGTACAGTAGCTCTTTGTGGTAAGGTAAGGTAAAAGGTAAAGGATCCCTGGATGGTTAAGTCCAGTCAAAGGCAACTATGGGGTTGCAGCGCTCATCTTGCTTTCAGGCTCAGGGAGCCGGCATTTGTCCACAGACAGCTTTCCGCGTCATGTGGCCAGCCGGACTAGACCGCTTCTGGCGCAATGGGACACCGTGTTGGAAACCAGAGCACATGGAAATGCCGTTTACCTTCCTGCCAAAGCGATACCTATTTATCTACTTGCACTGGTCTACTTTTGAACTGCTAGGTTGGCAGGAGCTGGGAAGGAGCAACAGGAGCTCACCCCGTCACAGGGATTTGAACCACCGACTCCATATGGTAATCAGGCAGAATGATTCACAATGTTGTGCTTCAGTTTACAACTGAATATTGTGACTGAACATTGCCGCAACTGCTGTTTCAGTTTTATGTGTGGGGCAGGAAGGATTTCCCCTTCACTCAAGAATTAGCCGCTGTCATTGTTGTCAACTCATCTGAAATGTGTGTGGGAATTTTCAGCAGAATTAGTTTGTCAAACAAATAGATCAGGGTAAAAATTGGTGGAGAAGGAGAGTTAAATACAGATGAGCTGTGCCAAACAGGAATTGTTCAGTGTGGAGATGAGGGGTGGGTGGGAATTGTACCTAATTCAAACTTTCTGAAACAATACATGAACCAAAACACTGCCATCATTTGGAATTCAGACTTTTTTTTAATCAGTCTTCAGCCAAGAAATGTGTACAAGAATGCATAACAATTCATATATTAATGAAATTAGCATACATAATAGTCTTCTGTTTGGTAAAATTCCTTTGCAAAAATGTGTATATTGGGAGAAATTGAGTTGAAAAATGTGCACAGGGCTAAAGAGCTCCATCAAAATTCTATCTTAATTGTAACTCATTCATCAAGTATCAGTCAACCTGCCTTGTCAAGATGCCACACAAAATGAGCTTGGGTTTTTTTGACAATAGTCCCTTTATTATTTTGGGTATGTTTGCTGTTACCAGAATCGATAATAGTTGGGGGGGAATGAACAACACTCCTCTTCAGTGGTAGGAAAAAGCTTAATGGGTGAACTATTATTCTTGTTATGGTTAAACCATTCATAGGTGCATCTTAAGCCATTTTGCTTAATATTTCATAACTGCCATCCATTTTATCTTGCTCCCTTTTTCTTTAATATTTCAGATTGATGGGGGAGAAAGCTATCATGGGCTACTAATGATGAAGGCTATTTACTGCCTCCAGGCACGCAGCCTCTGAATACCAGTCATGGGGAAACAAGAGAAGATGGGTCATCCCTGTGGAAGCCCCAGTGATAGCAGTTTGGCCACTGCAGGTTAGGGTAGGGGAGGAATTCAGTGCATTTGCATTTTAATGCAGACTCTTACAAGTGGCGTTCTAGTGTGCATAGCTCCTGCCATCCCACATGGACTTGTAATTGATGTTCCACATCCCACTGAGAATAGTGGGTTGATGATGATGTGCTGTGAGTTTCTGGGGGAAATTTTCCTTACTGAATGCATTTCACAGACATTTTTGGTATTTTACATTCAATTCTTCCTAAACGTCTCAGGGGGGCGGCGAATTTAAAATATGAAAATTCATGTATAGTATATTAAAGATGTAAGTTTGCCCCAGAGAGTGATGGCATGTCAACAAGAAGATCTACCCCTATCAGTGGGGAGTGCTGTACATTGATTTCAATGCAGGCAGTGACCAGGAGCCCTGTGTGCTATCGCTTTGTGATACCCTAGTCATAAACATAGTGAACAGCTAGGATAAAGGCAAAGATTATAAGGTTCGTTGGTGTTTTGTTTTGTATTCTGCAATAAAATTCTACATGATTGCTACTATACAATTTAGCTTTAGTCTCTTCCTTGGAAAAAAGAACAAGATTAAAAATATGCTTGGTGAGCAGTGACCTAATGTTCTGCAGACATTATGTGGGTCTTGGTTCTGTGTTAAACATTTGAATTTAATGAGACATGGAGAGGGGAACATACCTTTCAACAACTGATCCTCTCAACTAAAGGTGATCTATGCATTTAATAAAGAGTTGCTCCATATTATTACCAAGCGATCATTCACCAACGCTCACCAGAGCGTCATTTTGCTTTTCACTACAAACGGCCACTCCACCATCATCCTATGACCTCTTTGTCTGTTGCTGTTTATCCCAAACTGCACATTGCACAAGATACAATAGGAGACCAATGTCAAGGCAGCAGCTTTGCAAAACTCCCTATAGTACACTATTGTCCCTTTAATATTTGATAGGCCTATATGTAGCTGTTAAATTATTCAGATGCCCTCCTTTTCCTGAACATAATCTCTCTTTTTAGAAAGGGTTTTGTCAAAAAGGACCGAAATGTGATCTTCTACAGGAAAACCTGATATTGCATTAAGTGGCTGCCGAACAACTGAAATGGAACTGACAACCATATTCAGAGAATTATGGTAATTATGGATCCATTAACCCAGCTGAGAGCCAAATGTAATGGAGCTAGTAGAAAGGGTAGACACTGTTTTTAAAAGATACTCCAAAAACAAATTAAAAGACTGGATTTCATATGATGCAAATATAAATATATTTATGTCTCTCCAGTCTGATAATTGACTCCGTATATTTAGCTTTTCCACTTTTCTGCACTGCATTGGATGGTGTTAGTTTAGCTGAGCATTGTGCAATATAGAAGGGCATAACTTTCATCTTGTGGTGTTTCTGCTTAAAAAGATCTTGGGGAAAAACAGTGCCCAAGAACTTGAATTGTCACTATTGTCAGCAACAATCGCAGATAACAATGGCTCTCAAAGTGAACCATTCACAGTGGGATCAGGTGTTAAACAGGGTTGTGTTATTGCCCCAACTCTATTCATTATTTTCATTGCCATGATCCTACACTTTGTCAAAGGGAAACTCCCCACTGGAGTAGAAATCATATATCAAACAGATGGAAAGCTCTTCAATCTGAGCAGGCTGAAAGCAAAGAGTAAGGTTACCGTAACTTCCGTCATAGAGCTTCAGTATGCTGATGACAACATAGTGTGCGCATGCTCAGAGGATGACCTCCAAACCATCCTAAATATCTTTGCAGAAGCTTTCGAAAAGCTTGGCCTATCACTCAACATCCAAAAAACTAGAGTGCTGCACCAACAAGTACAAAATAACCCCTCTGCAGTGCCACAAATTGATGGTGTAACATTGGAAAATGTCGGTCACTTCTCCTATCTAGGCAGTTATCTTTCCACAAGGGCCAACATTGATGCTGAAATCCAGCATCGCCTGAGCTCTGCGAGTGCAGCTTTCTCCTGATTGAAGTGCAGAGCATTTGAGGCCTGAGACATTCACAGGGAAACCAAAATGCTTGTTTACAAAGCTATTGTACTGTTGGAATCCATGGTTTACATGCAGCTTTGCAAGTTAGCAATTAGTGTCTCCAAAGCAGCCTGGGAATACAGAACATAAAAGGAATCTGCCTAGAGATAAGGAGACCCAGCAACAGCTCTGTGATTGGCTGATGTCCCTCACATAGGCAGCATGACCTATGACACTGGTTGGTTGGAGTGGTTAGTGTCGTTAGTTTATTGAGTTGGTTAGTGCTGAGGTGTTGCTGAGAGTGAAGAAGTCGTGTTGTAAATAGTAACTTGTAGATAAGACTTGTATGTTTACTGCTGTATATAATAAACTAAAAAAATAAAGTTACTAGTCATCAGATTCGTTCCTGATCGTCGTCCTGCCTGGGCAATCTCAAGTGCTGCCTAAGAATCATTGCAGTACTTTGCTATACTCTGCTAAGCTGTGCAACAAGTGAAAGCACTTCAAAAGTTCAAGGCTTCAAATTTTTCTATATGCTTGTGAAACATGGACAACTTATAAATGCCATCTCAAACTCCGCTAAAGATTCCATCAATGGTGTCTCTGAAAATTTTTACACATCACTTGGGAAGACAGGTGAACTAATATCAGTGTACTGGAAGAAGCAAAGACCACCAGTGTTGAAGCAATGATTCTTCAACATCAACTTCATTGGACTGGTCATGTTGTGTGGATGCCTGATGATCGTCTTCCAAAGCAACTACTCTATTCCAAACTTAAAAATGGAAAGTGTAATGCTGGTGGTCAACAAAAGAGGTAACTTGGCTTCTCGCAGTGAGGGAACCGCCAGAAGGCCCTCGGAGCTGGATCTCAGTGTCCGGGCAGAACAATGGGGGTGGAGACGCTCCTTCGGGTATACTGGGCTGAGGCTGTTTAGGGCTTTAAAGGTCAGCACTGACACTTTGAATAAGCAAGCTTTGCTAGAATATCCACAGCTCCCTATGGGTAGGAATGGGAAATATATCTCCTGCTCCCTGAATGTATTGCCAAGTTTGCATTTTGAAGAAGTTGAGTTGGAGGAGGAAAGTGAAATACTGGGCTCATCTTAACAGAGAAACTCCAAGGCATTTCTACATTTCAGCATGCAGTGAAGAGAGGAGGAGACTAATCCATTTGAAACGTAAACACCTCAGAAGATTGGGTTGCATTTCCTTTCACCTTCTTTTCCATTTTTCCCTTTGCGGATTTCAAGGATTAGAATTACTACAGTTCACTGGCTTGTATGAATATAAGCAAATTGCTTTTTTCTGATGATTTACCTGAACTGCTAATTAACTGCCAAAAATCTGTCATTTTCCTCTTAAAAGCTATTTATGATAACCAGAGAAAAGCTAGGGATTTTCATAGTAGGTGTAACAGCATCACATTAGCATTATATATATATATATATATATATATATATATATATATATATATATATATATATATGCAGGTTTTGGTGTCTTCGGGTGTCTTCCCGTGTAAGAGTTGGGGTGTCTAGGCGACGTTTCGACGAGGTCTCACTCGTCATCTTCAGGCTGGTGCTTTCGGCTTCTTGTTACTGGAACAGAGCAGGATCTCAGTGTTTGAGTTCCTATAAATACTGTTGAGGGGGTGTGGTGTATAGCCTCCAACGTTCTGGGCAGAGAGGAAGTTCCCAGGTTAGTGTGTCTTTTCTTCTTTTGTTCATTAATTACTTGAGGGATATCTTGAGTGATTTCTTGAGTGATATTCTGAGTACCACTTAGGAGGGTCATTAGGTGTGGATTAGTTGCTAAAGCTTTCGTGTCTTGACCTCTTGACCTTGTGAAGAGTTTTTTCTGAGAAGATGGCTGTACTGCACTTAGTTGTGCTCTGGCTTGGCTTCGTGTATAGGGGCGAGCTGTGGTTTTGTGCCCTGTGCCAGCCAGATCTGTGTAGGGATTGCAGGGGGGTGCAGCATCCGGAGGTGCCACTATGGTTTGGCTACTGGATGGTGTCTGTAATTTATCTGTGGAGAGGGTCTGGGTTTGGGTCTGGTGTGGTTGATTGGAGATGGCGTTCTGTGTGCCTCTGGTTCTGGTGTCGGTTTTTGTGGGGAGGGCTATTTTCCAGATGTCTGGCAGGCGGGACGTATCGTCACGCTTGTTCATGTTGTGAGGGTGTTTCTCTATCTCGATGGCTTCCATGATTATTCTCTTGTGGTGGTGTTCCATGTTAAAGAGCAATTTGGAATCTGAAAAATTAATTTCGTGTCCTGTTTCTTTCATGTGTTGGTAAAGAGAGGAAGTTTTTTCTTCTTTTTTGACGGCATTCTTGTGTTCTGCGATACGTGCATTTATTCGTCTGTTTGTTTGTCCAATGTACGTGGCTGGGCAGACTTTGCAGGGTATTTCATAGACCCCTTGGTTTTCTAACTGGATTTTATCTACACCCCAAAATACAATTCACTATGGAAATAGAAGCCCAAAATAGAAGCCCAAAATAGAAGCCCACTACACCCCAAAATACAATTCACTATGGAAATAGAAGCCAACAACCAACTTCCCTTCCTTGACGTCCTAATCTACAAAAAACCTGATGGCTCCCTAGGACACACTATCTACCGGAAAAAAACACACACCAACCGCTACTTACATGCACAATCACACCACCACCCTGCACAAATAAACTCCGTAGCCAAGACTCTCATCTCCAGAACCAAACGCCTGGCTGACAAAGACCACTTGACAACTGAGTTACAGAATCTTTCAAATGTGTTAATCGCCAACGGATACCAGCAAAACAGGGTTACGAAGCTAATCCAAAAAGAAACACCCCCCAAAAAGCAAGACACAGAAGAAAACAATGGCATGGCCCTCCTTCCTTATATCAAGGGCACTACAGATAAAATTAGCAAAATCCTCCATAAACACAATATCAAAACAGCCTTTTGCACCAACCAAAAAATAGCCAATATCCTCAGAAACCCCAAAGATAAAATCCAGTTAGAAAACCAAGGGGTCTATGAAATACCCTGCAAAGTCTGCCCAGCCACGTACATTGGACAAACAAACAGACGAATAAATGCACGTATCGCAGAACACAAGAATGCCGTCAAAAAAGAAGAAAAAACTTCCTCTCTTTACCAACACATGAAAGAAACAGGACACGAAATTAATTTTTCAGATTCCAAATTGCTCTTTAACATGGAACACCACCACAAGAGAATAATCATGGAAGCCATCGAGATAGAGAAACACCCTCACAACATGAACAAGCGTGACGATACGTCCCGCCTGCCAGACATCTGGAAAATAGCCCTCCCCACAAAAACCGACACCAGAACCAGAGGCACACAGAACGCCATCTCCAATCAACCACACCAGACCCAAACCCAGACCCTCTCCACAGATAAATTACAGACACCATCCAGTAGCCAAACCATAGTGGCACCTCCGGATGCTGCACCCCCCTGCAATCCCTACACAGATCTGGCTGGCACAGGGCACAAAACCACAGCTCGCCCCTATACACGAAGCCAAGCCAGAGCACAACTAAGTGCAGTACAGCCATCTTCTCAGAAAAAACTCTTCACAAGGTCAAGAGGTCAAGACACGAAAGCTTTAGCAACTAATCCACACCTAATGACCCTCCTAAGTGGTACTCAGAATATCACTCAAGAAATCACTCAAGATATCCCTCAAGTAATTAATGAACAAAAGAAGAAAAGACACACTAACCTGGGAACTTCCTCTCTGCCCAGAACGTTGGAGGCTATACACCACACCCCCTCAACAGTATTTATAGGAACTCAAACACTGAGATCCTGCTCTGTTCCAGTAACAAGAAGCCGAAAGCACCAGCCTGAAGATGACGAGTGAGACCTCGTCGAAACGTCGCCTAGACACCCCAACTCTTACACGGGAAGACACCCGAAGACACCAAAACCTGCATTCCTGTACCCGTGAAAATCTACGAAAGCAAATATCTCACCTCTACGGGGAGGAAACCTTCCAGCTGACAAGAACCTACGAGAAACTAGAAATCCGAAGAGCCACCATCTTATGTGATCTCTTGTTCCTACGCAACTGCCGAGACAACAACTTAATTCCCACATGCTTCCAACTTAAATTCCACTCTAAAACCCCAGCTACCGAAAGGATCCTGAAACGAACTGAACTATCCTTAATCAGAAACGAACTACATAAGAAAAGATACCTACTAAACCAAACCAACAAAGATCTGCTCACTCTTCACCTCAAACTTTGTAACAAAATCCACCCTGCACTCTGGGACAAATGCAAACAACTAGCCGTTTGGAGAGCTGAAACGGAGTCCGCACATAAGACAGACACACACACCAACAAACTCCACAAACTAGAGAAACGCCAGAAGCCCAGCCACCCTCCACAACAACCCATGAAACAAACAGTACATAACATATCAGACAGGATCCTCACCTCAACTGAAACCAAAGTACTCTCCAAAGGTTTCAACTTTGCAGTCGCCCCGAGACGCATCCCCACGGAAAACATCATATGCGGAGTCGAAGCTAGCCTAACCAAAATCAACCCAGATGAAGCCAATAAAATCAGACTTGAAGTCACCAACATCCTCTGCTCCAGCAAACCACCCAGAAGCAATTTACACAAAGAAGAACAGAAAGCACTCACCAACCTGAGGAAAGACAACAACATAATCATTCTCCCAGCAGACAAAGGTAATGCCACTGTTGTGATGAACACATCGGACTACCAAGCAAAACTATCAAATCTACTCCAAGACCCTACCTACCAACCTATAAAAACAGATCCCACCACCTATCTGGAAAAAACCACCAAATCCAAAATAAAAGCCTCTCCTATCAGTGAAGAAATCCAGCTAAGAATCATCCCCAGAGAAAAATCATCCAGATGCCCCAAACTCTACGGTCTCCCCAAGATACACAAAGAAGGAACACCACTCAGACCAATAGTCAGCTCCATAGGCTCACCTCTACAAAATCTCGCTAAATTTCTCGCTAAGCAACTTCAGCCCTATGCAGAATCTATCGCTTCACACGTTACAAACTCCTTCCAGTTCATAGAAACAATAAAGAAGCAAAACCTACATCCCGACGACCTACTTGTGAGCTTCGATGTTGTATCTCTCTTCACACAAGTGCCCATTAATGAAGCCTTGACAGCCATTCAAAACAAATACAATCCCCCCGAATACATCCTGGACCTGACCAACCACTGCCTAACCAACACGTACTTCATCCACAATGGACAAAGATACAAACAGATAGAAGGAGCACCTATGGGATCACCCCTCTCACCGGTCATCGCAAATCTGTACATGGAACACTTTGAAACCAATGCTTTAGACAAGTCAGAACACAAACCCAAACTTTGGCTCAGGTATGTTGACGACACCTTTGTAATTTGGCCACACGGGAAGAAAAAACTAGATAGCTTCCTCACACATCTCAACAGCCTACACCCCAAAATACAATTCACTATGGAAATAGAAGCCAACAACCAACTTCCCTTCCTTGACGTCCTAATCTACAAAAAACCTGATGGCTCCCTAGGACACACTATCTACCGGAAAAAAACACACACCAACCGCTACTTACATGCACAATCACACCACCACCCTGCACAAATAAACTCCGTAGCCAAGACTCTCATCTCCAGAACCAAACGCCTGGCTGACAAAGACCACTTGACAACTGAGTTACAGAATCTTTCAAATGTGTTAATCGCCAACGGATACCAGCAAAACAGGGTTACGAAGCTAATCCAAAAAGAAACACCCCCCAAAAAGCAAGACACAGAAGAAAACAATGGCATGGCCCTCCTTCCTTATATCAAGGGCACTACAGATAAAATTAGCAAAATCCTCCATAAACACAATATCAAAACAGCCTTTTGCACCAACCAAAAAATAGCCAATATCCTCAGAAACCCCAAAGATAAAATCCAGTTAGAAAACCAAGGGGTCTATGAAATACCCTGCAAAGTCTGCCCAGCCACGTACATTGGACAAACAAACAGACGAATAAATGCACGTATCGCAGAACACAAGAATGCCGTCAAAAAAGAAGAAAAAACTTCCTCTCTTTACCAACACATGAAAGAAACAGGACACGAAATTAATTTTTCAGATTCCAAATTGCTCTTTAACATGGAACACCACCACAAGAGAATAATCATGGAAGCCATCGAGATAGAGAAACACCCTCACAACATGAACAAGCGTGACGATACGTCCCGCCTGCCAGACATCTGGAAAATAGCCCTCCCCACAAAAACCGACACCAGAACCAGAGGCACACAGAACGCCATCTCCAATCAACCACACCAGACCCAAACCCAGACCCTCTCCACAGATAAATTACAGACACCATCCAGTAGCCAAACCATAGTGGCACCTCCGGATGCTGCACCCCCCTGCAATCCCTACACAGATCTGGCTGGCACAGGGCACAAAACCACAGCTCGCCCCTATACACGAAGCCAAGCCAGAGCACAACTAAGTGCAGTACAGCCATCTTCTCAGAAAAAACTCTTCACAAGGTCAAGAGGTCAAGACACGAAAGCTTTAGCAACTAATCCACACCTAATGACCCTCCTAAGTGGTACTCAGAATATCACTCAAGAAATCACTCAAGATATCCCTCAAGTAATTAATGAACAAAAGAAGAAAAGACACACTAACCTGGGAACTTCCTCTCTGCCCAGAACGTTGGAGGCTATACACCACACCCCCTCAACAGTATTTATAGGAACTCAAACACTGAGATCCTGCTCTGTTCCAGTAACAAGAAGCCGAAAGCACCAGCCTGAAGATGACGAGTGAGACCTCGTCGAAACGTCGCCTAGACACCCCAACTCTTACACGGGAAGACACCCGAAGACACCAAAACCTGCATTCCTGTACCCGTGAAAATCTACGAAAGCAAATATCTCACCTCTACGGGGAGGAAACCTTCCAGCTGACAAGAACCTACGAGAAACTAGAAATCCGAAGAGCCACCATCTTATGTGATCTCTTGTTCCTACGCAACTGCCGAGACAACAACTTAATTCCCACATGCTTCCAACTTAAATTCCACTCTAAAACCCCAGCTACCGAAAGGATCCTGAAACGAACTGAACTATCCCTAATCAGAAACGAACTACATAAGAAAAGATACCTACTAAACCAAACCAACAAAGATCTGCTCACTCTTCACCTCAAACTTTGTAACAAAATCCACCCTGCACTCTGGGACAAATGCAAACAACTAGCCGTTTGGAGAGCTGAAACGGAGTCCGCACATAAGACAGACACACACACCAACAAACTCCACAAACTAGAGAAACGCCAGAAGCCCAGCCACCCTCCACAACAACCCATGAAACAAACAGTACATAACATATCAGACAGGATCCTCACCTCAACTGAAACCAAAGTACTCTCCAAAGGTTTCAACTTTGCAGTCGCCCCGAGACGCATCCCCACGGAAAACATCATATGCGGAGTCGAAGCTAGCCTAACCAAAATCAACCCAGATGAAGCCAATAAAATCAGACTTGAAGTCACCAACATCCTCTGCTCCAGCAAACCACCCAGAAGCAATTTACACAAAGAAGAACAGAAAGCACTCACCAACCTGAGGAAAGACAACAACATAATCATTCTCCCAGCAGACAAAGGTAATGCCACTGTTGTGATGAACACATCGGACTACCAAGCAAAACTATCAAATCTACTCCAAGACCCTACCTACCAACCTATAAAAACAGATCCCACCACCTATCTGGAAAAAACCACCAAATCCAAAATAAAAGCCTCTCCTATCAGTGAAGAAATCCAGCTAAGAATCATCCCCAGAGAAAAATCATCCAGATGCCCCAAACTCTACGGTCTCCCCAAGATACACAAAGAAGGAACACCACTCAGACCAATAGTCAGCTCCATAGGCTCACCTCTACAAAATCTCGCTAAATTTCTCGCTAAGCAACTTCAGCCCTATGCAGAATCTATCGCTTCACACGTTACAAACTCCTTCCAGTTCATAGAAACAATAAAGAAGCAAAACCTACATCCCGACGACCTACTTGTGAGCTTCGATGTTGTATCTCTCTTCACACAAGTGCCCATTAATGAAGCCTTGACAGCCATTCAAAACAAATACAATCCCCCCGAATACATCCTGGACCTGACCAACCACTGCCTAACCAACACGTACTTCATCCACAATGGACAAAGATACAAACAGATAGAAGGAGCACCTATGGGATCACCCCTCTCACCGGTCATCGCAAATCTGTACATGGAACACTTTGAAACCAATGCTTTAGACAAGTCAGAACACAAACCCAAACTTTGGCTCAGGTATGTTGACGACACCTTTGTAATTTGGCCACACGGGAAGAAAAAACTAGATAGCTTCCTCACACATCTCAACAGCCTACACCCCAAAATACAATTCACTATGGAAATAGAAGCCAACAACCAACTTCCCTTCCTTGACGTCCTAATCTACAAAAAACCTGATGGCTCCCTAGGACACACTATCTACCGGAAAAAAACACACACCAACCGCTACTTACATGCACAATCACACCACCACCCTGCACAAATAAACTCCGTAGCCAAGACTCTCATCTCCAGAACCAAACGCCTGGCTGACAAAGACCACTTGACAACTGAGTTACAGAATCTTTCAAATGTGTTAATCGCCAACGGATACCAGCAAAACAGGGTTACGAAGCTAATCCAAAAAGAAACACCCCCCAAAAAGCAAGACACAGAAGAAAACAATGGCATGGCCCTCCTTCCTTATATCAAGGGCACTACAGATAAAATTAGCAAAATCCTCCATAAACACAATATCAAAACAGCCTTTTGCACCAACCAAAAAATAGCCAATATCCTCAGAAACCCCAAAGATAAAATCCAGTTAGAAAACCAAGGGGTCTATGAAATACCCTGCAAAGTCTGCCCAGCCACGTACATTGGACAAACAAACAGACGAATAAATGCACGTATCGCAGAACACAAGAATGCCGTCAAAAAAGAAGAAAAAACTTCCTCTCTTTACCAACACATGAAAGAAACAGGACACGAAATTAATTTTTCAGATTCCAAATTGCTCTTTAACATGGAACACCACCACAAGAGAATAATCATGGAAGCCATCGAGATAGAGAAACACCCTCACAACATGAACAAGCGTGACGATACGTCCCGCCTGCCAGACATCTGGAAAATAGCCCTCCCCACAAAAACCGACACCAGAACCAGAGGCACACAGAACGCCATCTCCAATCAACCACACCAGACCCAAACCCAGACCCTCTCCACAGATAAATTACAGACACCATCCAGTAGCCAAACCATAGTGGCACCTCCGGATGCTGCACCCCCCTGCAATCCCTACACAGATCTGGCTGGCACAGGGCACAAAACCACAGCTCGCCCCTATACACGAAGCCAAGCCAGAGCACAACTAAGTGCAGTACAGCCATCTTCTCAGAAAAAACTCTTCACAAGGTCAAGAGGTCAAGACACGAAAGCTTTAGCAACTAATCCACACCTAATGACCCTCCTAAGTGGTACTCAGAATATCACTCAAGAAATCACTCAAGATATCCCTCAAGTAATTAATGAACAAAAGAAGAAAAGACACACTAACCTGGGAACTTCCTCTCTGCCCAGAACGTTGGAGGCTATACACCACACCCCCTCAACAGTATTTATAGGAACTCAAACACTGAGATCCTGCTCTGTTCCAGTAACAAGAAGCCGAAAGCACCAGCCTGAAGATGACGAGTGAGACCTCGTCGAAACGTCGCCTAGACACCCCAACTCTTACACGGGAAGACACCCGAAGACACCAAAACCTGCATTCCTGTACCCGTGAAAATCTACGAAAGCATATATATATATATATATATATATAGCTGACCTACACAGAACTTCTTTCTAAAAAAATTTAAAAGCTATGTAGTATCGTACTGTTGCATTTCAAATCACAGTTTCCTTGAAGGATTGGAAATATTTAAATATTATAATTTTACAGACTTTGACATGGAAGGCACACTAGATATACAGTATGTGACTTCAAGTTATGTTTTCTTTGCACTGGAAAGAATGGTCTTTGCATTGAAATGAATGGTGTGGAAATAATGACATGACTAATTAGGCTCAATTAAGTGGACAGGACCAATAGTTGGTCTGATGATGATGATGAAGAATAATAATGAAGAAGGTGGTTTCTGCATGTACTGTAGAGGGAAGTGAAGGGTAGATGGGACTCACCAACCTGGGAAGGTAGCACATCCAAGAGAAGAAAAACTCTGATCCTCTACTGCCTTGGGTTATATCTTCAGGAAAAAGAATGGCTAAGAAGTAGACCCTACACAAATCCAGAATGGAGTCCCTAAAACAGTTGGATTGTGCATTGTATGCCTCCTTCTGGCAACTTCTGAAGCCAAGCTGGTTCCAAATGCTCTGCTTTCCTGTGAACCACATCTGTGAGGCTGAGAGGCAGATGCTGTCACCTGGGCACCGCAGGACCTCCATACACACTGCCCAGTTTGACTTCATCCCCAGAGGTGCACGCTATTGTCTCTCAAGACAGATGAATGCCAACAACAACCACACAGAGAGAGTGATTTGAAGAATCTGGATATTTCTGGAGATTAAAGATTTGTGCGATTTTCAGCTGTTGCTAGTTCCGCTACATTGATTTTATCCTCTGTGGTATTTTTATGCTGTTTCGTTTGTTACGGTTTCATTATTTTGTCTCTGCATTCTGTTGTTTTATTTTTATTGTAAACAGTTCAGAGAACTTTTGTAATTGGCAGCATACAAATGTTGTAAACAAATAAGCAAATAAAACTCTTCTTGCTGTAATTGTGTATTGCCCAGGCAGGTGCATTCTGTGGCTTGAAAGAGAGAGGTGGAATTATTGAAACGGGACGTTGGCGTTGGGTGAAATGGGGCCAAATATTTAGTGATTATCGTGGGTAAATGGGGTTTGGCATAGCAAGGATGATTTCCCCATTTCTCTGAGCCCATGCTGATAGAATGACACCACTTTGGGATTAGGAGGCACCCCAAACTCCCTCTATCACTGTTGTCCAGCATTGAGCCCTGGTGTTGGTCAAGCCAGGCATCCAAGATTCTAGCCAGGCAGAGGTCCTCAGGGAATGCCTTGCCAATCCTCCCATCAGTACTACGCTGATCAAACCCAATGCCATTGCTGCCCACAAAGTACAAAATTTTCCCAACACCTAAGATATATAACCCTTATCCCACTGAAGGAATGGAGGCCAATTGAGGTTGGTGGGAAGAAAATCATTTCCATCCCTGCTAACTAGTGACTCAAGTATCTCAGCGATGGTCTAGCACTGAGGATAGTTGGGAAGCTAACTGGACAAAATGGCCCGAAATCTCCTGGGGGAGGACTTTTTAAAGACCTCAGCCTCTCCTCCCTCTCACAAGATCCCATGGAAGATGATATCACACCATGAGCAGGTTGCACCTAGAATGAGGCTTCTGGGCAGTTCTGTAACTAATACTCTCCAAAACTTCCTTAATGAATATATTTTACTCTGATCCTGAATAATAATAATAATAATAATAATAATAATAATAATAATAATAATAATAATAATAAAAAAAAATAATGTTATTATTTATACCCTGCCCATCTGGCTGGGTTTCCCCAACCACTCTAGGCAGCCCACAAAACATATAAACACATAGTAAAATATCAAACATTAAAACCTTCCCAATACAGGGCTGCCTTCAGATGTCTTCTAAAAGTTGTGTAGTTCTGTATCTCCTTGACATCTGAAGGGAGGATGTTCCACAGGAGCAGTGCTGGATTTACGTATAAGCTAAACAAGCTATAGCTTAGGGCCCCACTCTCTTTGCCCCCCCCCCCCGCAAATATACTTCTTCTTAATGGTATTTCAGTTCAACAATTACTTTGATAAAATACATATTTTGTTTGGTGCAAATGGCTTTAGATATCTATTAGGTCCATAAATTACCAGATAGCATATATTCAACAGCAACAATTTGTTGTGGACAAAGGACAGCTGGACATATAAAGGACCCCATTACCTTCAGTAGTTTAGGGCCTCATCAAACCTAAATCTGGCCCTGCACAGGAGGGCACCACTTCTGAGAAGGCCCTCTGCCTGGTTCCCTGTAACTTTGCTTCTCACCGTGAAGGAACTGCTAGCAAACCCTCAGAGGTGGCCCTCAAGTTGGTGTGGGTAAGGGATGTGGGTGAAGACGCTCCTTCAGGTATACTGGGCTGAGGCATTTTGGGCTTTAAAGGTCATCACCAACACTTTAAATTGTGCTCAGAAACACATTAGTGCTGGACATCAGTAACTTCTTTCAAGTTTGATGTACTGTGCCTTGGATGATGATGATTCCTTTTATATCTCACCATTCATCCAAGGAGCTCAAGGTGGCTTATGTAGTTTTCCTCTATTGTTTTATTCTCACCACAACATTGTGAGAATCTAAGACACTGTGGCAGGCCCAAGGACACACAGTGAGCTTCACAGCCGAGTGGGGATTTCAACCCTGGTCTCCCAGGTCATAGTTCAACCAGTTCGTGTTCTGACCCACATAAATTAATAATAATAATAATTTTTATTTATACCCCGCCCTCCCCAGCCAAGGCCGGGCTCAGAGCAGCTTACAAGCAATAATAAAAACAAGTTAAATGATTACAACTTAAAAACAAAATTAAAAATACAACATTAAAATATTGAAATATTGAAATGTAGCCTCATCGCAGGAGGAGAAGGAAAAGAAAAAAGAAAGAGAGGGAGGGAATCAAATTGGCTCCAAGCCAAAGGCCAGGCAGAACAACTCTGTCTTACAGGCCCTGCGGAAAGAAATCAGATCCTGCAGGGCCCTGGTCTCATGAGGCAGACCGGAGCCAGTGTTGAAAAGGCCCTGGCTCTGGTTGAAGCTAATCTAACTTCCTTAGGGCCTGGGACCACTAGGGTGTTGCTATTTATGGACCTTGAGGCTCTCCGTGGGGCATACCGGGAGAGGCGGTCCCGTAGGTACGAGGGTCCTAGGCTGTGAAGGGCTTTAAAGGTCAAAAGCAGCACCTTAAATCTGACCCTGTACTCCACCGGGAGCCAGTGCAGGTTGAAAAGCACTGGGTGAATATGCTCCCATGGCAGAGACCCCGTGAGGAGCCTTGCTGCAGCATTCTGCACCTGCTGGAGTTTCTGGGACAGCTTCAAGGGCAGCCCCGTGTAGAGCAAATTACAGTAGTCAAACCTGGAGATGACCGTTGCATGGATCACTGTGGCTAGGTCGGGGTGGGAAAGGTAAGAAAAATTAGAATATAGATACATATTTTCATTATATTGTTAAATGAGTGTAAGAAGGCTTCATCTTGATCTCTGTCTAGATGAGAAATTGCTTAGGAAGACCCATCTAAACCCCTCTGAGCTTTGTAAGAAAAGAGTGATATGCTTAAAGAAAAATGCAGCTGGGGGACGGGGAAGCATGGGAAAATTGTCAGTTATGTTCATATTAATTTTGTGCAAATTTAATAACAAGCAAATTATACTCAAGTTAGCGATGTTCTTTCACTCGCAATGCAGCCATCACGGGGAGTCACAGAATTAGCTAATCTAACGAATCCAAACATCCCTCAACCTGAGGTTAAAACTTTATCATTTCATAACTCACTTCTCATCATTTTTAGCCAGTGGATCCGATAGGCACAAGGTGGATTGATTATTTACGGCCCTGATTTATGCTGACAACAAATAGCTAGGAGAGTTACCAAATGTACCCATTTCAGCTTCAGTGTTTAATCACCCGCAAAAGCTGTTAATTGCTTCATATACTCAGATGCCATAAACATTATCCTTCCTCTAAATATTTTACCTCTGTGGTGGCTCTAGGGAATCTAAAAGGCTTTTAAAGATGTCTATAGAAACACAATTCCATTCTAACACTCCCAGAAAGGTTGTAAGTTCCCCCAGAATATGGTTGCTAATGGAAGGAGGGAGTCCAGAGTGATAAAAGGTAGGTTCAAGAGCAAGCAGTGAAAATTGTCAAGTTAGGAAAGAGAGAGAGAAAGGAACGGAAGATTATGTTGAGGTCAGTTATAGAGTAAGGCTGAAGGAGCAATTCATCGTAAATGGATTTATATATGGAATTTGGCAGTTCCGACTAAGTCAAGCTTTGCCTTCATTGGACACTCCTTGCATCATCATCATCATCATCATCATCATCATCATCATCATTATTATTATTATTATTATTACCAGATATTATTATTATCTGGTTATCTCCCGCTTGGATTACTGCAATGCGCTCTACGTGAGGCTACCTTTGAAGGTGACCCGGAAACTACAACTAATCCAGAACGTGGCAGCTAGACTGGTGACTGGGAGCGGCCGCAGAAACCACATAACACCGGTCTTGAAAGACCTACATTGGCTCCCAGTACGTTTCCGAGCACATTTCAAAGTGTTGGTGCTGACCTTTAAAGCCCTAAACGGCCTCGGTCCAGTATATCTGAAGGAGCATCTCCACCCCCATCGTTCTACCCGGACACTGAGGTCCAGCGCCGAGGGCCTTCTGGCAGTTCCCTCACTACAAGAAGCCAAGTTACAGGGAACCAGGCAGAGGGCCTTCTCGGTAGTGGCGCCTTCCCTGTGGAACACCCTCCCACCAAATGTCAAAGAGAACAACAACTACCAGGCTTTTAGAAGACATCTGAAGGCAGCCCTGTTTCGGGAAGCTTTTAATGTTTGATGTATTATAGTATTTTAATATTCTTTTGGAAGCCGCCCAGAGTGGCTGGGGAAGCCCAGCCAAATGGGCGGGGTATAAATAATAAATTATTATTATTGTTGTTGTTGTTGTTGTTGTTGTTGTTGTTGTTATTATTATTGTTGTTGTTGTTGTTGTTGTTGTTGTTGTTGTTGTTGTTGTTGTTATTTACCCACCTGTTACCTAAGATCTCAGAGCAGGTTACAATTAGAACATGATACTGAAAACATTTTAAAGCAACTTATACAGTGGTTCCTTGGGTTACAGACGCTTCAGGTTACAAATGCTTCAGGTTACAGACTCCGCTAACCCATAAATAGTACCTCAGGTAAAGAACTTTGCTTCAGGATGAGGACAGAAATCGCGCGGCAGCGGTGCAGCGGCAGCAGGAGGCCCCATTAGCTAAAGTGGTACCTCAAGTTAAGAACAGTTTCAGGTTAAGAACAGACCTCTGGAATGAATTAAGTTCTTAACCAGAGATACAACTGTAATCACAAGAATAAGATGGGGGTCAAAAGCCAAGATAAATGCATCTCCAGCATTCACTGAAAGTTGGTTAATGAAGATGCCACATGCACTTCCATGGGGAGCTGCTGGAATAGAGAATGCCCTCTCTTGGGCCACACCCTCCAAGCTTTTCAGGGCGTTTGAACAACCAAGAAAACCTTCTTTGCTAATTTTGGCACCCAAGAGGGTCTGTAGGGAAGGAGGCATTTGTGGCCTGTGCCATTTAGGATTTTAAACACAGTTTTCTTTTTTCTTTTTAAAGAAGACCAGCAACAGCAACCCCTGACTAATTATATGTAAAATTATACACAACATGTTATTATTATGAGGTGATCAAACAATGGCCTTTTTTTAAAGGGATGCAAACGCTTAGGACTGAACCTATAAAAATAGACACCAATCAAGATTGCTTCATCCATTCTCAGGCATATTCTTAAGGGGGAGTTAATGCAACATTGAAAACTGTGGTGAGCTAAAGTAACCCCTCCTTTAAACTTCCCCCTATCTCCAATTTTGATTGCTTGCCTCAATTTTTGCTTTTTTTTTTAAACAAAAGCTGCTGTATTTCACTGTCCAACAGCAGGATGGTTTAACAAAAATGAGTATTTATACTCTTGTTCAGTAAAAAAAAAAATTGAAAAATGGTGACCTATGTGTTGCAGAATCCGCAAAAACTTAGCAGACTCTAGCAAGACTTCCCAGATTTGTCCAGGCACCCACTAATGTGGAGCATCCATACTTCTCTTTTGCTTCATTAGTTGGTAAAGGAATTAATGGAGATCTCAGTGACACTACTAGGAAGGATAGATTTGACCTCGGTGCCATCAGCAGCTAGCCCCTACTTTCACCTGTTAATTTCACAGGCTAAATCATCCCTATTAAAACAATTAAAGTCTGCAACATCAAAATATTCTCTCCCCCCCTCTCTCTCTCTCTCTCTCTCTCTCTCTCTCTCTTGGTGTGTGTGTGTTGCTGGATAATATTGGATTTGTTGGACTGTGTTGGCACTGACATTTGTACAGGTGCTGTCAAAAATGAAAATGTCTCTTCATTTCACATGCCCTGTGAAGTGGCTGCAAAACTGGAGAAAAGAAATGGGGAAACCTTTAATTGGAAATCGCGAAGTTCTCTATGTGCTGAGTAGCAGTAATAAATATTCCCTTCCCCTAAGGGCCGTAAAAGCAGTGAGAGAGATTCCTATGACTAGATACTTTACTTTTTAGAAGATAATACATCTAAGCTTCATTCTGTGTTCACTGAGCAAGTGCGGCATGAACAGCAGGCTTTTGATGGCTTTCCTTTCCTTCGGATTATTTTTTTGCCTCAAGATCACACTCAACCAAAAAAAAAAAAAAAAACCCCACACAAAACAACCCTCTCTTTCAAAAGTTAAAATAAATATAGCAGATCTTTGCATTCAGTTGGTACGTTCACATATTCTCATGTTGCTCATTGATGGGGAATAGAGAACTGAAGGTGCTGTTGATATCTGGATGGGATTTTCAGATTCTAAATGATGAGCATGCTTGGCTTCCTCCTTTCCCCTCTGTCAAAAGCCCAGTTTGTTTGTTCCATTTGTATTCTTCCCTTCCCCTCCTGCAAATCCCTGTGAAGCCATCCTCTCCTGGGACATGCTTTCATCTCCGAGTATCAAGGAGTGATGATAACTACTATTTATTTATTTCTATCACAGCCTTCGCCTAAGGAGCTACAGGCAGCGAGGGACGTAAGAAGGCATTGTTTTCCATCCCCGCCTGTATTAGTTGCACGCAGCACCATTTCTATCCCTGTGCATTTCATTTTCCACCAAAATCTACATTATCTGCCTCACTGCCCACCGTGGTGAAATAATATGACTTATCTAGTTTATGCAATTAAGTAGAAAAGTTACGTAAATTGACATTGCATTATTGCACGCCATTCATTTCAATGCAAATAAAATGGTGATGGAGGGGACATAACCTATTACAGTTCACACCAATTTTTCTAGGAGTCTGTCAGAACCCTCATGCCTTCTTCCCTAAGCCCAGCACCTGGCTTACCTGGCTTTTGAAAAGCAGTGTGAGGATTGCCAGGGGCTGTCCAACATTGTTAGGGGCCACCCAAAAAGGTGTTGAGGGCCTCATGTGGTCCTCGTGCTGCACGTGGGGCCACCCTGAGCTGTTAAGTATTGTTTGTGGGTTGAAAGCAGCAACAGCAGCAAACACCAATCATGTTCATAGAATCATAGAATTGTTGGAAGGGACCCTGAGGATCATCTAGTCCAACCCCCTGCAATGTAGTCATATGTAGTTGTCCCATACAGGGATTGTACCTGCAACCTTGGCATTATGAGCATCATGCTCTAACCAACTGAGTTATCCTTCTCAGACATGGAAGATTTCTGGTCCCATTTCTGCTTACGTGTGCCATTCTCTGACAGGGAACATGCATGGTTCTTACCTGCTTTGACTTACCCTCAAAACAACAGTATGAAGTAGGCTAGGCTAAGAGAGAGAGAGAGAGAGAGAGAGAGAGAGAGAGAGAGAGAGAGAGGGAGTATTCAATGATCACCAAGTGAGTTTCATGGAAGTGGGTGGGGGGGATTTGAAAGCAGATCTCCATGCTTCTAAGTTAAACAGATGCAGTAGTCAGGGACTGGGCAGAGGAGGAATGGTGGAGACCGCCTCCCCATCCTGACCCTTCTAGAGAAGAAGAAAAAGAAGAAGAAAAAAAAGAAGGAGAAGGAGAGGAGGAGGAGTTTGGATTTGATATCCCACTTTAACACTACCTGAAGGAGTTTCAAAGCGGCTAACATTCTCCTTTCCCTTCCTACCCCACAACAAACACTCTGTGAGGTGAGTGAGGCTGAGAAACTTCAGAGAAGTGTGACTAGCCCAAGGTCACCCAGCAGCTGCATGTGGAGGAGCGGAGATGCGAACCCGGTTCACCAGATTACGAGCCTACCGCTCTTAACCACTACACCACAGCTGGGAAATAATGGGAGAGGAGGAAGAGGAAGCACCAGGAGTACAACAGCTGACGGACACTGTGTCTTTAGAAAGCATTCTAGACTCCCCCCCCTCCCAGAACATGGCGAGCCTTGAAAGTAGTAGAGCAAAGGGCTCAAAAGCAAAGGGCCCTCAGTGCCACCTATAGGGGAGAAGGTGGCAAATGAAGAAGTGGGGGGGGGGAAGGGGGTGGAGAGTCACTCAGGACAACGCCATTATTCCAAGCCTCTCTCTGTAAATATTGAATAAAAAGCAGATGGTAAGGACTTTTCCTTGTCTCATCCCGTTCCTGGCAACCTGCCATGGGGGTTGGTTCCTCTGCTGCCTGACAGCAGTGTAACATACTGGCTCTCCTAAAAAACAAGGTTGCAACACATCCTTTCATTGTTGTTTCTCTGCAGCTCAGGAAAGGACTCACTTTTCATTCTGGAACCAGGCATAGATGACCCCCTGGTCCTGCCGACTGCTACCCTCACATAAACAAACAAACAAACATTCTCTCTCACCTGTGGATGGAACTCCACAATGCACAATTGCCAGTCCTCTCATTAGATGAGGTCATAAGGCAGCCTCAGGTAGCAGTTTCTGCATAATCCTAAAAAGCGGTAATGTTACATTTTATCATCTCAGCAGAAAGGGGGTTGCCATCTCGATTTTCTGCTTCAGGCACAAAACTGTTTCTGCCAGTTCCTGCTGTGCACCCCCTGTGATGGCTTGTTCCCAGGCTTAGATTCTTGGAAATGCACTGTTAGCACTCTCAGATTAAAGTCGAAACATTCTGGACAGACAAAGGCATGGCTTGGTAACTTGAGGTCCATCAGAAGCCAAATCTCATCAGCCCCAGTCAGCGCGGTCCATGGTTAGGAATGATGGCAGCTGGAATGCAGAAACACCTGAAGAGGCAAGACAAGTCTTCCAATGTGAGCAACTGAGTGGACAGAAAGTGCCATGCTGAAACACTTTCTGACCCCTGATTGGCCCTCATACAGGGCTTTATACTCGGGATTCCCCATGCGCAATGTGTGCACTCTATGTGAGGTTCATCTCTATTTCACTGTATTGAATTGCATAATTGGGGGCCTGACCTTTTGAGTCACCACTTGGCTAGAGAGTTCCCTTTAACTTCATTGAACCTATTAAAGGTCAGGCTCTTTTGAGATTATTATAGCCGCTCTCACACTATGGGAGTGGTGCCTAAAGAGGAGTTCCCCTCTGTACCCAACCAACTATTTTAATCACTGAAATGCATCACATTACTTGCATATCTACAGGCACCACACACAAAAAAAGCAGTGGCCTTTATCTATGGCCTAGCCTATGGGTATTCTTTATCTCTTGACAGTCTAACACAGAGTAGATTAATTGCAAGTAATTAGACATTATTCCCATCCTGTGGCTTCTAGCTTTCTTGATCTTTTTTCTAATGCGATGACACTTTGGGAACAAAGATCGGAGCTTCGTTTTAAACATTGCAAATGAGCAATGATGCTCTCAGGGTATGGAGGATGCTTCCTCAGAACTCCGATGAGATCCTTTTAAAGCACTTGACTCCAATAAGGTGCAGGTTCCTGCTGGCAGAAATGGGGAAGAAGGCAATCCTCACTGACCCTCCCGAGACCTGCAATTCCCAAACTGTCCCAGAGGGTTCCCCAACTCTGTGTCAGGAGCTCAGCCTACACTCGAGTAGGACCCTGGCAGAGACACATGCCCAACAAGCACGTTCTCTCCCTCCTAGTTTTTCGTTCACGAGCTTCAAAAGCTTTCTTCTGCCCAAACATCACAGAGATGCCAACAGACATCGGCACACTTAGGGATCCGCAGAGTTTGCGCAACTTGCATAACAGACCTCAGCAACTCAGCATTTTGGCTAATCTACTTTATTTACATATAAACACACACGCACTGCAGCATGGCTCCCTCTCTCTCTAGCATCAGACAGCAAAGAGAAAAAAAACACCAAAGAACAATAGTCCTGCTTCACGGAACACAGTAACACAAACATCCTGTTTCCATCACTTCCCACTCTGTGGAGTCAAAACATATACCACCATGTGACAGACAAAAATCCCATGACTGCAATCATGGAGCAGGGATTCTAACACTCTGCAGAGCCAATTTTCATGACAGCAGTGGAGTTCCATGCATGGAATTGTGGGGTCCACACCTTTGAATTCAGTGAAACTTAATTACCATGTGAACATGCACTGAATTGGGCTGCACATCCCATTAAATTCAATTAGGCTGAGCTGTAAATAGATTATAGTAAATCATGCATTCCAAAGTGATGAATTGGAAATTCCAGGTTGCATGTGTTTTTGCAAGCTTCAAATAAAATAATGGAACAGTCACTACCTAGGGGGGCCTTAGAGACTTGCTCCTTAAGTCAATTATTAATTTTGAAAAATTGATTAAAATGTTGCAAGAAAAATTTAAAGAATTTTTATTTTGGAGAAACAAAGAACAAAGCATGAACATGATTTTGTTGTTGTTCAGTCGTCCAACTCTTTGTGACCCCGTGGACCAGAGCATGCCAGGGTATGGTGGATGTCCAACTAAACATGATTTAGTTTAGCCTTTTTTTTCTCCCAATAGACAATGCATTATTCTAGTTTGTTTAGGGTTGCCAAACGTCCAGAATTTCCCAGACATAGCTGTGTCAGAAGTGTAGATATTGGCGATTTTTCTTAAATGGCAAAAAAAAAAGAGCTCAACAACTTTGGTGTCCAGATTTTCACTTTTTGAAATATGGCAACCCTAAGTTTGATCATGTCTTGTAATTGTGGATATTGGAAATATCCATGAAACATATCAAGTCATCTTTTCTCTCATTAGAGAGGGTATAAAATGAAATGATGAGTTTATTTAATATATGTGGAATTTGCCTTCTTATTATATAGTTTGGGGAAAGGGTATTACAATTTACACAGCAAATACACAGTCTCAAATTTCTTTATGTCCTTATGGGATAATCTTGCTGAGCTATCTATTGGACTTTCCGCAGCCATGGAGTGACAGGAACAAATTGCCTGTTCATTGATTGCAATTTTTAAAATAGTTGAGAAGATAAGAAAATAAATGCCCCAGGAAGGAAGCCTTGCCACCAGGCAATGCTCAACCTCTTCTACCCATTGTGATGCCTAGACACCACAGAAACCTCACCTGAAGATTGGGAGAACATCAATAACACCATCTGATGAGGTTCTGGAGGGACGGTGAAGTTTCTGGATGAGGGGGAGCATGAGAAGGGAGATTCTGGAGGGCAGGTGAACTGCCCAAAATTGGGCTCAGGGAACCCTCTGCAAGCAGAAGAGAGTTCGCAGAAGGTGACTGGCACCTCATTTTGATTCATTTTCTCCTCCTCTAGAAAATTCTTAAGCCCATACCACCCTGTTGCCATTTTTTAAAATAGATAGATAGATAGATAGATAGATAGATAGATAGATGATAGATAGATAGTACGGGATGGCATTGGATGCAATCTATGGTTCCAAAACAGCATTACTGTCCAACTCAGAATCTCAAGGATTGAGGCTGAGATTGAGCCTAATCCCACCTTCGACTATTACGCCTCAGTCCTCCTCCTTCTGGCACAGAATGTACAGCTCAGCCCAGGGGTCAGCAAACTTTTTCAGCTGGGGACCGGTCCACTGTCCCTCAGACCTTGTGGGGGGCAGGACTATACTTTGGAGGGAAAAAATGAACGAATTCCTACGCCCCACAAATAACCCAGAGATGCATTTTAAATAAAAGGACACATTCCACTCATGTAAAACACACTGATTCCCAGACCGTCCGAGGGGCGGATTTAGAAGGCGATTGGGCCGGATCTGGCCTCCGGGCCTTAGTTTGCCTACCCATGGCTCATCACCTGCAATTGCCAAACAGTGTGGAGGTGCTAGACTAAGCAAGAGCAACATGGAGCCCACAAATCCTGTCTTCTGTGCCTTTCCCATTTCGCCACAGCTGTATCCTAAACCAAACCTAACCTAACCTGAGTGTTGCTGATGCTGATCTTTTTATTTCTATTATGGATGTTATGATTTATGTGGAAAATCCATTGTATACCATTGATATTTTGTTTATTATGATTACTTTTGTTATGTTTGTAGTTATATATTTTTTTTAATATGTTGTAAGCCACATTGAGCATGGTTTAACTTCGTAAAGGTGGCATAGAAGTAAAATGATTGACTGAGTGACTGACTGAACTCTGGCCACATTAATAAGGTTAATTAATAAGGTTAATCACGTTAAGTAAAGGAGCAGAAGAATCATTGCAAGTTAATCATGTGGATTAAAGTCCACACTACTCCCACATCCTTACTTTTTCTTAAAAAATAAAATAATAATTGTTATATACATTTTTCATGTTGCCCTGATACATTCTCTCCAACTGCAAAGTTGGAAAAATTGTCTTGATTAGAAACAGACCTCTTTTAATCCATTATATTTAGGAATACATATCCAGTAACTGGTTAATAATACTTCATCTTTCACCTCTAGCAATAGCATTAAACTTCCTCATATTAAGGGATGTAATAAAGCATGTATCTTCCTCCCTATAATAGCAGACGGCATTATTTCCTTGCCTTGAGTGTAGAACTGCTATAAAAAATCCTGTTTGGCAGATGGAATGTATATGGATTCCTCAAATGTTCTTTTTAGCATTATGAAATATGAATCAATCAGATTTTTTTTTACCTGGAAATGTTCAAATTGTCTCCAACATTATAGGCTCTTCCTTTGTTGAATGAAATATGTGATCTTGGGCTTCTTTTTCTGGCACTGGGCATGTTTGAGATAAAAGTGATTTCAACATCCAGAGATTTCAATGGGAGTCACAAGTATTCACTGTAAAGTCCTCCCCTGAATGAGAATTGGCTTCAGCTTGATAAATAAATAAATACAGTACCAAAGACAATCAGCCTGATCCAGCTATGAAAACACATACACCCAGAAACAGATCTTCATGCAGCTTCTGCAAGTTGGATGACAATTGCAGTAGGTATTGCCTGTTCAGTTTTCAGTCTGATCCAAGATCTGGGACTCCTAAGGCATAGCTCACAACAGATAATCAGCTACAAAAACCAATTCAGGAGAAAGAGAAATGTTTGATTTATACCTGCCCCCATTTCCTTTTTGCCCAGCTTATTGATTCTATTTCCAATTACCTGGTTGGGGCCAAATATAGATACATACATACATACCCATATGTACGCCAGGGCCTGTTTTAGTTCTGATTTCTAATTCTAACATTTCCAATTATTGTCTGGTTTTGCAGACGTTTGGCCCTTGAGATGGTGTCACAAAGACCACAGGATGCATCAGATCTCCTTATCTGAGCATGGAGAGAGAGTGCCAGCCTCAGAAAGAGATCTAATGGTAGATCTCCACCACCACTTTGGCAATTTCTGCTGCCCTGCTTATGTAAGAGCTCTGATATTGGTAGGGCCAAAAAGGGAGAAGTTGGAGAGGCACAAGGTGAAGATATGGATTCAAAGGATCCATAGCTTTCCTGGTCTCCCAGTGGCCACATCGGAGGAGGGGAGTTCCTTCCCAGTGTTCCCAGACTCTTTTTTCTTTTTTTCTTTTTTACTTTCCTTTCCGTTGTTCTCTAAGCTTCTCCAGTCTCCTCATACAGGGACAGAACGGCTGGCCTATCTCTTCCCCAGAAGACACAGCCTCAGACTCTGGCTTCTCTGCTTGTTGCCTGGCAAGACTTTGGCCGACTTCCAACTCTTCCTCGCCTTGTGTGCTAACCGTGTCTTCCCTGGGAAGGAGGGGGGCCGGGCTGTCCTCTCTAAACTCTGACAGACAGCTCTCATCTGCAGAGTCAGCCCTTTGCTTGCTCAGCTCAATTTCTGAGGCTGACTATTCCACTGCGCTCTAGGAGGCCACGTTCCTGGCTAGTTTATCTCTTTCCTTGCTCCACATAAGCCAGAGCTTTCCAAACTTTTCATGTCGGTGACACACTTTTTAGACATGCACCATTTTGCGACACAGTAATTCAGTTTTACTAGCAAACTAACTACGTTAAACTAATCCCTTTCCAGCTCCGGAAGCAGCACGGAAAGCACTCAAGCAACAAACCTACACGTTGCAGCTGACACACTAACGTGTTGCAACACACAGATTGGAAAGCTCTGAAATAAGCACCATCAAAGTGTTTAATGGATAGCAGGAGCTCAAGAATTCCAGGAGTGGATGCATGGAGGGAAGCAGTCCTGGGGAACATTAGTGCAATACAACTGCTGATGCTTGTCCCAAGGCGCATAAGGAGGCAGAAGTTGATGTTGCTCTGTTTCTCTCATGAAGTCTCAGTTGCCAATCTCAAAAAGCAATCTATTTTGCAAAGAAGAGAGGAAATTCAAAAAGATGTATCTACTTTGATTGGAACGGCAAATGAAGTGTTCATGATGGATTCTTTCTCTTTTACTGATAAAATCATAGAACCACAAGAAAAGAAATAGCACACATAGGAGCTATCTTCAGGTGCATTCAGACATGGGGATTATTGTATTCGTTTTCATGACTTCTGCCCCAGTTTCTAACATTCCTTTTACACAGCATTACTGTTATATTATGGAACTGTAGCTCTCTGACTGATATACTGCCATTCTATGCTAAATTTAATTCACACCAGTGGATGTAATATGACACAACAGTGGACATCATTGGAGATGTCATCACCACTCTTTAAGCACAAGCGTGCTTCTGTTCCTCCATGGGAACTGTATGCCAGGATACCACCCCAGATTTCATCACATGGCATGATCCACCAAAATAGCAGGGAGATTATAGTGTAAAACTCTCATCCTTGCCCAGGTTAATGGGGGTTGCAAAAATATCTTTTTCTAGAAGCAATTAACAATGAATGAGTGCTAAACTTCTGCTAAATGCTGCTAGATTGCCCATTGTGTAAAAGGGTAAAAGATGGGAATTATTGGGTAAGGAAAGGTTGGAAAGATGGAATAAAGATTTTTACTGAATGCCTAAGAAATGAACTGTATAAAACAACTTGAGAAGGATTTATTGGCCAGTCATGACATGTATACTTAAACTGAAATTACAGTACAATCCGGTACAAAATACCATTCTTCAGAAATAATAACAACAACATGTTACTCTTAATCAAAATCGGTGTGTGAACCTCTAAGAGTGACTGAGCAACATATTTGCTGCCTATATGACGATAGATCTGAAAATGTAGATTTGTCTCATTCGGATACAGACAAGGTGGGGTCTCAAAAAACAAGGCGCCACAACAGACCTTCTAAGTGTCCCTATTTTCCTGGGACAGTCCCGATTTACAGAAGCCATCCCAGTTTCTGATTTGATCTGAGAATGCCCTGCTTTTCCTTAGGACATCCCTATTATCGTCAGAGAAACGTTGAAGGTTATGGAGTTATGCCAGCCCCAAGCCAAGGACATAAGTAACTATGCAACCTTTAGAAGACATCTGAAGGCAGCCCTGTGTAGGGAAGCTTTTTAATGTAAAATGTTTTACTTTGTTTTTAGATATGTTGGAAGCCACCCAGAGTGGCTGGGGCAAGAGTATTATTATTATTATTATTATTATTATTATTATTATTATTATTGACATCCCTATTTTCATCAGAGAAATGTTGGAGGGTATAAAACAAGACTTTTGACATGCTTAGGGGCATTGAGACCCTAAGATCATGAGGCAGTACAGTGGTGCCTCGCAAGACGAAATTAATTCATTCTGTGAGTTTTTTCATCTTGCGAATTTTTCGTCTTGCGAAGCACGGTTTCCCATAGGAATTCAAAAACCTCAAAAAAGGCTACCACACCGCGTGCTATGAGTTGCTCCTCAAAGTCAAGTCGCAACTGCACCTCTTCAAGCAATGCACCCTGGGTACAGTATTAACGGTTTTAAGAAACAAACTTGCAAGACGTTTTCGTCTTGCGAAGCAAGCCCATAGGAAAATTCGTCTTGCGAAGCAACTCAAAAAACGAAAAACTCTTTTGTCTTGCGAGTTTTTCGTCTTGCGAGGCATTCGTCTTGCGAGGTACCACTGTATAATAAGAAAACCTATTAGATACAGAAAGATATATTGTTAAAAGTGGGTGGAGAGATTATTTCATGAGTGGGTGCTTTGGGGAAATCAATTCTGGGGAACACCAGCAAAGAACTGAAATCTAGTAGCCATTTTGAGTTCATCTGTAGTAGGAGTTGCACATTGTTAAGTAAAGTTGCTTACTTTACTTTGTATATATTGTACAATGACATTGTATATATTTACAATGTTTGCAGCAGGAAACACTGCAAAACTTTCCTTCCAGTCTTGGCACAGGGAAACCCAGAAACAAAAAAGACATATAAGTATCCATGCAGTGTGCATCTTTGTGGACAGAGTCCTTTCTCCATATGCATGCTCTTTCTTTGCATACACTTTTAAAACGGTGGACGATTTTGTAGTCTGTAACATGGCATGCCAAAGACCTAAGTTAATTCCAGGCTGCTGAATTTGTGAGGCCGGCCTTGCTCATTATCTTAAGACTCTTATCTGTACATCAGACAGGAGCTTTTAGCAATGATTTAGCCATATATCCTTGTCATGCTATTCATCAGAAAACAATTGCTGCTGAATGACAGGACCACAAGGCCACTTGCAATACCAATTCCTGACATCTCTTGGTGCTTTGAGATAAGGATGCTTAGGGAATTCAATTTCTGTGAATTCCACTGGGAGCTAACCTGATCCTCACCTCCTGGGCAAATGTGTGGTTTGAATTTTTATTTATTTTTATTTATTTATTTTTGGATTTTGCACTTCTCAGAAAGTTGCCGTATGGTTCTTCGCTCAAAAAGCATTTTTCAAGATAAAATGTTTCTAGAAATGCGTACATTCAGATAAAATAAGCATTTTTTGTGGCAAAATACATATTGAAATAGGCATTTAAATGGGATTTTTCACACATACATCTTTTTTTAAGAAAAATGAAGATTAATGGAGAACTGGAATGGATATATAAATGTTGGCTGATTAACAAATCAAAATTTCCTTCTGTATTACACATTGAGAAGCTGGTGAAGTTTCCTGAGCTGAGGCACAGATAAAGCTTCAGATAAAAGATGAGGTGAACTTTATGAATCCCCAACTGATTGTCTGGCTTTGATGAAAATCAAAGCTGGAAAAGATGCCCTGACTTCTGTCCTCCCTAATGCTGCATACATGACCTAAATTTAAAGCACATGTTTGCCACTGAAAATGCATCCCGACAACTGTAGATTATCCCCCAGAGAGCTACATTTCCCAGAGCCTTAACAAACTACAGTTCCCAGGTTTCTTGGTGACATGTGTGCTTTAAATATGTTTTAAATGTACAGTATTTGTGACCACGGGAGACGGGTGGCACTGTGGGTTAAACCACAGAGCCTAGGACTTCCCGATCAGAAGGTCGGTGGTTCAAATCCCCGTGATGGGGTGAGCTCCCATTGCTCAGTTCCAGCTTCTGCCAACCTAGCAGTTTGAAAGCACGTCAAAGTGCAAGTAGATAAATAGGTACCGCTCTGGCAGAAAGGTAAATGGCATTTCCATGCACTGGTTTGCCAGAAGCGGCTTAGTCATGCTGGCCACATGACCCGGAAGCTGTACGCCGGCTCCCTTGGCCTATAGAGCGAGATGAGTGCCGCAACTCCAGAGTCAGTCCTAATGGTCAGGGGTCCCTTTACCTTTACCTATTTATGACCACAGCCTTGCTTTACCCAGTTCTTCAAAACTTTGTCTTACACCTCTGTCTTAAAAACAGCAGCAGAAGGCTTCTGAGAAAGACAGGAAGGAGGGATGGAGCAATGATCTTTCTGCCTTCTGACACCACTGCTCAAATCAGGACCACAAATCTTTACAGTGAATAATCTTTGCCAGATCAGGGAGGCAAAGGGATCATTGTATTTTCTAAATGCCAAATAGGCTCAGAAAACAAACAATATCCCTGATTTTATTTAACTGTGAAATAACTTGGCCCATTTCCAACATGAGCAAGGCAGAGCTCACACATCTCGAATTTTATAGGGCTCTCCCCATAATATAAGTATATGTAATGTAATCCTTTTAAAATCTCACCTAATAATTTGCCTCATTAGTATCTTCTAGCAGCATATTTTGGCAGTTAATCATACATTAAATTGACACTTAATACAGCCCTTTCATTGTTAATCAGTGAATGACTTGAAAATTGAGTGAACACTTACTTCAAAAGCAAAGAATAACTATTAAACTTGGATAAACATATAAAGCTTATGGGTGACATTCAGCAAAATATTTGCACAATGATTAGTGCTAGTACAGCAGGACTCTCCCCCCCCCCTCTTCCCATGTCCCCAAATTTATTCTGGAAGTTAGGGAAAACCCAGAACAGATTGGGGGGGTGCAGGAGAAAGGCAAAATGTTCCATTTTACATTCTCCATAGCACTACAGTGAATCCAAATTGGCAAAGGGAAGATGATATACAGTGGTACCTCGGGTTACAGACACTTCAGGTTACAGACTCCGCTAACCCAGAAATAGTACCTCGGGTTAAGAACTTTGCTTCAGGATGAGAACAGAAATTGTGCCGCAGTGGCACGGCGGCGGGGGGGGGGGGCATTAGCTAAAGTGGTGCTTCAGGTTAAGAACAGTTTCAGGTTAAGAACAGACCTCCGGAATGAATTAAGTTCTTAACCCGAGGTACCACTGTATAATGAAATTGGGGAAAATGTTTAAAAGATCTTTTATAAACAAAGACCAGAAGCCTTTCTTTTAGGAATAACTGGGCCAGATGTCCTCAGAGATCTAAGGAATCTGTTTCTCTACACAGCTACAGCTGTCCGAATGCTATACATGCAGAAATTGAGGGAGGGAGCAGTACCAAGGCAGGCAGCTAAAAATGATGGAATTTGCAGAATTGGCAAGCTGAACCAGCAGAATAAGAAACCAAGAAGAAAGGTTATTTAAGGAAGACTGGAAAATGTTTGTAGAATATTTGAAGACTCACTGTAAACAGATTGGAACGTTAGCAGCATTAGAATACATTCAGCAGTAAAAAGTTTTAAAAAATAAGCACGTTGACATAAAATGAATAAGGGAAAATGCGAAGAAAATAGAATATGCAGAAGTAAGGGGTAATCAGAAGGAACCACGGAAGGACGAGGCAGGGAAGTCAGTGTTTAATTAATGTTTTGCTTTGTTTATGTGATTATGGAAAGTATAAATAATTCTTTTTTAAAAAATCACTATGGTGAATCCAACCCTATATTATTTATTATACCAGCAGCTAATTGTATTGGGCAGGATTCAGCTGAGGAGCCCTGTCAGTCAAAACCCATGCAAGAGCTTCTGCTTTTGAAATGGGGCTTTCTCCCCGCCTCCTTCTCCAAGTTCGCCACACAGCCTTTTCCCATGAGCCTATTGCACAGGCAAGATACTGCGCAAAACCTTGCCCAGTGTTTTGCTGCAATCTATGGGCCCCAGTGTTGCAGGGTGGGCAAAGGTGCCCCACATTTATTGGGGGTGGAATGAGGCTTCCCCATAGAGGCATGGAGAGCTCCAGTTGCAAGTGTTCCCTGTGGATTGATGGTTAAATCACTCAGAAAACTGTAGGCATCTCCCAACAACTCTCTGCACCCTTAACAAACTACAGCCCCCAGGGCTCTTTGAGGGAAGCCATGCTTGTTTAAATAGGCATCCTAGCACTTTACATTTAAGGTGTGAATGCAGCCTATGCAACATTCAGTCCTGTCCCATTAGAACCATAATACATAGACTCCAGCACCTACTTGCCTTCCCTCCCAACATTTCTGGTTTTCATTTATCTCTCTTATTATACATTTTGCTTTCAAGTCTGTATTCTGCTGTTTTTCTAATGCGCTGTCATTGGTAAACAAAATAAATAATTCAAAAGGGAAGAAAACATTTTTAAAAATTCTGACAGGGGAGCTTATCCATTGTATTGGAAATGTTAAAAACTCTTGGGAGTGGAGCTAGCTAAATTGCTTAGATCGAGACTGAGGTGAGGCTGCTGGAGCCCCCTAGAAGATAGGTGGAGGCGAAATCTGCGTTGGAGAGGATGCAAGAAATCCAAACATTACCTACTTTGAAGAGGTTGTTTGTGAGACACAGCCAACATTGCCATTAAGAAAAGATAGACAGCCTGGCTCAGGCAGCAGATATGGGGATGGAGAGCAGTTACAGAGGGATGATAAATTCTATTCCGTTTGCATTTATAGGTGAAGCTACCCAAACCACACTCTCAGAAGCAAAATGTGAACCAAACCCTTTGAAATTCACACCTCTCCTCATTTTGCAAGACAGTTTTCCAGTCAAGTACTGTGTACACAAATGCATGCACTAGGGTGAAATGTGCATTTAAATGTATTTATTAGAGAAAACGGCATACAGACATTGTATTATTTCAGGAAACATTGCTTTGCATAAATTCGGCAAAACTACATATGAAATTTGCATTAAAATGCTGACAAATTTTCGCATTGACTTAAAAAACAAACAAACTAATATGGCAATGTAGGAAGTGAACTGAAGATTGGAAAAATGAGAAAGTGAGCGATATCAAAATTGACAGATCTCTCCCAATGCCAAGAATCAGTGGTGAGATACCAAAATACATTGCCTATGTGTGTCACGGAGCCTGTCTTGCAGCTCCTTAGCTTCCCTGCTGTCCTCCTGTGCAATAGAAGATGCTGTCCCATTGCAAGTGTTCAGTGAAGATTGAACTGTCAGTCTGGTCATCTTCTGCACCTGTAATGGCAATAACGCAGCATCTTGTTCTTTGCCCCAGACAGCACTTAATCCCCCTGGCACTGTTGCAAGAAGTTTTGTAGAGATTTAAGCCTGGTTGAAGCACTTACTGGACGCACTGTCCTTCACTGTATGATGGAAGAGCTCACCTTGTTCATAAGGTGACCATGCTAGGTGCATATACACTGATCCTGGCCCAACTGCACTGGCTGCCAATTAGTTTCTACTGCATGGGAGTAACCAGGATATTTGTTAGGGAGGGCAGGACTTTTGTTAGGGGGGCAGATCCAAACTATCTGTGATGAAATTGGTCAATGAGTTAAGTATTTTTTATTTATTTACTTGATCAGGGATGGGGACAGCTGCTCCCCCTGCCCCCCTCGGCTAAGCCTGTGGTTTCTGGGCCCTATTCAAAGTGCTGGTTTTGAACAATCAAGCCTTAAACAGCTGAGGACAGCAATACCTCAAGGACCACCTCTCTTCATAAAAACCAACACAGACTCTGCGTTGATCATCTGAGGCCCTTCTTCGTGTGCCTTCGTGTGAGGTCTAGAGGGTGGCAACCTGAGTACGGGCCTTCCCTGTAGTACAGGCATCCCCCAAACTCAGCCCTCCAGATGTTTTGGGACTACAATTCCCATCATCCCTGACCACTGGTCCTGTTAGCTAGGGATGATGGGAGTTGTAGTCCCAAAACATCTGGCGGGCCGAGTTTGGGGGTGCCTGCTGTAGTAGCTTCCTATTTGTTGAATGCTCTCCCCAGAGAGTTTCGCCTTGGCCTTCATTATATATATTTTAGGTGCCAGGCAAAAAAGTTCCTCTTAAGCCTTCAGGCCTTTGGCTGATCAATATTCTACAGCCTTTTAAATGTATCTGTGAAAAGGGGGGTATTGTTTTGCTGTTTTGTTTTTCATTATTTACTTGTTTTTATCCTGCGAACCACCCTGAGGCCTAATGATGAATGTATAAATCTCACACATATATACATACATACACGCATGCAAACCAGATTTGCACAGTCCTTCCTTTGTTTGAGAACTGCATGTGAACTCGACTTCAGCACAAAACAACTTTCCACAGAAGAGCCTGTAGGGGGAAGCTGCAGTAATATATATATAGGTATGGTGGAGGGGTAGAGAACAAAGAAAAGAATCTAGAGAACCAAGCCTGTTTTTTGACAAAGGGTGCTGAAGGGGCTTTAAAAACCCAGTAAGAAGGCAATCTCTTCCTCAAGCTTACAATCAGACAGAGCAATCCACGCACACACCATTTTGTGCTGGGATGGAGGGGGGGGAGTACGATGGAGCAACGGTATTCCATCACCTGCCCGTGCCAGCCTCTGTCAAACTCCCATCAATTGTGGAGTGACACCAGTATCACTTTGCTGATGCAGAACTCCCCCTTCTGCCTGTCAAGTCGCTTTCTGGGAAGTGAAGTGGGGATGGGTTTGAGCTAGTCTGGGATCCATTGGCTCCCAAACCAGTCCCACAGCCATCATGTGACAGCAACACATGAAAAGTTGCCTATGTAAATAGGCCACCACAGACTTTGCAGACAAAGACATCAGTCCCCAGAGCCCTGACTTTGCACTGTTTTTCAGTAGAGGAAATTCACACAGTCAGCTACCCTGTCATCACTAGTATACAGCAACCATGTGCAAAGAAATGACATCCACGTTGTGGACCAGCCCTTAGACTATATTAATAACAACATGTTCACTTTAATATTTGTGTAGGTATGATTGGGAGAGTGAAGGGGAAACCCAAAGAAAACAGGTGATGTATTTCTTGTTCCCTAGTCTACAAACCACCCTCTGAAATAAAGCAAAGGGCAAAGGGAAAAATAATTCTCTTTTCTGATGACACCTTTCCTCTGCACTTACTCTCACTTTTATGATGTCCCACTGGGTTGCAGAGACAGGAAGAAATCTATGCTCTCCTGGTAATCCGACACATTCAATCAGTTTGCTGTAATGCCCCAGATTTACCGAAGTCAATAAAACACTGTCCAAAGTGAAAATATAAATCATGGTACAAGCAGACCTTTTAACGTCTCGCCATTTTGACTCTCTATTTTGCTTGCTTTTCCTTGGAGTAAATTGATGCAGTGCAAAAGAACTAGCTGCATCCTCACAAGAGATGCTCAAAGCAAAATTAGTTTCAAATGCGGCATCTGCTTGTTTCAAATATACATTGTCACCAGGGGCAGATTTTGGGGAGCGTGGCTTGTTTGCCCGCACTGGGTACTGAGCTGAAAAGGCACCACAGAGGGCACTGCAATCAGGATATAGAATGGAAGAAGAGAGGTGGAGGGGCCTCAAATATACGTGTTGCACAGGGTGCTGCTGAAATTTTAAAGCCCCAAATCTGCCACTGTTGTTACTCATTCCAAGGCAAGAGGAAAGGGAAGATCAAGTGGGAGAATGGGGGAACTCTGGTCCCCTTCTCTGCTGGGAGTGTATTTGCCACACTCCCCTCCCATGAAAGAAGAAGAGAGTTGGTTTCTCCCAAACGGAGGGGCGTCGCTTGTCACATTGGGCATTTTGCCCAATAGGGAAAAAGTGGAGGCTTGATTATTTAACCCTTGAACACTTAGCAGTGTGGGCTCTGCCAGTCACTTGAGTAAGCGATTTTTGTGGGCACATGCACAGCATGCCCATGGACTGGAAGGGAGGGGAGTACACAGGCGGGGGGTCTCGTTAACTATAACAACATTTCCCCCCCCCTTTTTAATGTACACAATATTGTTTTGTAGGTGTTCTGTTTTGTTTTCTGCATGGGCACTCGTTCTTGTTTCTACTTCTTTTGTGTCTTATCTTACTCTGTGCACTCGTAATTTTGTACTTTTTATTTTTCAATAAAGAATATAAAAAATAACATTCTGGAAATGAAAACAACAACAACAACAACAACAACAACAACAACAACAACAATTGCATTAATTACTTATATCTCACCCATCTGATTAGGTTGCCCCAGCCATTCTTGCTGGCTTCCAACAGAATATAGATCCAAGTTGTGGCCATTACACGGAATCAAGGCCAATTGGAACCAATGTGACTCGCTTCCATGTCATTCCTCTTTAAGTTTGGGATGAAATCCTAGTAAACGTTGCTCATGTTTTGAAGGGTTGCTTAGCCTGCTTTCTTTTCTATTCTCCCGACATGCTCCTGTAAAAGTGTCCATTGTGTGAACTCCTCTGCTATCAATCCAGCTGTTTGTACAATATAGAACCCACAGGGGGTATTTGTCACAGTAGGGATTTTGGTTTTATCAAAGTTTTTAGTGTCATCTTGGTTTGTTAAGGCTGCGGCAACAAAGAAACCCTCTTCTGTGTAAGGAAAGTTAACAATAGCTATTCACTTCTCACACTGAGACCTCTGAAATTGCAGTGTCCTTAGGTTCTCAGTAGCTTACAAAGTGTCCTTCATACATCACAGACAGTTTTGCTGAAGATTAGGCCTTTCTGACCTTGGTTTGCAGTTGGAGATCTTGCTCTCCACCCCCCACCCACAATCTGCAATGAATTGCTACATCAATGCTTCAATGTATGGATAACAAATACTGGGCTAATGCATGGCATAAGGAAAACTTATACAATGCTATTCACAGCTGCTCATCTTAAGCTTTGTACATATGGATACCATGGATATCTGTGCTTTTCCAGCGAAAACAGCACACATTCCAGACTCTCCAAGTATCCCTATTTTCCAGGGACAGTCTCAGATTTACAGAAGGTGTCCAGTTTCTGATTTAATCCCTGAATCCTTTTCCTTAGGACATCTCTATTTCCATCAGATAAATGTTGGAGGCTATGGCAGGATAAAGGTAAAGGGACCCCTGACCATTAGGTCCAGTCGTGACCGACTCTGGGGTTGCGGCGCTCATCTCGCTTTATTGGCCGAGGGAGCCGGCGTGCAGCTTCTGGGTCATGTGGCCAGCATGACTAAGCATGACTAAGCCGCTTCTGGCAAACCAGAGCAGCGAACGGAAATGCCGTGGCAGGATATCTTTCTTTTAATCAAAGAAATGTTGGACGGTATGGAGTTATATGACCCACAAGCCAAGAAGATAAGTAACTATACAGCCTTTAGAAGACAACTGAAGGCAGTCCTTTATAGGGAAGGTTTTTATGTTTAATGTTTTATTATGTTATATCTATGTTGGAAACCCCCCAGAATGGCTGGAGCAACCTAGTCCGATGGGCAGGGAATAATAATAATAATAAGAATAGAATAGAATAGAATAGAATAGAATAGAATAGAATAGAATAGAATGTCCCTATTTTCATCAGAGAAATGTTGAAGTCTATGACATTCTCTTGGCAGAAGACCACCCTAGGTATGAAGCGTGTTTGGAATAGTATTGGGAGAGAAAAGTTGCATTGTATGCACAATCTTAATTTGAATGAAATTCGAAGGCAATTTAGGGATGCATGTACATTGCCAAAACACAATCTCCCCCACCCTCAACATTCCTCCAGTGTTTCAGCTGAATAGGAACCTCCAAGTTAACTCTACATTTTGCTTTAGGCTGTATTTTTGGTGCCAACTCTATGTAGAATAAAAAACAAGGGCCCCGTTCAGGATTTCTGTTCATGCCTTGGGTCAGAACATGAGCCGGACCGTGACAACCAGCCCACTTCCTGGCATCCTTGCATACAGTGAAAAAGTTTGGAAGAAGAGATACTTCTTATGTCCAGGTGAATGTACAAAGGCATCACTACAACCAGGAACCTCAATTGCACAGGGCTCCACACAGTACAGAAATCATTGCATGCACAGCTGTATGTGTCAAGACTCCCCCCTGAAGATATATGTGTGGAATGCATGGAGGTAGCACTAATCAGAGCACATTTCAGCTGGAGTGGGGCTGGTCAGCATGGCCTCACCCATGTGTCGATGCAATGAATGAACAATTGCTGTCCTGCAGAGAGCAATGAAGTCAGAGCTTTTTCTACTCGGCAGATTGCTTTTATAAAGGGAAGTGTAGGAAGTTAAGTTGTAGGATGTTGCTGGTTAACCACAGCAACTTTTTACTCATCATAGTACTCAGCATCAATCACAAATGAGGTCCAGTGTATACAAAAAGTTTATCACATCCTGAAATTGTGTCCAGATCACTCTGTAAGTGGGGCAAATTGCATGATCAATATTCCCTGTCTGAAACCCTTGCCAGTGTAGACAATAGAGAGAGAGATGGAATCAGTATAAGGCAGCTTCCTATGATCAGGCTGTAGCCCCGTTTTCTGTGTCTGGTTTCCCCGCTTGGAAGGAGCATTCAAACAAACAATGCTCATACACACATCCTGCACTAAGTGGTACCACAATCTAGGGACAATTATTGTGCATTGCAAGTCACTTTTCTGCTTTGAACTTCATGAAGAGCCCTCTGTGTATGGCTCCAATCTAAAATAACAAAAAAAGAAGACTTTGTTCAAAACAAACCCTGGATCCTGCTAACTTGGAAAACCGCTCAAGAGTCTCAAGACAGCCTTAATTTATGCTGTGCATAAGCAGCTTGGTTTGGCTGCTGAAAAGATGTTCTTTTATACCTTTCATGTGACTCATTCGATCCTGGGGCTAGCCTGCGATGAATCATACCACAATACATAGGAGGTACATTATGAGGTTTGTTCAACATCTATTTGCTCTTACAGAATGGAGTATGGGAGAATGTCCTTTTCCCCTTTCCGTCTGAGAATAATTGAGTTCTAGCTCGTCTGATTTATTATTAATATGTGCCAGTGGTATTCTTTTGCCATACCATTACATTCCCTACATCTGCATTCCACTTATTACAGTCTTGCCAGCAGTCTCTGCTTCTCTCCCAGAGAGAGAGAGAGAGCTTTTGAAAATAGCCAACGTTTCGACAAAGCATTACTATGATGGTAGCTAAATCAGTTCCGGCACCCTGATCAGACCACCTTTCAAAATGACAAGGAGATCATGTTAAAAATGCTTTCATAATATTAAGGAACCTCTAGTTCAACAATGCTTGTACTATTCTGCCCCCGTCTCTCATTCAAGTGGCATCTCATTCATCATAGGCTAGGGCCAAAGATGTATTTTGTAATTCTTAAACAGACCAAGTAACACCAGGTTTACAAGGAAAAACAGGAACATTATAAACACTGACTTGAAGGCAATTTCCCACCTTCAATCATTTACAACCAAGGTTTTGGCTGGGTTTCTTGTGTTTTATGGTTTGTGTGAAACCAGCCAAAGATCTTGTAAAACAGCTCAAGGCTGCAAGCAACTTTATATAGAGCACCATTTATTGGCCTTTACAAGAAAGAAATTTGTGCAGGGGTAGTGCATTAATTTCTCTGCATAAAATAAACGTATTGTTTAGATATGATGGTAAGCAGTGTGCATTTGTGAATTCAGCCAAGAAAATGACACTCAAGATGTTTGGTGGCCGAAAGCATCTAGAAATCTCAGCAAAACACTGGGGGTGGGGGAGGAACAACAGGCATAAGCGTTCTTAACCCATCCTTCACCTGCCGTTTCCCCTCTGCACCACTGCTCTTCCCCCTCCCCCTCTCCAACTTTATGGGGCAAGCACATATCTGAGATCCCAACTGGGGAAAAGCCAGGGAGTCATGCTGAGCACAAAAGCATCATTGCTGGTCTCAGACAGGGATGCATTTTTAGATACCCTGTATTTTATGTGTATGGAACCACAGAAGACAGACCACCCCAGTTTGGGCCTCTTCTTATCTGATTCGGGCTTCATGACTGGTGCTCACCTATGGCTCTTTTTTGATGTTCTAGATTTCCTGAAGCAGATAAGGAAACACAGTGGATAGAACCACGTGGCCTAATACAAGAATGAAGCCTTGTGGAGCTTGACTATTGTGGTCTTGTCAGCGTGGTGTAGTGGTTAAGAGCGGTGGACTCATAATCTGGTGAACTGGGTTCACTTACCCACTCTTCCACATGCAGCTGCTGGGTGACCTTGGGCCAGTCACACTTCTCTGAAGTCTCTCAGCTTCACTCACTTAACAGAGTGTTTGTTGTGGGGGAGGAAGGGGAAGGAGATTGTTAGCCGCTTTGAGACTCCTTAAGGGGAGTGAAAGGCGGGATATCAAGTCCAAACTACTACTACTACTTCTTCTTCTTCTTCTTCTTCTTCTTCTTCTTCTTCTTCTTCTTCTTCTTCTTCTTCTTCTTCTTTCTTCTCTTGTCATAGTTGGGGGGAAAGACCTTACATGCAGCTAAGACCATGGGACAGTTTGTTTGTTTGTTTGTTTATATCTTATATTCATACATCTCATTTTCTTCTAAGGAGCTCAAGGTGACGTCTATGGTTCTTCCCTTCCCGTTTCATCCTAGCAACAACATTGTGAGGTTATGCTGAGTGAAAATGACTGGCGCATGGTCACCCAATGAGTTTCATGTATGGGCACTACACCAATGGCACTACACCATTGCATCTCCACAGCTGTTCCCATGAATTTATTTTTAAAAAATGTCTATCCCACAGGGTTGGGTTTTCCTGCAAATTTGCACAGTGTGAGAGCGACAGACTTCTGGAGAGAAACTAGAAAGCCCATTCTCTATAGGTGGAAGCCCTTAGACATTTCCATGTGTAGAATTGGAACAATTCTGCTGAGACAGTAGCAACCACATCACTCCTGATATGTAGAAAAGGGGCCTTTTAGTGGTGGAAAGGAAGATGCAGCCTGAGGAAACACATGATGGAGAACTTGGAGAATTATGTTTATTTGGAAATCCCATAATGAATGGACCAAATCTACATCTCAGTCTAATGAGAATCATCACTATTCATCAGATTTTACACTTCTCTGGATGCCGTAACATGGTCTCAGTTAAAACAAAGGACATTTTGATGGCAAAGTGAATTAAAAGAGAGATAGATAAGGGTGCTGGAAATTGTAGCTTTATGAAGGGTAAGCTGCAGTCCCTGGGATACTTTAGAGAAGGAGGGTGTGCTTTAAATGTATGGCGTGTTTAGTGGGGACTGAATTATCCTTCAGCCTATTTATGGTTGATGTTTTGACATTTTACACTGACAGCTGCCAAAACATACTGAATATTTCACTTTTTAAAAAAGGAAGCAGTAATTAAAAATGTATTTAATACATTATACAGATGATTGCAAATAATTACTCCAGTCAGATGTTTATTTTAGCTCAACTTTATAAGGGCTAAAAAAACACACCCACACACACACACCATGCAAATTAATGTGAGCTAAATTGTTTTTTTGTTTTTTGTTGAAAACAGCCTATTTATTGTTAATTTAGCCACATTAGTTGCAAACCTTGATTATTATTGTTTATAAGTTAGTGACTAAATTCCTATTGGATCCAGATGATAGTGATAAAACAAGTAGCTTAATCAACTTTGAAAAACCCCCTGTAATGTTTTGTCAATTCCAGTGATGTGGGGTGTGTGTGATAATTTATGCAGAATTTCATTTCATATTTTGTTTTGTCTTTCTGCAAAAAGTTTTGCATTTCACCGATTCATTAGTAACAAGGAACGGATGTCAATCGCAAGCTTTGACAAGTCAACTTTTTAAAAACTGTTGTTCAGTAAATGCAAGCAAAAATAAACGTGGCAAATTCAATGATTATTTAGGACGTCATACCTTCTAGGATTCCCCCTGCCCCCATGTGAACTTTTCCAGAAAACTCCCATCAGCGGTTAATATTACCAAAATGCTTGGCTTTTCTTGATATTTCTTGGGCATTATTTTTTTTTTGGGGGGGGGGAGGTTAGTGAAATTTGGTGGCGATTCTGATGCTCAATGGAAGCAGATTCCAATCACCCATCCAAACACCACCCAAAGAGCTTGAAGTGGAGCTGCTGCCACCTCTTTAGCAGATGGAAGTGACAGATGTTTTTAGCAGCTTACTGCAAGAAACAATGAAAGAGATAAAAACAACTATCCTGTTCTCTCCGCTGCGTACAGCTGCTGTGAATAGAAATCGTAGATTTACAACTGAAAATCAAAACACCAGATGGTCTTATAATTGGATCTTCCAGTTTCCCCTAACAGTACCAGGTCCTCTAGATGACAAGGATAGATGTTATAAATAGATCTATACTTATTAACACTAAATACTGTCACCTGAATGAGAACACCCTTATCAGCTTGGGCAACTAGAGATAAATGTCAAATTAGTTTGCAAATTGACCTGTATTCTGGCTTGGTAATGTTGGCAGGATAATGAAGTCTTCTTTTCTAATGACAACAATGACGACAACAACAACAATCATAGTGTTCAGTCACTTGTTTATAGATATGTTAAATTATGGCTAGTGCTTCTTGCTATTAGATGGGGGAAATGAATGGTGTGCAATGATCTTTTAAAACAGGGCCAGTTTCTCAAAACATTAAATATTGCTTACAACACAAACTTATATGTTCTTAGTCAGATGTGAATCCTTCTATATCTAGCTAGGGCTTACACCTAGGTAGAGGTACCAGGGATTGCAGTCTAAGGCTACAAGATTTAGGCCAATCAAATCCAAATAACTTTATTGTGCTAGCCATTGGCCATGACAAATCTGACTCAAAAACAGTACAAGCAAAAGGGGTGTTGCGCCACAAATAATGGTCTCTATTTAGATCTCTGCATCTCCCTTACAGTTCACTTCTGTATTGTCCAGGGTCTTCTTTCTGATCTTTTTGGCCACCAAAACAAAAAAAAAGGTGACTTTATGAGTGACAGAAGCATTTACATCACTAAGAAGCCATAGAACCTTCTCTGCTGGGGAGAGACATCTTTTCTGTATTGATGGTAAGGTAAGAAATAGCCTCCTGGGTCCAAGGTATAGTGGGCAATATAGAAAATATTTTTTTTAGAAAAAAAACATTGCACACTTCAATCATGCTCACCCTCTCCTGCCCTCCATCCACAGCCCAGCCGCTGGACATGATATTGGGGCTCGCTCACCTGGGGGGGGGCAGGAGGCTTCTTGCATCCAGCTGAGCAGTTTAACAAAGCCCTGATGCCCCTCCAGCTCACACAAGCCAGAGCGGTATCATGGCTTGGTAGGGCTGGGCAATGTATCTTGGCTGCTTCTTCCTCCCTTAAGGTTGGGAAGAAGAAGTAGCTGAGATACATTCCAGAGTCAGACATCATGATATATCAGCATATCATGGTATTTAGCTGCTGATATATCACAATGTTGAAAACGAGGTATCGCCCAGCCCTACTGATAACTATATGGTGTATGTTTCTTTCAATCACACCTTCTCCATGGTGATGCCCACATTTCTGCGTCACCTACAATGGTATAGGGGAGCGGGTGGCACTGTGGTCTAAACCACTGAACCTCTTGGACTTGCTGAACGGAAGGTTGCCTGTTCGAATCCCCACGACGGAGTGAGCTCCTGTTGCTCTGTCCCAGCTTCTGCCAACCTAGCAGCTCGAAAGCATACCAGTGCAAGTAGATAAATAGGTACCACTGTGGCGGGAAGGTGAATCGTGTTTCCGTGCACTCTGGTTTTACATCACAGTGTCCCATTGTACCAGAAGCAGTCTAGTCATGCTGGCCACACGATCCAGAAAGATGTCTGTGGACAAACACTGGTTCCCTCAGCCTGAAGTGAGATGAGCACTGCAACCCCATAGTCACCTTTGACTGTACTTAACTGTCCAGGGTCCTTTACCTTTCTTTCTTTTCTTTCTTTCTCTTTCTTTTTTTGCCTTATAATGGTATGCTTGGCTACTTCCCTGTTGGTTGCCCAGCACTGTGTTAAGTGGTGTGTGTGTGTGTGTGTGTGTGTGTGTGTGTGTGTGTGTTCTGGAACGTTTTGTCTCTGCTTACTGGTCAGGGAGTTGATTTTGCTGTTGGGGGTTCTGGCACTTTTTATTGGGCATGTTTAATTCTGTCCATTCTGGCTTCTAGCTTAGCTTTTTTAGGTTTCTAAATGTTTAACAACTTTTTACTGTTGGCATTATGGGTTTCGTAATTATCATAAATGGCTTTGATGGCACCTCGATGGCAGGGAATGTGACATATGAATTTTCAATCAAGTCAGATAATGCAGGAGTACTTTAGCATGTGGGTAAATCTGTCAATGGTTTTGAATAGCAGATAAAAAAATATGATAGCAGAACAGCTTCAGGAATGGAGGGCTTGTACTTATTTTCTAGTGGAGACCTGGCTAAAAGTAGTATTAATCAGAATCTATCTGGGATCTTATCTGGGATCAGTGATCTAATACTTAATCAAAGCTTGGGATTTGGTTTACCAAATTCCAGATCTCAGACAACTAGAACAACGGGTCCGAATGCTTTGAGAATGCTTTTAGCATCCCTTTCTTCTGTAAGACTCAAGCTCTTTCTGGAATCGATCACCACTGAAGATCTACTCAAGAACATTAAAGGAAAGGCAATTTCTGAGAACAAAATCATCCTAGCCTTTAGTTATAGACTAAAGCCAAGAACTGTGTCAGGAGATTACACTGCCAACTTCAGTAAATAACTGCCAGGGAAAATCCAAATCCCTTTTGTGTAAAGCTGAGTTTGAACTACAACTCCCGTCATGCCTCACCAGAGGCAGTGCTGTCTAAGATTGACAGGAGTTGTAGTCCAAAACACTTGATGGGCATAAGGTCATTTCCTTCTTGGCAGGTGGGCTTACTGGGAGGAAGTGGATGAGGGGTAAGGTAGCAGGGAGCTCATCCTGCTGCAAATACAGCAGCAGGAGCACTGAATTGGCTCTACAGTGGTACCTCGGGTTACAGACGCTTCAGGTTACAGACTTCACTAACCCAGAAATAGTACCTTGGGTTCAGAACTTTGCTTCAGGATGAGAACAGAAATCGTGAGGCGGCAGCAGCAGGAGGCCCCATTAGCCAAAGTGGTACCTCAGGTTAAGAACAGTTTCAGGTTAAGAACAGACCTCCAGAACAAATTAAGTTCTTAACCTAAGGTACTATTGTCTTTGCACTGCACCAACCTCCCTGTCACCTCACCCCTCCCCTTCTTCCTGCTGGGAAGCTTGCATAGGGGCTGCACCCCAACTTCTGCACCTAGACATTAAGCCCACTCAGAGAAAGTGAAGTTTAATGGCATTCCAGTTCTTAAGCTAAATTATCTTACTTGCTTTGGTTGCTCGTCCCACTGCACCAGAACTGTTATAGCTGCTGCAGCAAACAACCTTGAGGAAATAAAGAAATGTGTTTATTTGTCCTTTTCCATCTTGACTTTGACCTGTTACCTAATTTGCATGCCTTTTCACGATTGCAGTCCTTGGGACAAGGACTGGTTTTCTGTTGGCTTTGTTTACCTGCCTCCTAAGTGCAAAGTTTTCAGTTGCTAACACAATAGAAGTGTATTAAAATCAGCCCACTTTTAAAACAGCCAAGAACCTTTTGCTACATGTTTGAACAACAGCAACTTAAACTCTGTTGCCATACTTCCACAGATTAAAATTGTGATGCTCTCGATGATGCATGTACACTGCACAGAGGCCATTGCCATTATCCTCCTCATCCATTTATCAGAACTGTTGACTGAAATTTCCCCCCTTCATTTCCGCAGGAGCAAGATGGTCAGGGGGAATGAATCTACACGTAGGATCAAGAGTTTCCCCAAGGTGTACAAGGAAGGACATGTTTATACTACCTAGGATTGCCATATTTTAAAGGTAAAAACAAGGACATTCCGAAAGTTTACCCCAAATCATTGGTCTGGTCACAACAATGTATGAACTGGGTGTTCACTGAGACAAGAATTCCCATGATATCAGCAGCCTGGTATTTTTTAAATGATCTGCTGCTGCCATTGAGCTGACTATATCCATTAGAGTAGGTAAAGGATGCTCATTTCGCTTCAGGCCGAGGGAGCTGACGTTTGTCTGCAGACAGCTTTCTGGGTCATGTGGCCACTATGACTAAACTGCTTCTGGTGCAACAGGACACCATGACGAGTGCCAGAGCACATGGAAACGCCATTTACTTTCCTGCCACAGCAGTACCTATTTATCTACTCATGCTGGTATGCTTTCAAACTGCTAGGTTGGCAGAAGCTGGGGCAGAGCAATGGGAGCTCACCCTGTCAGGTGGACTCAAACCGCTGACCACCCAAACAGCAAGCCCAAGAGGCTCAGTGGTTTAGACCAGAGCACCATCCACTCCCTCATCTATTAGATTACTGTATATTTCTCCATGAAAATTCCCAGGAAGGGTCAGGAATGAGAGCTAATCTCTTTTTGTGAAGTTGTGCCCCCTCCACAGCACACCAATGTGTTGGATAATGTCCAAGTCACTGTGATTAGGTGTGATTGCTGTTTTTCAGGTTAGCACTTGAAGGAGACTGTCAGACTCATTCAGATATTCACATAACACAAACACACACAAAAAACATGTTTTAAAATACCTGGAACTATTTGAGTGGTTTGTGGGGTTTTTTTTTAAAATGTGGTTTTCCCCCCAAAACGCCTAAGTTAAATTACCATCAGTAGATAAAATAGAAGGAAATGACTAATTGCATGTTAATCCCCAGCTGGTCAAGCGTATCCTTTCTTCTTTTTGAAAAAATTAGGAATGTAATAAGCTACTGTCAGTTCATCTAGCTCATTATTGTCGACACGGACTGGCCATGGCTTTCCAGGATTTCAGGCATAGGACATCCACAGTCCTACTTAGAGGTGATAGGGATTGGAACTTGGACCACCTACATGCCAATCAAATGCTCTACCACTGAGCTATGGCCCTTCCTGTGAATGGGCCACCACAGATCTAACACAGGTATGGGACGTGGGTGGCGCTGTGGTCTAAACCACTGAGCCTCTTGGGCTTGCTGATCAGAAGGTTGGCGGTTCGAATCCCCTTGATGGGGTGAGCTCCCGTTGCTCAGTCCCAGCTCCTGCCAGCCTAGCAGTTTGAAAGCACGCCAGTGCAAGTAGATAAATAGGTACTGCTGTGGCAGGAAGGTAAATGGCATTTCTGTGAGCTCTGGTTTCTGTCACAGTGTTCCATTGCACCAGAAGTGGTTTAGTAATGCTGGCCACATGACCTGGAAAGCTGTCTGTGGACAAACGCCAGCTTCCTTGGCCTAAGGCGCCCCAACCCCATAGTCGCCTTTGACTGGACTTAACCGTCCAGGGGTCCTTTACCTTTTTACAGATCTAACACCACAAACAGATCTTTCAAATCACCTCACATGAATTTAAATGAAATACTTTTCAATGAAGACAGTTCACATGTTCAGCTGCCAGACATAATAGCCAAAAGGGGAGAGATCAAGTGATGTGTGTGCATGTCTGAACCAGCCCAGTGCCCCAAATGTTTAGTTAGATCCAAGGGTGGAGAAATGACGTTGCAAACTCTGGCTTGCCTCATCTCCATCCCAGAGACAGAGAAGTTAGTGGGTGAGTGAGCGGGACCAAAGGAGGCACGGTTGTTGTTTTTTTGGAAAATGGCACACAGGAGAAGTTATGCACAATCTGAAGAAGAGAAAACAAGTCATGAAGCTCAAAGGGTGCTGTTTGCAACTGCTCACATCAAACTGAACGCTGCATTGAACTCTGTCAAGGAAATGTGCAAAGCGTGAGTAACAGTTGTGGTAACATTGAAAACAACTGCTACATCTCTTGAAGAAACAGCTTGCCTTCTAAACAATCCCGGAGAAAGAGTCAGAGAACCACAAAAACAAAATCAGACTTTATTTATGTAGCAACAGCTTCTTCATTTCCCCAGTTTAGGAAAGAGAGAAAGAAAATTTATGTAGGTATAATATTTCTCTTACTTTAAAACACTGTGGTTGTTATGCACCGTTTTTATTAACGATTGAACTTTTCTGACTAATTCACAAACAGAAAGCTAGCTTCAGCTTCCCCTGTATTCCTCTGTAAACAAACAAAAAACATTTAAAAGTATTCCTGAGAAGAACACAATTATTTTGTGTCAGAGGAGATCATGAAAGTACGTAAGTTTAATCCTTCCAAAGACTGAGGCCAGCATAATGCACCATACCTGTTGCAATTATCCACTTGTTTAGTCCAGATATACCTTTGTTAAGTTATAAATATTCTTCAGGGCTGAATGATTCACAATGGAATTGCATTTCACAGAGTGTGATACCTAGTGAACCTATAAAGGTTAACCCAACATGTACCAGAAGTAGCCACATAGAGCCTGCAGTTGTTGGAATTTGGCACATTCAGGCAAGACATATGTAGGTTTCCTGACCCAGACATGAAATATCAGAAATACAGATGACCTGTGAGCAATTCCATGACAACTTGAGTATCTACGTGGAATCTTTTATATCATGATTCCCAGTACATTTGGCCTTGCATAGTCCATTAGTTTCACATGAACCTGTATTGCAGATGTAGGTGATTGCTTAGCTACCTGGAGCCCAGGAAGTGCAGGGCATTAAAGATTGAAACTTATAGTGGAGAAGAGACTTAAAAATTAGATACCAAAATGTCACCATAATATTATTATTATTAATTACCTGCCCTTCTCCCTAAGCTCCCAGGGTTACAACATTAAAACTCAATATTTAAAAGCAACTTAGTGGAACTCCTCACCCTTTTGCCTTTTCAGATATATTTCACTTTTTTGGTGGTGGGGACAGTAAATATAGAGAAGTCCACATTCTGTACTACTGGGAGGAGGAGGAGGAGGAGGAGGAGGAGGAGGAGGAGGAGGAGGAGGAGGAGGAGAAGAAGAAGAAAAAGAAGAAGACTCTTCCAGCCGCTTAGCACACAATTCCGCTAATTTCTTGCTTCATTCTTTCTATACACAGCAGAAATTGACACTATTTAGACTGTCAGTCCTGAATCTTCTTATATTTATGCATGAGAGTACAAAATATCTCATGCCTTGTGCAGAAGCCCTTGGCTCTTGGACATATCTGGGACTCAGAAACACCGGACAGCATTAATGTGGGATTGGGGCAAGATCTAATCGGATGCAAAACCCGCCTTTTTTGTTTTTGTTATTGTCATTCATCAGCCACTCCACTACACAAAGTGCCATGTTTGTCATTTTCTAAGCCTCCACTCTGGCCTGTTGATTGGCTACAGCATGCTGATTCCAGATTGCTGTGCCTGGCTGGCAAGCACATTAGAATCCCGAGTGATTATTCACTGTGACAAAAATGACAGAACCTGCTCTGGACATAGGGTGGCACAATAATGCATGCTGATAACACCAGAGACAATGGATGTCACCCCCATATGCTCAAAAGAAGTGTGGTAAAGGGGATCACCTCACACACCCCCCCCCCGGGGTTTCTAAATTTTGCCGCACTCTGATGCAATTTCCCCATTATGCCATTTGAGCTGTCGGAAGCCTTGCTTCAGGCTGAACATGTGGAATTGAACCATGGCTAGTTCAAAGCTCACAAAATTCCAATTACAGATCACACAACTATAAACTGGTTTAGCATGCATGATACTGACACGTTCGCTCAAAGAACGAAAAGCATAATTAAGCCCTATGCAGACACGCAAACATAGAGATGGGGTTTTACATATGCAGGAAGAATTTTTGATCTTCAGCTACTCTTATTTTGTCAAACACCACATTCATACCATACATTTAAAAACACTATGATAGATGCCACTTTGAACAGCCATGTCTTCCCCCAGAGAATTATTGGAGCTGTAGTTTGTTAAGGGTGCTAAAGTAGACCCCTGTTCCCCTCCCAGAGCAATAATTCCCAGAGTTCACTAGGAAAAGGAATCGATGGTTAAACCACTCTGCGAATTGTGACTGGGAGGGCAATTGGGGTCTGCTAACAATTCCTAGCACCCTTAACAAACTATATCTCCCAGCCATGACAGTTTAAAGCAACATCCCAGTGCTTTAAATGTATTGTGTGAGTATGGCCAGAGTTCTCCCCAATAGGATGCTTTTTGCTTCTTCTAGTCCAAACTTCTTCTAGTCTAGTCCAAACTTGGGTCTCTAGCTGTTGTCGGTCATGAGGCTCCAATACTTTGGCCACCTCATGAGAAGAGAAGACTCCCTGGAAAAGACCCTGATGTTGGGAAAGATGGTGGGTACAAGGAGAAGGGGACGACAGAGGATGAGATGGTTGGACAGTGTTCTCGAAGCTACAAACATGAGTCTGACCAAACTGCGGGAGGCAGTGGAAGACAGGAGTGCCTAGCGTGCTCTGGTCCATGGGGTCACAAAGAGTCAGACACGACTAAACGACTAAACTAAACAACAACAGCTGCTGTCGGACTACAACCCCCATCATCTCTAGCTAGCAGGACCAGTGGTCAGGGATTGTGGGAATTGTAGTCCCAAAGCAGCTGAAGACCCAAGTTTGGGAAGCCCTGTTCTAGTGAATAAGCAGCATTCACTTATATGGGAGGGTTGAGCAGACCAGTGCAATGGGAGCAGGGGAGGGTGAACACATGGCAATGCTGCCAAACTGATAGCCCTGCTGGCGCCACAATGTCTAGAGATGAAGTTGGGAGAAGTGTGGTTGGCCACCTTGAAAACAGAATGCTGGACTAAATGGGCCTTTGGTCTGATCCAGCAGGCTCATGGAGGAAAAACAATTGCTACAGTTCCAGAGATCATGCATTTTTCCTCTCCTATTGGTGGGGTGCTGTGTTGGTGGAATGGGAAGTCAATTACCATGGATGATGGGAACTGTGGTTATCTAAATGGCTACAGGCTCCCCATCCCTATCTAAGGTAGATAGACTAGTGGTCTGATTCAGTATAAGTCAGCTTCTTGTGTTTCCTATGCCCTTTGACCTACCAAAAGAATTTACGATACCAGCACAGGTTTTAAATGCATTAACGTAATATATTCCTCTGTATAATGCTAATACCTTAATAAGATTTTATGTGGGGTCCTGGCGACTGTACTCTATTCATAATGCACTTGTATTATATTGTGGATTATTGCTGGAGATTGATACAATTCATTCTGTTCATTCAAATAGTTCTAAAAATGCAAAACTCCCATTTGTATAACTCGGTGCTAAAGGAGTAATGGAGAATTAAAATGCTGTTACCTTTTGGCGAGCTGCAAACCTTTGTCTGATTTGAAAGACGCACACAAAAGTAGCTCGGGTTGCAGAGGCTGAGGTAGAGATGGGGCACTCTGCTCAAATTGGAGTTGCCATAGAAATCTCTCTTGAAATGAAGCTGGGTGTGGGAGTCCCTCCTCAGGCAAAAAGAGCTGGGTTCTTTTTTTAAGGTTAGCCAAATGAGAATGGCAAAATGTCTGAGGAGGGTCACACACCTCCCCTGTTCTAACAGAATCCATGCTTTGTGGAGATAAAACTATTGCTGGCTGCTGGTGACAATAGCTACGGTATGTTTCCTCCAGTAGCAAAGGCCGCGGGCCTCTTAATTCTTGCTGCTGGGGAGCATTAGTGGGAAAGGGTTATTGTGTTCATGCCCTGCTTGTGGGCTTCAAACAGAAGAGTTTGGATTTGGATTTGATATCCCGCTTTAACACTACCCAAAGGAGTCTCAAAGCGGCTAACATTCTCCTTTCCCTTCCTCCCCCACAACAAACACTCTGTGAGGTGAGTGGGGCTGAGAGACTTCAGAAAAGTGTGACTAGCCCAAGGTCACCCAGAAGCTGCATGTGGAGGAGCGGAGACGAGAACCCGGTTCCTCAGATTACAAGTCTACCGCTCTTAACCACTACACCACACTGGCTTATGGTGGGCTGCTGTGAGAACAGGCTGGTGGACCAGATAGACCTTTTTATCTTATCCAGGAAGGCTCTTCATATGCATGCCTGCCTTTGTCTTGGTTACTTACACGTGTTGCCGACTAAGGATGGGGATGTTACGCCTATCCTGCACTGGTTTCCCTCCAGTTTCCTTTCAGGCTTAATTCAGATGTGCCATCTTCACAAGTTGACTAAGGTGGTCTGGTGTGACATCCTGATGTCATGCATGTGAAGTTGTGAGGAGCCAGGGGGCAGAGTCGAATACCCTCTAAACATTGAGAGGGACTGCCCCTCTCAAAAAATACATTGAGGGTGAAACTGCCTTGGCTCCTAGGAACTGGCACATATTGGAAATCCCCAGAACTCAGTTCTGGCACCTCTCAGGCAGGCGCCATTGCCATTATAAGAGAGCAAAGGAGGAATTCATGGTGAGTTCGGGCACCTCTTTGTCTAGAAAAAAATAGCACTGTAAGTGCTGTAAGTGGCTTGGGTTTAGGATACCTGACAGATTGTCTCCTTCCATACCAATGCATTTAGGACCATTTTTCCCTGGTGAAAGGCCAAGGCAAATATATCTTGGACTTTCTCCAGCCATTCTCCAGTCTTTTCTTCAGATTTGGAACTTCCAACATCTTGCATTTGAGGAAAATAAAGATGGCGGACACAACCACTCTCACTAATGGGACTTGATTGGGGGCTCAGGTAGTAAACCGCCTCCTACAGACTTCACTATTGTCATTTGCCCAACACTTTAGAAAGGACACTTCTACCACACTTTAGAAAGGACACTTTCTATTGTGGACCAGTAGAAATAGATCATCAATTTTGTTTGACATTTTTCTTTTCCAAGACCCTGAAGAAATGGAGTCTCTGTTGGGCCTTCCTAACCAGCTGGGTTGTATTGATTTTCCAACACTTTCCAGATGTTGTGTGACTACAGCTTGTATCACCCCTGACCCCACTGGTCATGCTGGTTGAGGTTGATGGGAACTGTAGTCCAACAACTGTCGAGTGCCAGCTCAACATCCGAAGAAATCAGTCTCACACCAAGATAGGTTGAAGAAATATGGCTGCTCTGGCTCCTTTAGAGCTACTGCAGCACAGCCTTTATTGTGTGAAGTCAGAAAGATACAAAATACAAGCAAAGCAATTTGTTCTCTCTCAGCAGATAAGAGCCATCGCACTAGACCACGCGAGCATCAGGCCATGCTAGTTGACCAATCATTTGGGACAGCACGAGCTAGTCACGCGCTGTTCATGCTCCAAGGATGCTCTTAGCTATGAAATCACCCTGCAATAATAAGAACTTTGCTCATGCTCTCATGTACAAGCAATCATTTTCCCACATGCCCTCTTTTCTTGTTTATATTATAAGAGGGACCATTAATCAAAATTGCATTCCCATTACCTAAGCGTTTATATTTTGCAACATAAATTCCCCTTGTAATCCCTGTGGTGGGTCGTGGTCGAAACCACCATGCAATACATTGGGAAATAAAAAAAAAGCAAGCATTGAATAATAAAACCAACAATACATGCAATTACAATCAATATTTTTCTTAACCATAATCCATTAGGTAACCAAGAAAATAACCAATCCCATGGATCAAAACCTTCAGGTGGATTCAAAGGATTATGGGTTATCATTTGTTCCATATAATCAATAATAGCAGAAATATTGGTTGATTGATCAGTTATATACATACAACAATGAGAATGAATTAAGGCATAAATTCCACCTTTAGAGGCAAAGATTACATTTAAAGCATAAAAAGTTTTATAAAGCAACTTCTCTCATTTCTGACCTTTTTTTTTGTTTTTATGTTGATTATTTTTAAAACAAAGATGATAGAATTAAAAACAAAGCTTCGGTCCAATTTGCCACAGAATAACCATAAATCAGATTGAAGCAAACATGTAGATTTACTGCTCTTTCTCATCCAGTCCAACCAAACATAAAAATCTATACACGCAGCCTGTTGGTCATAAGTCATGTAGGTTGTGACATTATTAACTGAGACTTTTGGCCTATCACTCATAGTGGTAATATTAAGAAAACAAGAAGATCCATTAACATACTCATAGGTCCAATTACAATATGGATAATGACCTAAAAATATACTATTATGATTAAAACGAAAACAATAAGACACTATTTCTGCAAGCAACAAAACACAGGTGATAAACTTATACGATCGTCCTTCATATTATTGCTAATCTTAAATGAAGCATTTACTGGAATGCTAGAATACCACCACCAAAAAAGGCTGAAAGCTTCGAGAAGCTTTTTAAAATCATTTTTCTCAGCAGCAAAAAGGCACTAGCCAAGCATATTCCGCTTGCTGTAACTAAAAAGATTGCAACAAGGTTGAGAACAGAGCCCATTGTCTTTGCAAGCCTTGCTAAAGAACCATATTGCAACTTGCTTTCTGTCCGGGAGCCATGCCAAAGCACAAGAATGAAACAACTGGAACACACTGAAAATCCCTCACCCCTCCCTTGCCAAGAGTCCACAATAGTTCCAAGACAGCCCTCTGTACATGCTCAGGGGAACACATCATAGGGCAGGACTCCTGAGGGAGGAGAAAAATATATATATATATATCTGGGGGGTAAAATCCAAGTGATGCCAATAAGGATGAGAATGGTAAATTATTCCAATGGCCACTTCCGAGCAACCTGTGTGATATTTCATGGCTCGATTATTGGCATGTAAAAACCACAATCCAGAAGAAGCCCAATGTCTCGAGCTTGAGAAATGGGCAACGAAAAAGATTTCGCCAGAACTTTAGCATTTTGATGAAATACAGAATGACTTTCAAATGGGTCTGAAAACAATGAAAAAATACCATTCTTCAAAGCATGGTCTGCCCTGGCATTACTTTCTGCTAAATACCCAGGGTGGCCAGTGTGAGATCTGAGATGGGCAACATAAAACTGACAAGTTCTAGCTTGTACCAAGTTCTGCAAAGTGGAAAACAATGTAAACAAATTTTGATCAATAGCAGGAGTGATATAAGACAATGGTAAGACATTCAAAAGATTATATACATACTGAGAATCCACAATGAGATTGAAAAGGATATTAGCAAACTGTTGAAATGCCAAAATTACAGCTGCCAATTCAGCACGTTGTGCTGAGGACTGCTCAGTAGTATACAAACTTTTCCATTCCCCCTCCTCTTCCCACACCACCACCCCTCTGGATTTGGTACCATCAGTGAACACAGTAAGGGCGGAGGGTAAGGGTAGGGGGGACAAAGCAGTTCGCAGGACATAACGTAGCCCTGTAAGGAAAGACAAACGAGGGTCTCTAGGAGGATTGTGAATGATATTTCCCAAGAAATCAGCAAAAGCTATTTGAGTAGAAACGGCTGTCATCATCAGATGCTTAAATTCTTCCTGGGAGAAGGGCAGGTACACTGACTGTAAGTCAATTCCAGAAAGGGCAAGGGCTCGATGTCGGCCCTTAGCAACAAGGTCCATGACGCTGTTGGGTGTAGCATACACATTCCGCGGAGGAGTATGAGGCAGGTGAAGCCACTCCACAATAGACACAGTCCCAGGCTTCTGGCCTGTGGTGTACAATACAGTTGTTTGAAGGAGCGGGGTGGCAAATACTGCAAGTGATAATTGTGCCATGGAAAGAGAAGGAATCCTGTCCACCATACATCTGCGGAGATGGTTGTTCACAGTGGTTAGAGCCTCTTCCATTGCAGAGGTGACTGTGATCTTGTCTGCTGGATCCTTATGTCCTTTAAGGGCAGAAAATAGTGGAGACAAAGTGGAGGTGGGCAGGTCCAAATAACTCTTTATCCAATTCAGCTGCCCAAGAATTTGTTGTAAATCCACCAGTTTAAGATGATCAGGGAACTGTAGTTGAGGCATGACTGGAATGGCAGCAGATGCTGTCAGCTTGTGTCCCAGGTACGTAATGGGTAAAGTCCGCTGGATTTTTTTCCTTAGCCACTGTCAAGCCAACAGGTTTTATCCTTTGCAGGATTTTGGGACACGGCGGAGGACAAGGCCGTGGCTAGCAGGCCGTGGCTAGCAGTGCCCACTGACTGGCAGGCTTTAAGCATATCAGCAATGGCTATATTTGATGTTGCCATTAGAAGGCGCAGCGCTTGCTTATGGTTCTCATTTACATTAGTGAACGCAAGCTGGTTTACAGTCAGGTCTTGTGCTGCCAGGTCCTGAACTTGCCGCTTGAAGGTATTATACAAGCGATCAACAAATTGTCCATAGGGCTTTGCAGGGCCCTGTCTGACGCTCCCCCACCGGCCATTGCGCTCAGTCTTGTCATCAGGGACAGAGGCCAAAGCCTCTTGAGCTGAGGCTGTGGTGGCTACCCAATACATAGGATCAAGGGCCAACTGTTGGGCAATGGTAAGAAAATTGCCTCCTCCCGTCAGCCCATCGAGAACATCGGTTTGGGTCAGCATGACGGGGGCTGGGGGTGCAGGAGCAATCACAGTAAAGAGATTTGGAGTATCAGAGTCAAAAGGCAGCAACGGAGCGGCGGCACGGAGAGATTTTTGAAGAGTAGTGGTAGAAGCGGTGCCAGATGCCTTGGGTGGAGGAGGTGGAAGAGCGGGGGGTGCTGAATGCGAAGATTCTTGGAGAGGAGTAGTAACGGGAGACGCAGGAAGCGAAGAATGCGGAGAATGCAGGGGAGGGAGGACAGGAGCCTTTGGTGGTGCATATACAGCAGAAGGCGGCAATGCTGGATATATCAAGGGAAAGTCGGCAGGCAAAGGAACAGATGCGGCAGCCAAAAGGAGATTGGCTGGAGTCAAACTTTGCTGTTGAGACTGAAGGTCAGCATCTGAGACGAGAAGGCTGTTGCTGGCCAAAAGAGATTTAAGGTCTTCAGAAAACTTTTTCTGTGGTGCAGATAGAGATGTCCCCATGATTGCAAGAGTTGCAAAAAGAGCAGGGAGCACTTACCGAGGGATCCACAAAGGATGAGTAGGCGCCTTTAACCCTTTCCGGGCGGAGTAAGTGCTAAGTCCGTAACGTAGTCCAGAATCACGCACACGCGGTCCGAAAGAGACTGCCCCACAATGGCAGAAGAAAAGGGAGCACTCACCGGGATCCGAAGCGGATGAAAGACGCGTGGTGAGCGCTGAACGATGAGAAACAACGTGGAGTCCGAAGGTAGTCACACGGGGCACCAAATGTCGAGTGCCAGCTCAACATCCGAAGAAATCAGTCTCACACCAAGATAGGTTGAAGAAATATGGCTGCTCTGGCTCCTTTAGAGCTACTGCAGCACAGCCTTTATTGTGTGAAGTCAGAAAGATACAAAATACAAGCAAAGCAATTTGTTCTCTCTCAGCAGATAAGGGCCATCACACTAGACCACGCGAGCATCAGGCCATGCTAGTTGACCAATCATTTGGGACAGCACGAGCTAGTCACGCGCTGTTCATGCTCCAAGGATGCTCTTAGCTATGAAATCACCCTGCAATAATAAGAACTTTGCTCATGCTCTCATGTACAAGCAATCATTTTCCCACAAACAACATCTAGAGGGCACTACCTTGTCTCTCTGGACTAGGCTATGTGAGGGTAAAAGAAATGTCAGGTGGATGGGTAGGTAGTTCAGTGATGACACTGGCAAATAAGGATAGACAAGTGAATGCAAAATAACACTCAGGAGAACTACTAAGCATCAGGAGACAGGTGTTTGAAGGAAAAGAGTTAAGACTCACTCAGCAGGAAATGGTGATACATTTCAAGCTCTCCCTGAGATCGCTGAGGGCCCATGAGTTTTTATTCCAGGCCTCCTGAGATTAAAAGAATATGGAAGCTATTTAGCAATGGAGAGACTGTTAGGCAGCTGCTCAGTTTTGAGTGAATATTTCTCTGTTTCTGATATGAGTTTACTGCGGCACTTAAACAGCTACATAAGGCATTAAAGAGGAGAACAATAACATTTCAACTATTCCACTCTGCTATCATTTCTCCCATGTTGCTTCTACAGCCCTTCAAGTTACTGGATATTATTTTACATTCCCCCTCCCCACATCAATGTTTGGAGCTTGACTGTTTTGCTGGGGTTATGACAACACTGTCAATTTTAAATGATGCCTAAATGGAAACCAGGGGCTGTAAAATCGCTTGCAGTATGGTTGAGTCTGTATGGGAGAGCCTCTCATTTTATCGTCCACTCCCCACCAAAAAACCAGAGCAACAGTATAACCACTTTACAAGAAATACATGGAACTATTCTTCAGATCAGCTCATTGCCCAAGTTGCTGTTTAGTAAAAGTGTTTTGCACACATTTCTGTACAAAGTGGACAATATGTTTGTCTCTTAAGTGTCAGTTCAGATGGGAGAATAATGGTGATAAACCATCTTGTTCATAAATCAAACTGGACAGCATTAAAGGACGGAATCAGTTGTAGAAAGATTGTCTTTTCATAAAATCATTTTGAAGCATAACAGGGTCTTTAAAGGACCCAATTACTATTGTTAATAATACAGAAGGTGAGGGATGTGTTGGCAACATTGCAAATTAAATTGCAGTGACCTGTGTCAATTTCATATCCATCCCAAGAGCTCAAGCAATTTCTGTGGAGTTCCTGCCATAGGCTGCTTTGCTACAATCCATTCGTTTCCATGGGAACACACCATGAGGCATGTTGATAGCATCATGTTATGTCCCAGTGATGAGGGTATTAACTCACATCCTTGTATCTCCAATATTTATGAATGATCTCTGCCTAGAACAATGCAAGTAATTAATATGGATTCACACAAGATTGAAAAGCTTGTTCAGTATGTTTTGGGGTCATTAAAAAGTGAATTGCCTCCCCACAAATGGACGCTTTCAATGGACACAAAGTAGTGTTCCATCCAACTTTTTCCTTAATTCTGTGGTGTTATAACTCCTTAGGTTTCCTCTGCTACTCATGCAAATTATAGATCCCAGCAACTCTGAGAGTAGATCCATATTGTATTACTATCAGTAAATGTTAAAATGGCTCATAAAAGCCCAATGTTTGGCCTGTTGCGATCACTTGTTGCATATTTTGCCCAAACACTTTCCCCCTGCAGATTTACAGAATGTGCAGTTCCATCCAGGCTTGAAACATATCTGTGCAATATGAATCCTGTGCAATCATGCAGCCACTCACCTAGGAGTAAGACCCAAGGAATTCAATACGACAGACATCTGAGTTCAATAAAACAGGAATTTAAAGCTGTATACTTCTTTTTCTTAAGGCACTTACAACACCTATCAACTCAGATGTTGATAGGTGTTATAAGTGCCTTAAGAAAAACAATTATACTACTTTAAATTCCTACTTTATTGAACTTTCCCACAAATTAATAGAATACATCCAAGCTGCTTCAGAAGCTTTCTTTGCTTTCTTGATGGTACAATTTCAGTGTTGCCCATCTGTGGTGATTTTCCATAACCACAAATTAGGCAACTAGGATTTTTGCAGCAGATAAGAGGTTCTAAGTAAGGTCTTTTTGTTCCTTTCTTATAGGAACCTCTTAGCGTCTGATCAGAAAGAGTATGCATGGACATATGCTTTGGCCACAAACCTGGATAGCTTCAAAAGAGGATTAGACAAATTCATGAAAGAAAAGGCTTTCAATGGCTACCTGCCCATCCACTCCAAGTGTCCTTGTTTTCCAGGGACAGTTCTGGAGTTACAGAAGCCATCCTGGTTTTTGATTTGATCCCAGAATGACCCCCGTTTTCCTTTTTCCTCTCCTCCACATCTCAGAGAACAATTAAAATTTTTGTGTGGGTTTTTGTGTAGATGCAAAAATTGAGTCCTGCTGATCCTGAAAATAAAATTCCTGCACCCAATGAAGGAAATGGTGAAGCTGGCATATGAAGCCCTTCCTATAATTTAGAAGGAAAATGTTGCCAATCCACTTTAAATTATTTAACTGCCATTAGTCAGCCATTGTTTAGGAAATGTGTGGAGTGCTTTATTGTAAATGCAGTCTACTCAGAAGTAAGCCCCACGGTATTCAATGGAACTTACTCCCAGGTAACTGGGCACAAACTGGGCAGCCTTACACTGTAATACTAAGCATTTTTACTCAGAAAGTCCCACTGCGTTCAATAGGATTTACTCTCTGTTATGTTCCTGATAATTCCCACAGTTTCTTCTTCTCCTTCTCCTCCTTCTTATTGTTATCTACCTTAATCTATCATTAAGGTTTTGTACATGATCCCTTTCCACACACATTTATTTCCTTTACGACAGTCCTGTAAAGTTGGTGAGGTAGAGATTTTATAATGGGCTAAGGTGACAGATACATATGTGTTTATGATGCATGTGTGTGCGGGAGATCAAACACGGGAGAAGCTTCCTGATGTAGAATAGGATGTCCCTATTTTCACTGGAGAAATTTTGGATGATATGCTAGCCACGATGGCTAGGTTCTATCCCCACTGTCAGAGGCAATACGTCTCTGAATGCCAGGTTCTGGGAATCAGAAGTGCGGAGAGGCTCTTACACTCACCTTCTGCTTGTAGGCTTCCCACAGGCATCTGGTTCTCTACTCTGGGAACAGGATGCTTGACTAGATGGACTATTGGCCTGATCTGGCAGACTCTTTGTATGCTCTTGTGGAGGAAGGGGGAACATAGGTGTTCGCTACATAGCATTGCATATGTAGGGTTGAAAGAAAGGTTAGAATTGATCATTAATTTAATCTTAATGTTCTTTCTAGTTTTACCATACCCACCAACATTTCTCTGATGCAAATAGGGATGTCCCATTCCATAATGATACTTTTACTATTTATACCCTACACATCTTACTGGCTTGCCCCAGCCACTCTGGGCAGCTTACAAAATATAAAAGAGCATAATAAAACATTTTTTTAAAAAAAAATCCACTTCGCTCTACAGGATGCCTTCAGGCGGCTCAGGGGTCGGATAACTCCAAACCCTTCAACATTTCTCTGACGAAAATAGCGACATCCAACCATACGCTCCACCATCTCTCCAATGAAAATAGGAATGCCCTAAGGAAAAGTGGGACATTCCGGTATCAAATAAAAAACCGGGGTGGCTTCTGTAAATCTGGGACTGTACCTGAAAAAGAGGGACGCTTGGAGGGTCTGGTATACTCGTATATTTGCAGGCCCACCAGAACTGTATAAAATTTACTGCAGGTTTACTGCAGACCCGTCAAACTCCCCCCCCCCCCATTTCCATTGTTTTTATTCAGCTTTCATGGGATATTGGGAATACATAATTTTATAATGAGATTCTTTAAAATTAATAAGGGGGAAGCTTATGGGCCTTTGGGAAAGATTTTCTCCCCGCCCATATTTCTTCAGAGAAAACAGTACTAATCATTTTTCTCCATTTCTTCTTAAAATTGCTTCCCAGATTGCTTTTCTAATTCCAGCAAGAAGAGCATCCCTTTAATTGACAGACAGTGGTCGATAAAATCTATCACGAAAAAAGAAAATATAACGGTGTATCAACAATGGATTTGCAAATACAAAGGCAAGGGCAATCAAACAAGGCCACTAAGACAAACACAATCAAGTTAGATACAGGGGTAGCATGTGTGAAATAACATGATCCAATATGGAGAGATACATAAGGAATTAGAAAAGATCTACAAAGAGCAATTCGGCAGCTCAGCTGCTACAACTGCATGGCTGAACGTGAGACCAGTCAGCCCCAATTCATGCTCTGGTTATCTCCTGCTTGGACTACTGCAATGCACTTTATGTGAAGGTGACTACAACTAATCTGGAATGCAGCAGCTAGCTTGGTGAGAGGGAGTGCCACCAGGACCATATGACACTGGTCCTAAAGGATCTAAACTGGCTCCCAGTACGTTTCCGAACACAATTCACAGTGCTGCTGCTATAGTTTAAAGCCCTAAACAGCCTTCGCCCTGTATACCTGAAGGAGCGTCTCCATCCCCATTGTTGAGTCCGGACACTGAGGTCCAGCTTCCTCACTGCGAGAAGCAAGGTTACAGGGAACCAGGCAGAGGGCCTTCTCGATAGTGGCACCTGCCCTGTGGAACACCTTCCCATCAGATGTCAAACAGATAAAAAACTACACAACTTTTAGAACACATCTGAAGGCAGCCCTGTATTGGGAAGTTTTTAATGCTTGAAGTTTTATTATGTTTTTACATGTGTTGGAAGCTACCTAGAGTGTCTGAGAGGGTTCCTTAACCCTCTGAAGTAGATTTTCAGGGTGTGCAAAGGCCCAGAGTAGGAAGCAGGGGGCAGAAAAATCCTATTGCTTAAGTCTCACAACTTTGGATCCAAGCCACTGAAAATAGAAGGAATCAATCACCCTATTAAATTGCTGCTATGTCTGGTTGAAATATTTCAAAAATGCTGCAAACATTCAATATTCATTCATTCATTTATTATATCATCCATTCAAAAATTTTGTCTTACCTTTCAGTTTAACAAACTCCCAGGATGATGATGATACAACAAAACTATAAAATGAACCAATCTAAAACTTTTAAAATAATTCAAAAGAACAAAAGCACAATCAAGTCAATAAAGGATCATCAGATTAAAATGAGTATAATTGACAGGCTGGGAAGCCTTGGCAAATAAAAAGTTTTCTATACCTGGTGTGGGAAAGAGGGTGTTCCATAGGTGGCACATGGCAACTGAAAACAACCCTTTCTCACACTAACTAGCCAGCAATCTTCATAAGTGGGGGCCGTTGATTAACACTGAGGCATACACATGGAGAAGATAGACCTTCAGATACCAGGGTCCCAAGCTGTTTGGGATTTAAAGAGAAACACCATCACTGTGAATTGTGCTCAGAAGCAGACTGTCAACCAAAGTAGTTGCTTAAGGACTGGTGAGATAGGTTCTCCATGCTTGGTGCCAGTGAGCAAGTACATCAGCATCCTAGAATAACTGAACGTTCCAAGCAATTTCCAAAGCCATCTATGCAGAACACATCAAAACTTTTTGACCTGGAGGTTACCTGAGCAAAGTTAAATATTCAGGAGAGGTCATCATCATAGGAGCCAATTTCTAGAGGTCAATGTACCTTTGCCTTCCCCTAAAATATTTGGGGGCCCATCCCAAAGTTGATGAGCATTGCCATTCAAATGGTGTGTGTGCCCCATGTTTTGTGGTCAAATATGTGGGGAGGGGCATACATGCCCCCCCCATTTTTTTCCACAAGTTTCCATTGTGTCTTACAGTCATTTTCCAACTGGTTCTCTAATACCTATAAACACAGAATTAATGGCAGACAACTGCCCCTTCAATGCCACAGTTTCATTTCATGGATCTGATTGACAGATGAGCTTCCAAAGAGGGATGGGGAGGTTGATAGGATTAGTAGTAGTAGTAGTAGTAGTAGTAGTAGTAGTAGTAGTAGTATACTGCTTTCTGTCCATAGATCTCATGGCAGTTAACAAGATAAAAACACAAAATACATAATGAAAACAAAAACAAAACAATAATCCAAATCAAATTGCGTGTGTTTTATTTCTTAGCAACCTTTCACACTTCCCACAAAGTTGTTAAGAGTGGGCAAAGTGTGCTTTCCTTTTGAATTTTGTTAATTGATTTTTGGCTTTTTGAAGGGGAAAATTATATTTTCGTGGGAGGATAAATGGAGGCTGATGAACATTCACCTGATATCTTCTGTAGTATTGACCAGAAAAAGGAATTCAGGAGACATTGTGCCTCTTGTGTTGTTTTTTAACACATGGAAATGTTAGTGGTGACATATTAGACAAAGTCTGATTCAGAATGAGTGTTGGAAGCTGTGCTCATGCTGAATTTCACATGAATCCAAACTTAGGGCAAATTTGGAGGCTCTTGCTTTGGCAAAACATCTGAGGATTTCCAAGGGAAACTAAAAGGGCTTTGATAGGACTAACTGAATTCCTCAGGGAGGATCTGTAAATCCCAGTGCTACTGCCAAATTCCATTTAAAGCAAAATATGGGGGAAGACTTTTGAATAATTTTGAGGGAGGTTAAGAAAAAGAGGCTTGGTTGGCAAGCTAAGCCTCCACCCTTGAGAGACAGGGGAGAAGCATCCCTGTTGGATATCACATACACAAGTAAAGTGTTTTTAGTAGCTGAGAGGTTGCTTCAACTGGAACCTTACATTAGCCATTTATTGATTGAGTTTTGTATGCTGCCTTTCATGTCCATGAGGAGCCTGCTAATTGCTTGCGAAAAGCAAGCTTAAAATCAATAGAACCATACCAAAAAATATTACTATATTACATATTACAATTAACAACATGGGTTTCTGACAATACAACCCTATGCATAATTATTTGGAAAGAAATCTTGGTGTGTTAAATGGGGCATAAATGATTCAGATCAGAGGATTCGTGGAAGATGAGGCTTATTATCAGTGGCTCCTAACCATGATGACAGAGTTCTTTCTCCACTGGTGGAGGCAATATGTTTCTGAATACCAGTTGCTGGGAATCACAAGTGGTTCCTCATGCCCCCCTTGAAGGTTCCTGTATGCATCTGGTTGGCCACTGGGAGAAAAGGATGCTAGTTTCATACTCTACAAGTATCTCTCTGTGTGTGATTACAAGAAGTCTACTGTTTAACCAAGATTCACTTTATTTTTTGAACCGCCCGGGGATCTTATGATGGAAGACAGTATATAAACAACAATAACAACAACAACAACATTTCTTCACTTGCCAAACACAACTCATTCTACATACGGAAAAGGGTTTCAATAGGAAATTGACACAGGTAATCCCAACCCAAGTATCTCCATTATCATACAATTAGTGAAATGAAACGATCAGTTATCTCAACATCTACATGAAATGCTGTTTATAATGTGATCCAGTCAATTTCTGAATGAATAGGGTGTTCCTCTCACAAGGGAAAATACTATTTTTTTAAAAAATAAAAATTTACTTTTTTCTTTTTCTTTTTTTAAAAAAGACATTTTACTTTGGGATACTTACAGCACAAATCAATGCATATGTTCTCATAAGTAATTCCCATTTAGTTCATTGAGTGGGTATAGGATTATAGATTTCTGAAAATCATTTTTACTACTTTTACAGGCAACTACATTTTTCAGTGGAAGGCACAACAGAGGGGGAAATGAACAGAACACCTCTGTGAAGACAAGATCACAAATAGATAAGAGGAAAACTGTGCCCAAGACTAGCATCTTTCCAGTGCCTAAATGAAGCAATTTCTTGACTTTAGTTTCTTATAGTTCTGCCTGTGCAACACTCTCCGGTTTCTCAAAAAAATTGAGGAAGAAGTCTTCCATTTCACAATGTACTTTAGAATTTCAGAGGTAGTGGGAAAAGGATGGAGGAGAAAATCAATTTCATTTCCACTTTGATGAGAATTTGCCTATTTCACATGTCTCAGACCAATATGTGGAATGAAATACAGCTACCCTTTAAAATTCCCACTTCTCCCAATTTTGAGATGTAGTTCTCCAGCCAAACACTATGTGCATGTATGTTTATAAAAATGCATGCGTTTGTGAAAATAACATACTAAATATTAGAGAAAATTGCATGCAGAAATGTGTACATTAAGGAAAATGCATACCAAAAAACATACTGATTAACAAAGATCCATAGTCAATTTCTGATGAATTTTCATGCAGACTTGTTTATTTTTTTAAAAAAAAATCACAAATTGCTGTAGACATGTGAGGAAACCAAATTTAAGATGGGGAAAACAGAAAATCAAAATTGTCCAGGATTTATCATTACAAAATCAGGGATAGCCAACACAGTAACTTCTAGATGTGTGGTTGCAAACTTTGTAGAATAGGCAACTTTTCTACAGGCATGCAAGAGTCATTGTCAGAATTCAAGGAGGCACTCCAGCCAGGCAAAAACTCTCAAGGAACATGTGACGCAAGCACAGTGTCGTATGTGATTAGGGCAGAGGAAAGCCCTGAAGGTCAGACGAAGGTGTGCATCTAGGTAACCCCACTGCTGTCCAGAACCAACCACAACCACACACTATGATTCTTAAAGAGTTTGGAAGAGGAAGAAGAGTTTGGATTTGATATCCTGCCTTTCACTCCCTTTAAGGAGTCTCAAAACAACTAACATTCTCCTCTCCCTTCCTCCCCCACAACAAACACTCTGTGAGGTGAGTGGGGCTGAGAGACTTCAAAGAAGTGTGACTGGCCCAAGATCACTCAGCAGCTGTATGTGAAGGAGCAGAGACGCGAAACCGGTTCCCCAGATTACGAGACTACCGCTCTTAACCGCTACACCACACTAGCTCAGGACCTCCTTTCCAGTGGTATGGTGGAAGGAAAGGGCCTCACCATGGTCTAGATTCCCAGAAGCATCTGACTGACTAGGAAGATGGTGAATTAATGGTTCCTTGTTTTGACTTGCTGAGGTTCTCAGATACAGCAGATTCCTGATTTGTTTTCACTGATGAAGTAAATGTGCAGGTTCTTCCTCAAATGAAACATCAGAGGAGTAGTCAGGGGGCCTGGAAGAGTTGTGATGTGACTAGCAAAAATATTTTCACAAGAGGCTTCACACATTTCCATGTGTAATTAATGAATTAAGCAATTAACTAAACTAATCAACGTGTGCATCTGTGTATTTTCAGTTATAGCAAGTGTTTTAAATATCTGATACTTAATGTATCGGAAGTATTCCGGGGAGAATTATTTTTAAGGTCATTATTTTTTATATTTCTGTGTTCTTTATTTTTTTTCATGTGATACAAGGACCAGAATTTTTCTTAGTCTTCTCTCTTTTCCTTTCTTTTACTTCCCATTTTCAGCATCGCACCTGTGCATGTAGCAAATATTTAGTTCTGGTCTGCTCCTGCTGCTGTCATTCCTTTTTTTGAAAGCTGTCAAGATAGACACTATCCTCTGCCACTATTATGTGTAATGCTGAATTCCTTGAGGCTTTTGATCTATTCAGAAAGTGGTTGGTTGGCTATGTGGATAGACTATTATGGGAGCTCTCTGTCTGCACATTTGACAGAATCAGGTAGGAGACTGAAGTGTAGAATTTTGGACTGGAAGACTTCCATCTGAAAATGTGGAAGGGGCAGGGTCATCTCAGGTAGATAGGACTGCCTGGCAATGGAGAGCAGGTAAGGAATGTAATTAATTAACAAACAAACAAAGTTTCCCTGGTCTTCTTTCTTTTTTAAAAAATTCCTCGCATGCAAAGGTAGATAGGGGTTAGAGAGATTACAATGCTAATATTTTATTGTCTGATGTGCCTCTTTATTAAATGCTGGAAGTATTGTATATGCAGTGCTAATTTTTTCAGAAAAAGAGGTACCAGAACTCCCCATGAGTGCCTCTTATAATGAAGAAGAAGAGGAGGAGGAGGAGGAGTTTAGATTTGATATCCCGCTTTATCACTACCCTAAGGAGTCTCAAAGGGACGCGGGTGGGTTAAACCACAGAGCCTAGGACTTGCCAATCAGAAGGTCGGTGGTTTGAATCCCCATGTTGGGGTGAGCTCCCATTGCTCGGTCCCAGCTCCTGCTAACCTAGCAGTTCGAAAGCACATCAAAAGTGCAAGTAGATAAATAGGTACCACTCCAGCGGGAAGGTAAACGGCATTTCCGTGCGCTGCTCTGGTTCTCCAGAAGCGGCTTTGTCATGCTGGCCACATGACCCGGAAGCTGTCTGCGGACAAACACCAGCTCCCTCGGCCTATAGAGTGAGATGAGCACACAACCCCAGAGTCGGTCACGACTGGACCTAATGATCAGGGGTACCTTTACCTTTAAGGAGTCTCAAAGTGGCTAACAATCTCCTTTCCCTTCCTCTCCCGCAACAAAAACTCTGTGAGGTGAGTGAGTCAAAGAAGTGTGACTAGCTCAAGGTCACCCAGCAGCTGCATGTGGAGGAGCGGAGACGTGAACCCAGTTCATCAGATTACAAGACTACCGCTCTTACTACACCACACATGGCAATGGAGTCCACTTGCAGGTGCCAGAATTCAGTTCCTGTGACTTCCAACTAGAAAAAAAGTGCCCTGTGTATATGTTCTTCCTCTTGTTGGCATCTGTCTGTCTCAAGAGACAATGGAGTGCGCCTCCTGGGGGGAAGTCAAACTACTGTGTTAGCAGCACCAAAGTGCCTCCCTGTCATGCAAGCCTGGGCCATGCACAGACTGGAGGTGCTGGGCTGCCCAGATGACCACCCTGCAGCCTCACTTATGTGGTTCAAAGGCACCAGCTTAGCTGCAGGAGTTGTGTGCAAGGATGTGTACAAGGCAGCACCCAATTGTCTTAGGGACTCCACTATGGATTTGTGTAGAATTTCTTCTCCTGAAGATATCCCGCAAGGCAGCAAGGGTCTCCTAGGCGGGCTACCTTCCCAGGTTGACAAGCTCCACCTGTCCCTAATGTCCCTCCACAGCACATGCAGATACTGCCTTGTTTACTATTGGACCCACTATTGGTCTTTTCTGCTTAATCCCTGATTTTGAGACCCATCTCAAACTACCCTCGCCTAGTTTAGTCAGCCATTCGAAGATGTTTCCCAGGGTGCGGCCGCTGTTGCATGTTGACAACTTCTAAGTGCAGGGTGGGGACCAAAGGTGGACCTCAAAAGGAGCATGACATGCCCCCACCAGAGGTAATACCCCTCCCCCATGGGATCTTTACTGACCTTATCGAGATGCATGGTTATTTTTCTGTTTTACAAGAGGGTACATTTGAGTTGGACCCTTTCCCTTCTCAGATGGATATTGATCCATTATTTAATGTACTTTCATTTGTACCTTTCTAGTTTTGTGGGTAAGTATGGAGTAGTAGTGCCATCTTTGCGCATTACCTTTTTCAAAATATGTCTTTGGCATTTCTTTATTGTATAAACTAGTTATCCAGAAAATTACCATTACTTCAGAAAAGTGCACCCCCCCCCCCTTTCCTCAAACTATGCAGGGATTACATGCTCTTAAAGGTACTTTGAAAATGACGGGTTTTTCCAAAGTAAGTCTTAAAAGCATTTATGGGAGAGTTTTTAAAAAATGCTTTCAAAAAAAAGGGAGAGAGAGGGAGAGATACTTTGATACCGTTAAATAGATCACCAAAATTGCTCTCTTCACAGCTTTTCCGCAGCATTTTCTGTTGCCTTTTCATTTCCATCGCTATAATTGTCCCTTCCAAGATTATTACATATAATGTAATTTTGATTGCATTAATGGAATAGTTTATGAGAACAGTCAAAAACAGAAAAGGAGAAAGAAGTAGAACAAAATGAAGGAGCAATGCCTAGAGAAAAGTAAAACCCATTAAGAAGGCCGATGTGGTTGGCTGCTGCATTTGCATCAATGCTTGAATGGCTCTTGGGCTGTAGTTCCCTTTCAGTGCCTTCTTGAGAAAGAAGGATGGAATCCAGTTCTGATACATCTGTGCAGAAACACAATCCCTGTGCATATAAAAACTGCTTGTGTAGCCATCAAACAATCACCATGCTAGCTGTGTGCCATGAGTACCATGCTTTCATGGTCTGGTCCCCTCATCCCTAACCTGATGCTCTCTAGATGTTTTGGACTATAATTCCATCATCCATGGCCAATGGTCATCCTAACTGGAGGTGCAGAAGGAGAGGGGTGAACCCCATTGCACAAACAGAATTCCTTCCCCAGGGTTTCCACTGATAGAACTTATTAAATTAATCTTATCTATCTATCTATCTATCTATCTATCTATCTATCTATCTATCTATCTATTATCTATCATCTATCTATCATCTATCTATCTATCTATCTATCTATCTATCTATCTATCATCTATCATCTATCATCTATCTATCTATATCTATCATCTATCATCTATCTATCCTTCAGCTGGATAAAACATAAATCTTTGCTTCTCAGATTAGGCATAATAATAATGGTAAACGGTTTTTGTTAACCTGTTGCATTCCAGAATCACCACATGCGTGAACTGTCTCCCAGCTTTACGTAAGTTTACAGTCTCCATTTTGTCGTGCAGTGGTACCTTGGTTCTCAAACCTAATCCATTCCAGGAGTCTGTTCGACTTATAAAACCATTCAAAAACCAAGGCATTGCTTCTGATTAGCTGCAAGAGCTTCCAGCACTAAATCGGAAACTATGGAAGTCACATCAGAGGTTTGGCTTCTGGAAAACGTTCACAAACCGGAACACTCACTTCTGGGTTTGTGGTGTTTGGGAGATGATTTGTTTGGAAGCGAAGCCATTCGACTACCAAGGTACCACTGTATAAATTACAAATGTGTGGTCTCTTCATTACTTGCTGACAGAGCCGGCACCAAATGGCAGTGCTACCAATGTACCCCACCCCGAAACACACAAACTCCACCCATCCCAAAGCAGCCATGCAGATGTTACTCTTCTTCTTTTTTTTTTATAAAATTTTTATTGGTTTTACAACATTTTTGAGAAAAACAGACAAACATTAAAAAAGACAGACATACACGTATAGTTTCAAACATATTTTCATAAACCTCTTTTCTAGGACTTCCCCATACCCCCCCTCTCTGCATCCCAATGTCCATAGTTCAACTAGCAACTCCCAATTATTACTTTCCGATCTCTATCATCTTAGTCCTCTCTTACACTCTGACCTTATGTCCCTGTACCCCTTTGTTTCTGGAAACCACGACATTTTAACATTCAATAAGTTTATAGTAGTCCTTAAGATAGCTTTTAAATTTTCTCCATTCTTCTTCCACCGTCTCTTTTCGTTGGTCACGGATTCTGCCTGTCATCTCGGCCAGTGTCATGTAGTCCATCACTTTCATCTGCCATTCTTCCAAAGTGGGTAGATCTTGTGTCTTCCAATACTTTGCGATGAGTATTCTTGCTGCTGTTGTGGCATACATGAAAAAAGCTCTATCTTTCTTTGTCACCAATTGGCCGACAATGCCCAAGAGGAAGGCCTCTGGTTTTTTAGAAAAAGTACATTTAAGTACCTTTTTCATTTCATTATAGATCATTTCCCAGAAGGCCTTAATCTTCGGGCATGTCCACCAAAGGTGATAAAAGGTACCTTCAGTCTCTTTACACTTCCAACATTTATTATCGGGCAAATGATAGATTTTTGCCAGCTTGACTGGGGTCATGTACCACCTGTATACCATTTTCATAATGTTTTCCTTTAAGGCATTACATGCCGTAAATTTTATACCGGTGTTCCATAACCATTCCCAGTCAGCTGACATAATGTTATGTCCAACATCCTGAGCCCACTTAATCATAGCCGATTTAACTGTTTCATCCTGTGTGTTCCATTTCAACAGCAAGTTGTACATTCTAGATAAATTCTTAGTATTGGGTTCTAACAGTTCGGTTTCTAATTTTGATTTTTCCACCTGGAAACCGACTTTCCTGTCCTGTTTAAAAAATTCCATTATTTGGCGATATTGGAACCAATTTTCTACTTTATGCTTCAATTTCTCCTGACTTTGTAGTTTGAACTTATCTCCATCCTGTTCTAAAATTTCCCAATACTTCGGCCATCCGACCTCCATATTGAGTTTTTTCACTGCTTTAGCCTCCACTGGTGACACCCATCTAGGGGTTTTGTTTTCCAATAGATCTTTATATCTTATCCAAACATTAAACAATGCTTTTCTGACAATGTGATTTTTGAAGGCACTGTTAACTTTATCATACCAAAGATATGCATGCCAACCAAAAGCATTATTGAAACCTTCCAGATCCAAGATGTCTGTGTTCTCGAGGAGCATCCATTCTCTGAGCCAGTAAAAAGCTGCTGCCTCATAGTACAATTTTAAGTCCGGCAGGGCAAAACCCCCTCTTTCTTTAGCATCTGTCAATATTTTAAATTTAATTCGGGGCTTTTTGCCCTGCCAGACAAATTTCGAGATATCTTTGTGCCACCTCTTAAAACATTCCATCTTATCAATAATCTGCAAGGTCTGAAACAAAAATAACATTCTAGGCAATACATTCATTTTAATTACTGCAATTCGGCCTAACATTGACAATTTCAAATTTGACCATATTTCTAAATCTTTTTTAATTTCTGACCAACATTTTTCATAATTGTCCTTATACAAATTCTGATTCTTGGATGTTAGATAAACCCCTAGATATTTGACCTTCTTGACCACAGTCAAACCTGTTTCCTCTTGAAATTTCTCCTTTTCCATATCTGTTAGGTTTTTCCCTAAAACTTTGGTTTTTTGCTTGTTCAACTTAAATCCAGCTACCTGGCCAAACTGTTGTATTATTTCTAATACCTTTTTCGTACTAGTGTTTGGCTCTTGCAAAGTCAATACTAGGTCATCTGCGAACGCTCTTAACTTGTAATGTTTAGCTCCGACCTGCACACCTTTGACCTGCTGGTCATTTCTTATCATGTTCAGCAACACCTCCAGAACTGAAATAAAAAGTAATGGGGAAATCGGGCACCCCTGTCGTGTTCCTTTTTCTATTTTAAGCTCCTCAGTCACAACATTATTTACAATCAGTTTGGCTTTTTGTTCAGAGTATATTGCAGCCATACCATTCTCAAAACCCCGGCCTACCCCCATCCCATGAAGATTCTTCTTCATAAAACTCCAAGAAATATTGTCGAAGGCTTTCTCCGCATCCACAAAGATCAATACTGCTTTAGTGTTTATATTCACCTCTAGCTTTTCCAGAATGTCTATTACATTCCTTACATTGTCTGCCAGGTGTCTTTTAGGGAGAAAGCCTGCTTGGTCCTTATGAATCATCTCCATCAAAACTCTTTTGAGTCTTTTTGCCAAAATATCTGCAAAAATTTTGTAATCCACATTAAGCAATGATATTGGGCGGTAGTTCTTGAGTTGGGTCTTTTCAGTCTCTGACTTTGGTATGAGTGAAATATATGCCTCTTTCCACGATTCAGGTGCCCTTTTTCCTTCAAGAATCTCATTACAAACTTCTCTTAATGGTTGAGTCAACCATTCCTTCAACGATTTGTAGTATCTAGAAGTCAGTCCATCCGGTCCCGGAGATTTGCCCAGTTGCATATTCTGAATGGCAGCCTCTATCTCTTGTTCTGAGATTCTCTGGTTCAAGTCCATCTTACTTTGATGAGAGATATTTTGTAGTCCATATTTTCCAAGGAATTTGTCTATATCTTCTTCATTTTGCGGGCCTTGAGTGTAAAGTTTTTTGAAATAACTTAAAAAGCAATTTCTAATTTCATTGGGTTTAGATATATTCTTTCCATCCACCTCCAGGCTTGTAACTGTATTTAGTTTCTGCCTTTTCTTCAGTTGCCATGCCAAAAGTTTGCCACATTTATTTGCTGATTCAAAAGTCTTTTGCTTCATTTGACTTATCTTCCATTCAATCTCTTGGTTCATCAATTCCATATATTGTGTTTGATATAATTTGATCTCTCTTAGGATGTCCTGAGACTTTGGTTTTGTTCTTAATTTCCTCTCTCCTTCCTTTATCATTTCCAGAATCTTCTCTTTTTTCTCATTTTGTTTTTTCCTCTTTATTGAGTTTTGTTGAATCAAAAATCCTCTCATCACCGCTTTACTTGCGTCCCAGATCACTCTTTTCTCCACGTCGGTCCTCAAATTTATTTCAAAATAGTCTTTTAGAGTCTTTTGGGCCTTCGTGAGAATCTCCTTATCTCGAAAGAGGGTGTCATTCATTCTCCATCTAAATTGACCAGTTATTGCGAGTTTCATCTCCATCTTCACGGCGTTATGGTCGGAGCAAGTTTTTGGGCAGATTTCCACTTTCTTAATCTTTGGGGCCATTCCACTAGTAACCCAGATTTGATCAATTCTGGTCCAGGTCATCATTGCTTGGGAGAAAAAGGTTCCCTCTCTCTCCAGAGGGTTCCTTGTTCTCCAAATATCTATCAAGTCCATATTTTCAGTCATTTCAAAGAAAGTCTTAGGGAGTCTCCCTTCTTTGGTGACTGTAAGTCTTTGTGCCTTGTCCATATTAGTGGAGACCACGCCATTCATGTCTCCCATAATTATCATATTATAATCCAAATAGTCCATCAAAGTTTCATGAAGTCTCTTAAAGAAGTCGGATTTGCCTTCGTTTGGTGCATAAATTCCAACAACTAAGAATTTTTCTCCTTGTACTTGTATCTCCACAGCCAGATATCTCCCTTGTTCATCTTTGAATATCATTTTTGGAGCCCATTTCTCCTTCACATATATTACAACTCCTCTCTTCTTAACTTTGTCTGATGAAATAAATTCTTGTCCTAGCCTTTTATTTGAAAGTAATCTCCTGTGGGCTCTGGTTATGTGAGTTTCTTGTAAGCATATCAAGTCCAATTGTTCTCTATTCAATATATGAAATACTTGTCTTCTCTTCAAAGGCCCATTGAGCCCATTACAATTCCAACTAAGGAATTGCAAAGCCATCTTGTTATTTTCCTAAGGCTCCTCCAACAGCTCCGAGTTGTTGCTCTTCTTCTGATGGTGGTGGTTTTTGTCCAAATGAGAGATTCAGGATGTCCAGTGCTCTCCTCTGTTCTGCAAGTACGTCCACAGTCCCCTTCTGTAAGTCCTCCTGGTATCTTGCCAAAAATTTGTCTTTATCTTGAATTGTCTTTATTTTCACTTTCTTTGCCTTGTAGTCGAATGACAGTCCTTGTGGAAACTCCCACCTGAAACGAATAGAGTTCTTCTTTAGCAGGAGAACCAAGTCCTTGTAAAAGTTTCTTAAATCCAAAATGTATTTTGGGATGTCTTTGAAGATCTGTACAGCTGAATTTCCAATTTGCAGGGCCTTTTCAAAGTGTAATCCTAATATTTTGTCTCTTTCCTCCTTGGATCTGAGTGTAATCAGACAGTCTCTCGGTGTCTTTCTATCTTGCTTTTTACCCAATCTGAAGGCAGTCGTAATTTTGAATTCGTCTTCCTCAAGGTCCCAGCAATCCGCAAACTCCCGTGTCAAATATTCCACAAGGCTGTCTCTTTCATTCTCCGGAATCAGTCTTAATTTTAAATTTCTCTCTTTCCTCTGTAACTCCCACAAGGCCAAAGTTGCATCATGCTCGTAGACCTTCTTGGCAAGTGGCTCTAATTTCTCCTGCGTCTCTCCGGCAGTGGCTTTTGCCTCTTCGGCAATTTGGCGCGTGGTGGCGTTTTCCTCGACCAATTTGTTTATAGATTCTGTATTCTGGTTTAATCTTGCTGATATTTCTGTTAATTTTTGTGTGTTCTCTGAAGTCTGTTTTGTCAAAGACTCCAGAGATTGGTTTATCTTGAGCAAGGCCTCTGTCACAGCTTCCATAGAAACGGCTGCTCCTTTGTCTTGTCCTGTTGTTCCTGCTGATCCGGCTGTTGCACCTGAAATTGAGCCTCTTTTCTTTGCCTGTTGCTGCTGCAGCTGCTGTTGTTGTTGTTGTTGCTTAATCTTGGCTCTTGTGACTATCTCTTCTTGTGGGCCACTCATGTCAAGGTCAATTCCCACGGGATTATTCTCCCTTGGAAAGTTCCACTGTCTTAGGCCGTCAAGTTTTACTTTATCCTCTAGAGGGAGCAAATCAAAATGGCCATAGGACGAGAGCAAAATTTCCAAATACCAAAACAAAGGAGACAGTCCAAAAAGTAAGAAAAAAGGAGATTAACACAGTCAAAGTCAATGTTGCTAAATACTTATAACTTCAAATTGCCACAGTTGCCCAATTTATACTGTTTCTTCTTATAATATACAATAGTCAGGCAGTGTGGAAACTTTGTATCAAAGTATCACTTCACAGGGAAAAGTCAGTTCAGTGTACTAAAAAGGCAGACCGTTTCGTATTTTCAAACAGATGAGACAGCAGAGGTTTTTTTCCAAATAAATCATGCAGTTATTGGTCAGATTCACCTCCCCTCTGCCCTGCTTGCTAGAGGGGAGATCAAAGGTTTAAATGTCCGGTTTAGCTGATCAAAGGACGGGTTTAAACGGATGCAGGTTTAGAGCTCCGTTGCTTTCGCTTTCATGCAGTCGGGGGGAGGCAGACTTCCTTTGTTTAAATCTCCCCCGTTTTTAGCCCAATTTTTAAAATTGAAAGAGTCCCGGTTATTTTTCAGTTCTTACTCACGGGGAATCAGTCCGAATTTTCTTTTCAGGAAGGAATCGGCGCTCTCCGCTTATGGCGACGCGGCTTCACTTCGCAGGCTGGGTAGCGACTCTCAGCACCGCGCTCACTCCCGATGTCGATCCGTAGCCTTTAAAAAGGCTCTTTCACGGTACCGGGGGGCGCGAAGGTGCCCACCGAGTCTCCTTGTTCTCAGGCTTCAGCGCCTGGGATTTTAGGGGTCCCCCGCTTGCCGTAGCGGGTAAGACCCGAACTTGCGAAGCAGTCCTTCTCCGGAGCTCGGAGCTAGGACCGCCATTAAGCGCTGGCACCGACCGGAAGTCCAGATGTTACTCTTCTTCTTCCTCCTCCTCCTCTTCCTCCTCCTCCTTACATAGATGAGAGCATTGCTTTGAAGGTAAATTAAGATGTGGAGAACAAGAAATGGAACATACTTATTGCCTGCATTCCACTTTAGAAACAAAAGCAAGTAATTGAAGACTCTTAATTGAGGGTCATAATAAATAACAAGATGAAAGATGAAAAAATATTTTAAAATAATTCCATAATTTAATAATTAAAATTTAATAATAAATAATTGGGGTGTGTGAGTAAAACAGAGGAGGATAGTTTTGAAAGGGAACCTATTTGCAGTGACATAGTTGGTACTCTAATGATCTGCGTTCAAAACAAACGTTAGAAATGGCTTGAAGTCTTCCTTATCCTCCCTTCTGAAACAGGTTTTCATCAACAGAGCTTTGCTAAAATGCCAAATCTGGTATATCATCTTCATGCATCACCCTTACTGCAACTTAGCTAGAGCATGAGGAAGATTAAATGCTGATTCAATCATTTATTAAACTGAGACATATATTCTTCTGTAGCGGAGGTTGAACAGGAAACTAGCCCTCCACAGAGAAGGTCTGCGTCTGAGATGTTTTCATCAAGACTCCCGCATTTTACAAATCGGAGAGGTCTGCCACGATAAACACTTAAGCAGGAAACACTAATGTATTTTGAGATGGGGATTTAAGAGCTTCATATCATTTTATGTAATGTCTTGAAATGAAAGCCTGCCATAAAGTGATGAGTACTGAGCACTTTTAAATTACTATTAAAATTGCCTGTAGGCAGATCAAACATGCCTGGTGCCAGAGAACTTATGCCATTCTACTAAGGTAATCATTACATTTATATATTTTTTAGTGCACCGATTCTGTCATAAATATTTAATCTATGCTGTGAAACCTACATATTATTCAGTATATGACATCTTCCTCCGCCCCTCTCCCTGGGGTAAAGTTATGGTGGAGTTTATTTTTTTAAAAAAAAAATTGCTGTTTTCATTGTAAGCATAGTTACTGTTGATATCTAGCGATGGGAGTGAATTTCTTATCGTATTTCTACTAGAAATATTAATTTGCAGTAATCTAACTCCTTTACACAACAATCCTGTACATGTTTACTCAAAAGCAAGTTCGCCATCTTTGCTCAAGCTTACTCCCAGAATGCAATGTTGGAGAATTCCAGTGAAAACAGGAATGGAAATTGCTGTCATTCGCTTATTTGTCCCATATCCAGAACACAAACAAATTCAGCAAATGTGATCAGTATCCACTGGTGTTGTTTTCAATCCACAAACAATGTATAACTGATTACTTTCCCCCACTTGTAATACATTTCATTTCCACTGATATGAATAGCGTGGATTAACTTATTGATAATGTAATTACCTACACAAGGACTGCTTATCATTTTAGCTAGGCAGCAGCAAATGCAGCCTGGCATGGCTGTGGGCAAGGTAGGTGTGTGTGAATTATTCATTTCCTGCACAGCTGCCTGGCATCATCAGTGCGACACATGGCTGTGCAGGAGGGCTGGGAATTGCCCAGACAGGGGCTAAACGGTATCCCAGAAGGATTGCCTGGAATTGACTCATGTCATAGAGTGACCCTTTAATCCACAATAGACCCTGGAGGCTTAATCAACCAGCAAGCAGGCAGGTTGACTCACAATTCATACCCAATGCCTATGCCAAAGCATACTGACATGTGTAATCAATAACGTTGTGGCCATTTTGATCCCAAGACACTGTCTTGCCTTCATTTCCACCTATCATAGAATCATAGAATCATAGAATCATAGAATCATAGAATCATAGAATCATAGAATCATAGAATCATAGAGTTGGAAGAGATCACAAGGGCCATCGAGTCCAACCCCCTGCCAAGCAGGAAACCCCTGGTGACCTCAGGATACTGTTCTTGGGCCTGCAATTAACTATGTAAAATTCTGCTGCAGTGGACAGTGGGATGACTAACATAGTTTTTTTTTCAGAAGCTGAACTGCAGCAGAATGAAAACAGTGCTAGATGCAAAGAATATGGGATGGGATGGGAATCTCTACCCTCTTATTCCACAAGGTAGGTGTGCATAGCACTGCCAGATAAATGGAACCTATAACTGCCCATTGATACAGAAAAACCAGCCTGCGGCCACCTAGTTCTATAAGCAGCTGAATGAGTCATTTGCGCTTTTTTATTATTTCATCTGACTGGTAAAACCTCAGTGCCTAGGGCTTGCTGATCGCATGGTCGGCAGTTCGAATCCCCGTGGCGGGGTGAGCTCCCATCTTTTGGTCCCAGCTCCTGCCCACCTAGCAGTTCAAAAGCTTTATAGCGGGAAGGTAAATGGCGTTTCCGTGTGCTGAGCTGGTGCTGGCTCGCCAGAGCAGCTTCATCACGCTGGCCACATGACCCGGAAGTGTCTCCGGACAGCGCTGGCCCCCGGCCTCTTAAGTGAGATGGGCGCACAACCCTAGAGTCAGACACGACTGGCCCGTACTGGCAGGGGTACCTTTACCTTACCCCTCTTCAAAGAAACCCCAGAATGGCTTACATAATAAAACATTAAAATACAATGATAAACTCCCAATTAACAAATACAATTAAAATCCACTTAAAACACAAATGTAACCAACATGCAAAATGCAGCAGTGGGTAGAAACAAGTAAAACAACCATCTAGCTGCAGAAAACAAAATATTAACTACTTGGCAAAAATCCCAAAGGCCACAGAGAACAAGCATCAGAACTGAGTAACTAAATGCATATGTCATAGGAGCATAGGAAGAGTCCAAACCATTGTTCCATTTAGCTTTCCTGGCAGTGGCTCTTCTGCATCTACCTGCATCTCTCCTAAATCTAACTGTTTTATTTTGAAATGCTGAAACTCAGTTCACTTATGATACTGTCAGGAGTTCAGCCTACAATCGAGTAGGACCCTGGCAGAGACACATGCCCTACTAGCATGTTCTTTCCCTCTGGCCGATCATTCGGGAGCTTCAAAAGCTTTCTTCTGCCCGAACAGCACAGCGACCAATGCCAACTCGGCAGAGAATATGGGATGGGAATCACTGTCCTCTTATTCCACAAGGTAGGTGTGCATAGCACTGCCAGATAAATGGAACTCTTTGCAGAGTTTGCACATCATGCGTAACAGACCTCAGCAACTCAGCATTTTGGCTAATCTACTTTATTTACATATAAACACACACGGAGCACTGCAACATGGCTCCCTCTCTCTCTAGCATCAGACAGCAAAGAGAAAAAGAACAAAGGACAATAGTCCCCCTTCACAGAACACAGTAACACAAACATCCTGTCTTCGTCACTTCCCACTCTGTGGAGTCAAAACATACACTGTCATGTGAAAGACAACAATCCCATGACTGCAATCATGGAGCAGGAATTCTAATAGATACTCCTATGTCATTGCTGCCTTGGTGGTGGTGTTGATACAACCTCTCCAATTTGAGTGATTTCAGCACCTTTCATGGGAAATTTAGGACCAGTTATGGTGCCTTCATATGATCAGTAAAGTTAGCATTGACCCAGGGCACGGTGGAAGAAAACAACCCAATTCCACACTTCTATGATGCTATGTGGAAGAGATCATGCTGTCCTGTGTGAACTAACTCTGCACCAAATGACTGCCTTCAATTTAAAAATCTGTCAGTATCCTCCTGAGATGAGAAGCTCAAAGGTGGTTGGATGCTAATGCTTTATGCACTATTCCTCTATGGACTGTGGACATCAGAAGAGCATTTTATTTTATTTTGATTATTGACAAAATTTCCATGCCACCCGTCAATAAAAAGTCCTCTGGGATATTATAAAATCATATGGTTGTTTCCAATGAAGTGTTACTTAGTGCAAACCCACTAAAACTAAGCCTTATGAGGAGTGCTTCAAGAAGCTGGGTATGTTTAGCCTGAAAAAGAGGAGACTGAGAGGAGACATGATAGCCATCTTCAAATACTTCAAGGGCTGCCACATGAAGGAGGGAGCATGCTTGTTTTCTCCTGCTCTGGATGGTAGGACTCAAACCAATGGCTTCAAGTTGCAAGAAAGGAGATTCCGACTAAACATTCAGAAAAACCTTAGGACAGTAAGAACTGTTCAGCTGTGGAACAGACTCCCATGAGAGGTGGTGGACTCTCCTTCCTTGGAGGTTTTTAAGCAGAGGTTGGATGGCCAACTGTCATGGATGCCTTAGCTGAGATTCCTACATTGCAGGGGGTTGGACTAGATGACCCTTGGGGTCCCTTCCAACTCTAAGATTATAAAATTCCATGATTCTATGACTTCCGTTATTTAAGTACAGTGGTACCTCAAGTTACAGACGCTTCAGGTTACAGACTCTGCTAACCCAGAAATAGTACCTTGGGTTAAGAACTTTGCTTCAGGATGAGAACAGAAATTGGGCGGTGGCAGTGCAGCGGCAGCAGGAGGCCCCATTAGCTAAAGTGGTGTCTCAGGTTAAGAACAGTTTCAGGTTAAGAACGGACCGCCAGAACGAATTAAGTTCTTAACCCGAGGTACCACCATATATTGACTTCAGTGGGTCTACTCTGTCTCTGCGTATGACTTAGAGGTTATCCACACTATCTGCACTTTCCAAGCACAGGTCTATGCTTAAAAGCTCTGGGTCCGAGTGTAGTTCCCCACTACCCCCTGCCCTGGAGCTTTCCCTGCAAAAACCTGCTCTTTAATGTTCAGTTGGAACAAACATCAGTTCAGGGTTTTGTTTTTGTTTTTTTTGCAATTGCCATTTGCTCTGATTAAGTGTTAAAGAGTGCAAAAGGGTGGGGGCATTTGGACACAGAACTTTATAGCATAGACAGTGCTTGGGAAGAGCAGAGGAAAGGTAAATGTGGATAAGTCCTTAGTTGGATACAATCCACAGAACACAACAAAAAAATAAATAGCAGAACATGTGTTAAAGAGTACAGTGGTACCTCGGGTTAAGAAGTTAATTCATTCTGGAGGTCCGTTCTTATCCTGAAACTGTTCTTAACCTGAGCTACCACTTTAGCTAATGTGGCCTCCTGTTGCCGCTGCGCAATTTCTGTTCTCATCCTGAAGCAAAGTTCTTAACCCAAGGTACTATAGAGGTTAGCGGAGTCTGTAACCTGAAGCGTTTGTAACCTGAGGTACCACTGTACATCAGTGACTGTGTACAAAGCAGACTGTTAAGCACATCTCCTCCTCCACCATAACACACACACACACACACACACACACAGAGAGAGAGAGAATCACGGGACCTGTAGTTTAATTAGGAGCAAACTACAATTCCCAAGATTCTGAGATTTTGTTTTGAATGTATAGTGCAAATGCAGCCAGTGTCAATCCAACCTACATAAAAGTAACATAAACCAACAAAACACAGCATAAGATCAGGATAAAACCATCTCAGCATAGAAAGCAGCATAGAAACATCATAGCAATAAACAATGCTTTTAATTTTTGTTCTTTGCTGAATATGAAACACATACACATATTTCCTTTTATATATAGAAATTTTTATTGTTTTTTCACCTTTTATAGAGACATATACACACAAAAAAGACAAAAGACAAAAACATGTACAATTTCAGAAAATCTTACTTTCCTAACCTTATTCCCTGACTTCCCCCCACCCCCCTTCATGCATCCCAATTCCCAGAATTGTGTCAGCAAATTGGTATTTCTCTTCTTAGTCATCTTAAAGTTACCTCTTCTATAAAGAAAAATAAATTTTTCCTAAGTTGGACTCCAGTTCTCTTCCATTGATTTCCCAATTTGTCTTAAATAAAAATCATATTAACTAAACCCAAAAGTCTTGAGTGTTTTTACAATTCTATTTTTCCCTCCCTCCCATCCCTGGTTTTCGTCCCTTCCTAATACATGTCCAAAGTATCAGTTCTTAGCCTGGGTTCCTCACGTCCGAGGCTTTCAAGTCTCTTTCAGTCCCTCTCCGCCGGTCTTGTTGGTAATCCTTTATGTCGGTCATGGAATCTCGAAAAAATTCTGTCACCATCCAACCATATTCTCTTCCCACAAGTACATTTGGAAGCAGCTGCTGGAAAATTTCCACAAAGTCTGCCTCTTCAGAGTCAAAGTCAAAGTGGAGGCCCCCATCATATTTCTTTATTTTAAGTTCCTGTATTCCATAAGCTCCCGGGGCCTCCTCCTTCATCTTCTGCATCTTTCGCAGGTTTGTGGTGAATGTAATCCAAAGGTCTCCTTGTTTATATTCCACAGATGCCAGCTTCTGGTTGGTGCTTCCCAACTTTGCTTTCTCTTTTTCTTGTTTAGTCTCTTCCACTTCTTTAGATATCATTTCGAATTCAGCTGTGGATTCTTTCTCATCCAGGTCCTCAATACATTCAGCAGAGCTGCTTGTTCCAGAAGTCAAGGTCATAAGTTGTTTATTCATAGCCAGACTCTGCTCTTGCAAGACTCCCACCAGATGAAACATTCTTTCGATTTCCACTAGTAACTTTCCATCCACAGCCATTGTAATTTCACAGACTTCCCCCTAGAGGGAATCTGGTTACTTGGTAATCTTTCTCCAACAATCCTCCAACTTGTTATTATTACTTTGTTTCCAACAATTTTAACTCAATTGTAACTCATTTTAGTCCAGAGGGATCTTAAATAACGATTTTTCCACTTGAACTGTCCGTTTGACAGCTTTGACAGCTGTCAAACTCCGCACCTCTTCCACAAGCTCAAAAGCAGGACGCTCCCGGGCCCGGGAGGGGGGGGGTTGTTTACAACAAAAAGAAAGCTTCCAACACTCCACTCTCCAGTTCAAAATTTCTTTACCAAATCTTGGAAGTTAATGTCTTTTTCAACTCACCCCACAAAGGGTAGGCACTCCAGCTTAGCTCTTATATCGTTGCTTTAGATCGTCTGCAAGAAGGGGGGGTGCGGACTTCCTTTTAGCACACCCCCCGGTCGTCTCAAATTCACGGGATAATATTCTTAAAGTCCAATTCCGTCTTACTCACGGGTTGTTGTTTTCAGTCCAAATTTCAAGGAAGGAAGTCAGCGCTCTCCAGTCATGGCTCGCGGCTTCGCTCCGCCGAGGTAGCGATCGACTCTCAGTGCCACGCCGCCCTCCGTATCCTCTCCGCAGCCTTTAAAAAGGCTCTTCGTGGATCGGGGGGCGCTTAAGGCACCCGCCGAGTCTTCAGTCCGCAGGCTTCAGCGCCTGCGGTTTTTAAGGGTCCCCGCGTCGCCGGCGCGGCAAGACCCGTCCTCGGTTGAGCCGATTCCCTCCGCAGCTCGGAGGGAATCCGCCATTTCCAGATCGCACCAACCCGGAAGTCTCACACATACACATATTTCCTGCTACTGTCATAATATTGTCATAATATTTTTCCATTTTGATTTTATGGTTTGCAGTCCCATTATATTGCAAACTGAAATGTTATCCTTGGATATGCAGTAACCTAACTCTGGAAGAGGGTAGCCTTGAAACACAGCCTCAAAATGCCTAAATAAATAAATAGCAAATAAGGGCAGTCCTGTGACACCAGGGATACAGTACTAAGTGTCATAGAGCCAATTTCATACTATTAATACAGTGATGGCTTTTTTTGTTTTTAAAAGAAAACGCAGGCCTATTTAATAGTAGTAGCAGCAGCAGCAGCAGTAGTAGTAGTAGTAATCAATGTTGTTGTTGTTGTTGTTGTTGTTACAATTTACTTGTCACAAGAGACGTTGCAAGCATCCAAGCAACTTGCACATTTTAAAAGCATAGAGGACGGCATAAAATTAGAAAAGGGACAATGCAATACAATAAAAGCCATACATTCGCCTGTAAAACAAGCCAAACAAAACAGCCGCAAAAACTTCAGCAGTAAAAACACACCCTCAACAGACGGCAGAACCACCGTTGTCATAATCCGCCAAATACCTGGGAGAAGAGATAGCATGAACCGCTCTCGCTTTAAAGCAGCTTAATGCACATTGCTTCACATATTTCTTTCCCTTCAAGATTGTTTTTCATTTTAATACATTTGAATAAATCCACCTCACTTCATTCTCCATTTCCTCACTGCCAGATACAATAAGAAAAGGGAGTCATGCTGTGAGTCATCGGAATAAACAAACAGCTGGTGGAATTCATTCCTAAACCCTACACACACACACACACACACACACACACAACTTGTGTGTCGTTCCCTGTCGTAGATGATCTAACAATGCCCGGTAGAAATCACATCCATCCAGAATTCACTTACTCTGCCTCATGACTGATAGCTTCTCAAACATTCATAGCTAGCGAAAGATCCCATCAGCTACAATTTCAGACGGTCTTTGCAGAACAGGTCTTTAATTTTAACATCTGTGAAGGCTGGAGCTGTTCCTGACCTTATAGTTCAAACCAACCTCCAATCCTTATTGCCACTGACATGCAGACCAATAGTTAGGCAATTATACTGCCGCTGAGGGGAAGTGGATTGAATGGATGGACACCTCTACGATCCCTGTGTGTTTGGAAATATACACACGCATGCAGTATATTATCGGATGCCTCCCCAAGCCGTTGAAATAATGAGACCACTAAGGACTCCCCTCCCCTCGCAACCTCATAAAGGCACATAGAAGCTGCACAATCTGTGGGAAGGGTTTGTGACATTCAGGATAGCACCAGCAATACAGCCTCGCTCAAGCCTAGCTAGCAGCAGGCTTTTCCAGCTGGGCACCCATCCCAAGTGATGTGCCAGAGGCTCACAGGCACCTGTTGTGCTGGTGTTGTGGGAATGGCTTCTATGGCTTGATAAGGTCCCCCTGGGTAGCACTGAGGAAGGGGCAAAAATGTGGAGAATACATACCCTCCAACATTTCTCCAATGAAAATAGGGAAGTCCTATTCTATCATCATCATCATCATCATCTGTTCTATACCCCACTCATCTAACTGGGTTGCCCCAGCCACTCTGGGTGGCTTTCAGCACATATAAAAACACAATAAAACATTATACAGGGCTGCCTTCAGATGTCTTTTAAAGTTTGTATAGTTACTTATATCACTTAAAAAGGACCCCTGGACAGTTAAATCCAGTCAAAGATGACTATGGGGTTGCAGCGCTCATCTTGCTTTCAGCCCAAGGGAGCCAGTGTTTGTCCACAGGCAGCTTTCTGGGTCATGTGGCCAGCATGACTAAACCACTTCTGGTGCAATGGAACACCATGACAGAAACCAGAGCGCACAGAAACGCTGTTTACCTTCCGCCGCAGCGGTACCTATTTATCTACTTGCACTGGAATGCTTTGAACTGCTAGGTTGACAGAAGCTAGAACAGAGCAATGGCAGCTCACCCCATTGCGGGGATTCGAACTGTCGACCTTCTGATCAGCAAGCCCAAGAGTCTCCATGGTTTAGACCACAGCGCCACCCGCTCCCTTTTATCTCGCATAACTCCATACCCTCCAACATTTCTCCGATAGAATCAGGGACATCCTAAGTAAAAGTGGACATTCCGGGATCAAATCAGAAACCAGGGGGGCTTCTATAAATCTGAGACTGTCCCTGGAAAGTAGGGGCCCTTGGAGAGTCTGTGAACAATGAATGCAAATGTTGCCTTTGTACAGCAGCTATCCTCCATTCTGAGGAGCAAAAGGCATCATCAGAGGTCAAGAACACATTCCAGGAAGGGAAAACACATCAGTTGTGAAAAGCAGAGCTGGTGAAAGGTGTCTGGAGTTGGTTGGAGAATGGATGGCAGCTAACAGATTGAGTTTGAATCCCAACAAGACAAAAGTACTGTCTCTGGGGGACACGGAGTGGGCAGGGAAGCTCACCACCACCAGCAAATGGAGATGGCCAAACCAGTAGAAGATGCTACTCCCACATAAACAGTTGGGAGTTGGCGTAATCTCTGGGCATGAACTGGTGCTTGTGGAAAGTCGCGGGAGAGTTTTCTTTGCTTAGCATTGTTTGGGTTACTGAAAAAAATCACATTTTCATGAGGAGCTGAGTTCAGTTTCTTTCAACCCACCAGAAAAAAAATAAATGCAGGCATTTTAAGAGAGAGATGATATATACCCCAACAAGGCAAAATATAATAATTGGAATGCTGGAGAACTATTAACTAACAGTGGTATGGCTTACACTTCTTTAATGATATATTGCTTCTTGTCAGTTTTCTGGAGTGGGTGTCTAAGAGCAAACTGAAGTAATTGAATAAACACAATGTAATCAAATCATTGTGTTACAATTACAGGTTGCTACATAGTCCTGATGCATTTTCAAGATATGTACATCCCCCACCCCACGGGCTCATATTATGCAGTTACAGCTCACAAGCAAGAGTAATAAACCCTTTTGAAATGCTAAATTTGCTTTATTTTATTTTCCCCTCCCTCTGCTTCACAATTTCACTCCATCTTGCAGTAATATGGTTTCCTCCCAGTTTAGAGATCTGCTAAGTGGTGGAGGAGAGGGAGCGGCAGATTGTTGGATGTGGAATTCAGCGTTTCGCTTTTGGCAGAACGTGTGGTGGCTGAGGAAACAGATAGAGCCCTATCCCACACATGCAGATGTACATTACCATTAATTAATGATTAGTGTATTAATCCAAATCTCCTTAAAGCCCGGCAGAGTCTTTGTGCCTCTGCCTCAAGGATATATCATTGGAACATATTGACAATATTTCTTGAAATACAAATGTTTGAACGGGATCTCCCCCCCCCCCACACACACACCCTTCTCGCCTCATTTTATTCAATTTCCAGAAAACTGAGAAGATCATTTTGGTATTTTCAGAAAATACATTCTTTCTATCCTCCAGATTCTGAATCAGTTAGCTTTTTCATAGGAAACCTGTACCTTTGATATTCAATGTTGGCAGGTGTCATCAGGGTAGGACTGGGGGGGGGGGGCAACAGAATGCCTCAAATTCAGGTGGAGCAGCTTACCACATGTTGAAGGAAATGAAGCAATGCACATCAGCATCCAACTGCACCAACCCCCTCCCCTGCTGTAAGGCCATTAATATATTTATTTGTTGGTTACATATCTTGACTATCTTTCCTCTCAATAGCACCCAGAGCAAAGTACATCTAAACACGAATACAGTGGTACCTCGGGTTAGCTACTTAATTTGTTCTGGAGGTCCGTTCTTAACCTGAAACTGTACTTAACCTAAGGTACCACTTTAGCTAATGGGGCCTCCTGCTGCCGCTGCACAGCAGGAGCACGGTTTCTGTTCCCATCCTGAAGTAAAGTTCTTAACCCAAGGTACTATTTCTGGGTTAGCGGAGTCTGTAACCTGAAGCGTATGTAACCTGAAGTGTATGTAACCCGAGGTACCACTGTAACTCAAAACACCATTAAGTCCCGTGGTTGGTCCCTGGAGGATCATTAAGTCAAGAGAATAAAATTACTACTAATAATAATGGTAATGATAATAATGTTATTATACTATTCATGTACAATCTAAATTTCAAGAGAGTTTGAGGCGGAGGTGGAGGAAACGGAGCGTCTTTGCATAAAAAAGCAAAAGAAAAGGGATGGAATGAACCTGCAACTTCTGCCTGCATCTGTCTCTGTCTGCCTATCTCCCCCTTCCATATCTCCTCTTCCTCTATTGTAACAATTACCCAGAAGGCTGCTGCCACCACCCCAGTGCCACTTCCCCACTGGTTGCTACAGCCAAGGGAGCTGGGTTGGTGCTCTGCACTCTCTCCTCCCCACTGCAACATCTTGGAGACACTCCCACAATCCCTCCATCCCAACTCACCCCCTGAGAAGTATCTTAAGCCCCAGGATTCCTCAAGCACCTCCTACCTAGGTCAGACCATCTGGGGTCATGAGTGTTTTGCTCATCTATTTAAAGCTCTAAAATGACAATTAGCAGCACAGGGAAATCACAGGAAACCTGTCAAATTTCTGTTTCAGTTTGCAGATTGACCAGATTTATGTTAGTGACTCAGCATTTAGCAATTCAGTTAGATTTATATTGCAGCTCTCTGCTTCTTTGGATTTACACATCCTCCTGCCTATTATCACTGGCAGTAGCCTGTCTGCCATCAAATTCTGCTCTATTGGAACTCAATGGAAAGGAGCCAAGGTTGTGTTGAGAAAACAATAGCATGTGTGGCTCGTTTCAAAGGATCTTTCTCATCTTGCGTCATAGCGCTAGGCTGCAGACAGGAAGCAAACGTGTCAGTTGGAGCTCGGCTTCCTACTATTCTGCACACAGAATAGCACAGGAACGGGAACAAACGCCTACGAAAGAAAATAAATCATCTCGTTATTTTTCAATTAGAATAAACCCCAACAAGAGAACATATGTAGGTCACTCTTAAATCCTCTCCCCTACTTCCTATGAGCAAAACAAAAAGCAAAAAACTGAGCAAGTTATTCTCCCATTTCCATATTTTTATGCGTAAAAGCAGCTTTATCAGGACAAACAACCATGCTAAAAAAACAACAACCCAACAACCTGTCTTCCTCTTCATGAGATCCTGAAGGGAGCATCTGTTGATAATATCAGCCAATGAATCACCTAAAACAAATATGGGCAAAGTAAGTTGCATGCAAAAACATATACTGTAGCATTGTGCATAGTGACAAATTCAGGTGTTGGGTGAGGATCTACTAAGCATCAGACTTTGTTAGACCTTGAGGGTGACACGTATTGTAAGAGTGAGTGACAACCACCTGAAATCATAATATGCTTCAGTAGCATTTGCAATTCTGTTATTAGTTTAGATGCATGTTTTTTATAGAGTAGTATGTGCTACCATGGTGTGTCTGAGAACTGTGGTGTTATCATGTCAGATAGGAGGGAAATTGTATGAAAAGACCCCATGACCCCTTAGTTCCCTAGAGGGAGTGTGGTGTCCACACAGGACACCAGTATATTTGGTTTTGGCTGGAATACGGCCACAACTTTATTAGTTGCAGTAGAGAATGGTTTGGCATAGGCATTAGGTAAAGCCATTGCTATTCCACTCCAGCCCATCTGCTGCGAGTACATCTAAGGGTAAACTACAACCATGGAGGGGGGTGCCCTATGACCTACATCAAATAAGGGTAGCCCCTGTGGGGTCCCCGTTGCAGGAGTGGTATGGTCCTAGCCCCTGTCTGCGCATTGGGTAGAAGCCACTCCTCCTGGATCCTTTTAAGGAGGGGCAGGCAGGCAGAGGCAACAACCTCCCCTCCACTAAAAGATCTAGGCTTATCCTATGCCTGAATGCTGCTGTAAACGAAATCAGCTAGCCACCACTCCTGCCCTTCACCAGATCACTTGTTTGGCCACAGCACTGCCCACCGAGGAAGGTGAACATCCTTGTTTTATGGCAGGCTTCCTGGCAAAATCAAAAATGGCACAGCTCAAATGATAGGTTTGCTGCTATAGCAAAACATCAGGTCCAAACTCTAATAATAATAATAATAATAATAATAATAATAATAATAATAATAATAATAATAATAATAATTTTATTTATTATTTATACCCACCCATCTCTGGGCAGCTTCCAACTGAATATTAAAAACAGTACAGCATCAAACATTAAAAACTTCCCTAAACAGTTGTCTTTTAAAAGTAAAATAGTTGCTTATTGCCTTGACATCTGAAGGGAGGGTGTTCCACAGGGCAGGTGCCACTACTGAGAAGGCCCTCTGCCTGGTTCCCTGTAACCTCACTTCTCACAGCAAGGGAACCACCAGAAGGCTTTCGGCACTGGACCTCAGTGTCTGGGCTGGATGATGGGGGTGGAGACGCTCCTTCAGGTATACTGGACCAAGGCCGTTTAGGGCTTTAAAGGTCAGCACCAACACTTTGAATTGTGCTCAGAAACATTACAGATTCATGGTGATTAGGATATGCTCTGCAATGGTATGGAGCAGACCCTTTAACATTGTTGTACCCCCTTTGTGGAATACTCTCCCTACTGACATAAGACATGTGTCATCGTTATTATTTTTCAAATGCATGTTAAATACTCCCCCCCCCCGCAAGCATCTTACTGTCCATTGCATTGCCAATATGTCCTTGCCTGTAATGCTGAGGAAAGGGGGAGTCTGAAGCTTCTGCCTAGAACAAACACAATAGCTACTTCCATAATCCAGTCTCTCTCTCTGTTTATATGCTGGTTGAAAAACCTTATTTGTCCACCAGTCCTTCCTGTCATTACCCAATTCCACCTCCACCCCAGCCATGTTCACTCCAACTAATGTGGAGGTGCAGTACCATGGCAAATGAATCTGTTCACCAGCAGCACCTGACAGGGGGATAATAAAGACTTTTTTAAAAAAAAGACTATCTAAATAAATGTCTTTATGCCCCACTAGGTATCTAATTTGAAAAAAAGAAAGGGAATATTTGGAATCGAGACATAGTTAAAAAGGCAGCAACACCAGCTGCTTCTGCTAAGATGCAAATATTTTTTTAAAAAAATTCTGCTTCCTCTTCAGAATTAAAACTCTCCCTTCATTAGGCATACACTGATTTTATTTATTTATCTCAGGTAATTTTATACCTCAAACTTCAGCTGTAAAGGCTCTCAGAAAGGCTAATTCAATATAGGGCTAGAAACTAATTTTGTTTGGTCCACATTTTTTAAGGAAACTGACCTCATTCACACCTCCTAGAATAGAGTATAATCAGCATTGGGTTTCATGTTTTTCTGCATTTTGCTATGTGGCTCTTGACTTAATAATAATAATAATAATAATAATAATAATAATAATAATGATGATGATGATGATGATGATGTACCTGCCTGCCTTTGTAGAACTCGGGAGGGAGGAGAATGGGGACACAAGGTCAAATTAGTTGCCTATCATTGGGGCTGGTTCCATCTTCTATTGGTCTTTTGCCTTCCACCCTACCAGTCTCAATGGGCTCCAATGGCTGTTGTACTCCAAAACATGGCCAGAATGCACAGGATGGAGCAGCTTTCCTGAAGCTGCCTTCGGATTCATGGAAGGAAGATGCATATAAATGTATTAATATGCACACCAACAACAAATAATAATGTTCCACATGAGAAATATGGTTACACACTGACACACACAACATAGCTGTCTATCTGTGTTCTGTTTCACCAGTTTTGCACTGGCTTCAAATCCCATTACTTCTAAGGTATCAAATATTAGGGGGCGGGGGGAAACATAGCAGAAATATTCCATTGCTGACACTGAAAACTTGAAATTACTGATAAACTAATGTGGAAATTATTTGCATAAGATTGTGTTAATAGGAATCATGCGCCATTTGTATGTTATATAATTTGCAAGAACAATGCTATGTTCTACATAACAAGAGGATCTTGTGAGAAGTTTGTTAATTAAATAAACATAAGCTGCCAGTATGCATTCAATACTGATAAGCAGACAGTGTAAACAGGATACTAGTCCTGTTGAGCGTAAATAATGAAGTATGCAATAAGTCTGCAAAAATGCAATTCGAAAATTGTTTTTTGTTACCTGATTTCCATCATATTGAATTAGTATCTTGTTAAAACTAGTCTATATTGCCACTTAATAGAAAGTAATATGATTAAAGCATTATTCTCCTTTAGAGTAAATGCTTACAGTATTATACTGTTAGGTATAAAATGATATAACATTATATCGCTAAAGAGGGATATTTGTAAAGTGATGTAATTAAGTGGTTCTAGCTTTCTCAAGCCAGGGAAATACACTTCCAGGGTTGTTCCCATGAATAAAATAATGCAGAGTTCCCACATATTGTAGTCTAATGCTCTTCAACCTTGGGTCCATCAACCATTGGGTTATCATCCCTGAACATTGCCCAAGCTGGCTGGGCATGATGGGTTTTGCAGTCCAACAACATCTGGGGACCCAAAGTTGAAGAACACTTCCCTAGTCAATGCCTGGATGAGAGACCACCAAGAAACCCCAGAGACACCGGCCATCAGTTCCGTGATAGAAGAACAGTGGGAAACAGATGCATATCATAATACATAAAATGAAGTGTCGGCATTTGACAACTGTTCTGACTGCAGGGAGGAGAATTCATGTTGCACAAGCAGAATGGCAGCGTTGGAGATAACCCTGATTAGTTAAATCAATTTGTTTTGTTTTGTTTCACAGCTCTGTAATGATCCATGTTTATCTCAGGCTGGATTCTGGGTTTTGACATGAGCAACTGTTTCAGCTTCATTCACATTCACTATACGAGGTTGAAAAGTAACAGACTCAACAACATGTCAGATTTCCAAACCAGGACACAGCCTCTTTGTTTAATAATTAAAGCAAATGGCTTCAGGCACAAAACCTGAGGTCTGGGTGAAAAAGAAAGAGCTTGCAAAGTTGATCTTCCTTCTGGTTTCACTTTGAAACCCTTCTTCATGTCTTATTTTGCTGCCCTGTCAACATTGCTTCTAAACCTCCAGACATAGTTGCGTTCTACAGTGATGATGACTGTCTCCAATTATTCCACCCCCAGAAATATGTTTTGTTAACCAATCATCTATCTTAGTCAATGTCACAGTAGTGTATTTCCTTACTCCTTACTGCCCTAGCAAGCATGGGCAGGGAAGATGGGATTTGTAATTCAGAACTTCTAAAGGGCCAGAGGTCACCCAAACCTGAACTACATTTTTCTTTTCATAATATGGGGAATAATGGTCCCTGTCCCAGAATCATATGAGTGCAAATAGGATGATGGCAGTACCATTTGTTGAACAGGCTTCACTTAATATTAAAATCTAGTTTGATCCTTTTGGAACTGAATCACACTTATATATGCCTTTCATTAGCAGTAACTTTCCTTTCACTGAGATGGCTCAACAAAGTGTGTGGTCAAAGCGAACATCTTTATTGGCATGTCAGTCTGCCTCCATGGATTTTCCAGAATCTTCAGGCCTTCTGCCTATTACCTCTGATGGTTCATTGTCTGCAAAATGGGTCACGTTGACCTACAAAAGGATAATATGGGAATATAATTTGCAGAGGAAATACAAAATGGGCAATAAGAAAGGTATTTACCAAATAGTACAATAGCTGTTCTCGTGTCAAAAAATCCTTCAAGACCCAAATGTAAAAAAAGAAGTATTAATATTGTGTGAGAACTAAAAGTATTTGATACATAACAGGAACTTGAGCTTTGTGAAAAACTTCTGAGAGGGTGGAACGGAAACCTCCTTAAAACGTTTGCTGGCATCATGCAGGATATAATGTGTAGTGAGGAGTGACCAGATCCAAAAGAGGACAGAGCTGTTGTAACTTTAAAACAGGAGAGAGAAATGGGGTTGTTGTTTTTTTAGCCCTGAGGGCTTCTGGGAAACTTTCTGACAGCCACATCCCATTGGTGGGTGGGCCGGTCACAAAAGTGGGCAAAGCAACAAATGTCAAATTCACCTTTGAACAGTAGACTATTTTCTAAACACACTAATACATCCTTCTCTATCCTTCAGGTAAGCAAGAGTCACTATCAGAGTTTAAGAACACATTCCAGATAGGCAAAAGCATTCAAGGAAGGGATAAGTGGAGGTGTGGCCAGGGAAGGCTGAGACCTTGGGAAAGTCCAATAAATCAGACAGAGGTGTGGGAAGCTGCATTTAACTCCTATAACTCCCATTCTTCACGCTTGCTTTAAAGAAGCTTTAAAAGTTGCATGGAAGACAAAACAAAAACAGGTCTACCTTCGCACAATAGTGGGAAATACTGTCTTCTGTTCAACAGTGAAAAGTACAATGGAAACAGGAGCAGGTACTGCAAGAGTCAGCCAGATCTAAGAAGGGGTGGTTGACGAATAAGATATTTCTGGATTCTGGTACAAACTGGCTTAACCTGTACTCCCCAGATTAATGTGCAAATGACATATCAAAATATGTTTTAAATGCACATTTAAATACATTTAAGGATACATGGTGCATGAAAAAATCTGTTCAAAAATCTGTATTTTTTATTTAAATGTGACAGGCTGATGGTCTTCCTCTTCAGTTACGCTACGATGGACAAATGAAACTGTATGCGGACTCCTGATTCCTCCTAGCTGCACAATGAAACAAAACAAAGCCAACAAGCATTAGGAATTTTTAGCAGAGTTTAACTAGTTGAAGTCTATGTGAGATCCATGGCTCAATCCAGCAGGAAGGTCCCATGTAGGAGTCAGGAAATGGTACACCATCAGTGCCTATGCCCATAAACAACAATATCCACAATATCCAATTAGCGACAAGTTATTCAGAAACCTTTGAAATTAGGAAATCCAAGGTGAACAGCATAGAAGAATCAAAACGAATGAAGCAGTAAATGTAACTCTGCTCATTAATAGGCAAGATAAAAATAACTCCTTTGTTAAGAGAAAGCATAAATCACAACCCCAGTAGGAAGCAGTCTCCATGTAATTTCACACATTTTCTGTATTTAATTATCATTTCCTTGTGCTCAAAAATAGACAGACCTCTTACTTTTCAAAAATAGCCTCAGGAAATCTCATCAGTGGGGAGATGGTCCTCTGCGCTGTGGAGTGTTCTTTTATCATCCTTGAAAGTCAATGGAACATCGGAAATCTCTGACCACAAACTTCGCTCTTTGATACATAACGGTATGTATTGATTTTAATGCCACAAACACTTATATATGTGAAACACCAACAGTACGATTTAAGAGTGCCAATTAAATCATACGGCACACTGTTTAAAAGACTCGCATATATTATTTTGAATGTCAAAGCCTTAAGTATAAGAAAAAAGTTTAAGAAAGGGGACAGTGTACTCTAGGGCAGATATTCTGTCCAGGATTTTACTTGTTCACAGATCAATACTTTATTACATACTCAGTGAGTCAACAGAACTGTTCAATACTTTGAAGGGATGTTGGTGAAGTTCGCCCAGGTCAGGCTCTGGAATGAACTCCTTTCAGGGTCTTATTAAATCGGACCTCAGAATTGTGACAAGCTTTCGCCAAACTCATAGTTCTTCTTCAGATGCTCACTGAGATGGAGGCCAATGCATTTGGAATAGGGTCAAAGCTCAGTAGTAGAACATCTGCTTTGCATCCAGAAGGTTGCAGGTTCAGTTTCCAGCATATCTAGGGAGGGCTGAGAGAGACTTCTGCCTGAACCCCTGGAGAGCTCCTGCCAACCACTGTAGACCGGTAGTCTGACTTGCAACTTCCTATGTTCATTATGACAGCAGAAAAGAGGATGCAGGTCCAAACTGTCAAGGTGGGGGAAGGAAGCCCTGTTGCTTATGGGGCCAGATTTGGTCCTGGGGCTTCCAATTGCTGATTCCTGCTTTAGCAACCACAGAAATTTCAATTCAGTACAGTGGTACCTCGGGTTACATACACTTCAGGTTACAGACTCCGCTAACCCAGAAATATTATCTTGGGTTAAGAACTTTGCTTCAGGATGAGAACAGAAATTGTGGGGCGGCGGAGCAGCAGCAGTGGGAGGCCCCATTAGCTAAAGTGGTGCTTCAGGTTAAGAACAGTTTCAGGTTAAGAACAGACAAATTAAGTACGTAACTAGAGATACCACTGTACTCTTGAAGTTGAGACTTGCAAAATCCACAGCCTGGGGTGAACTCTTATCCCTCTCTCCTGTAGCTGAAGAGAATGCACTGTTCCATATATCACATCCTAGTCCTCTTTTGATAGCTCTTCATAAATAAAATGTGTACTTTGAGAGCTAGAATTCAGGGCTTGCTGCTCTCCTTGGGATGGTGAGAAAAAGCACACAAGAGAATGCCGAGAGAAAATTCTTAGTATCGACAGCTAAATTAAAAGATAGCATCACATTCACTGAGTTGCCATATATCTTCCAACTATAATCCCCCTATGTAGTAGAGCTAGCCATGCTTATGCTGACCTATATTGAATAAAGCTCTGTAGCATGTAAAAATAATAAAACTTAACAGCTCCACAGTGGTGACACTTGGGACTGGGCAGACTGATCCAGTAATGAGGCATAACATTTGAAATAAGGGGCAGCATTATAGCATTGAACCCACCCTGGGTTTTACAATTCTTATAAGCTTTCATGGCGACCAATATATCTCACCCTGCAGATACTTTTCTCTTTCTAGTGGGGATTTTGTGATTTTTAAAAACAGCCCGATACACATACATTCCGGGTGGCCAAACCTGAGAAATCCCGCTAATCTTACCAAAACAATTCTGGCTTCCCTTGAAATTCTCTCACCAGATTTGACTTTCATTTAGGTGGCATAACTAGCAGAACTAAACATGAAGCATTTTCTGCCACAGCACCTGCAAGCCAGAAAATGGGGGTGGTGGTGGTGGTTTCATAGAGTCCTTTTTGTTGGGGATAACCCAGACTGAAATCCCCAGGTTATTTATGCATGCAACAACTGCGGCCTGGGTTTTGTTGGTGAGGCTGGCAAATTAAGTTGACAGAATCTGCCTAACTTGCAGATTTAACATATAGAATAAGAGAGCAAGAAGAACGAACATTTAAAGAAGAATGGAAAACAGTTATCGAATATACGAAAAATAACTATACAGCTGAAAATGCTGGCAGCATTAAGATAAATTCAACAAATAATTTTTGATGGATGTAAAAGTGGAAACTTGATCTGAATGGTCATAGTAAAATAAAATAATAATAATAATAATAATAATAATAATAATAATAATAATAATAATAATAATAATAATTTATTATTTATACCCCGCCCATCTGGCTGAGTTTCCCTTCATATACCACATGTGTTCGTCATGCAGAATTTTGGATTTACTATAGAACTGTAGAAGTAGCAGAGTGTAAATAATATTCTCTGTGTCAAATAATATCTAAATCTGATATCCACTTTTAGAGTCACATATTTAAACCAGCCAACCTATTTTTAAACAAACAAACAAACAAACAAACAAATCCATCAACATTACTGAAGCAGTTCAAGTTGATGCTCCAACAGCAAATCCAGCAATAGATGAAGCAATGAGGCCAGTAAAGATGCTCTAGCAGGAAAGCCAACGATGGATGGAGCAGCAGAAGCAGGGATTCGATGGAATGAAACAGCTGAAAGCAGAGTGCATAAGAAGCCATTGTGGAAAGGGAAGCATGACTCCAAGCAAGGTGAGTGCTCTGCCAGAAGACATGTATCTTCAGCAGTGCAGGATTTATGTATAAGCTAAACAAGCTATAGCTTAGGGCCCTACTCTCTTGGGGGCCCCAAAAACTTTTAAAGGGGGGAAAACTGGATGTACATTTCCAAAATATAAGATAATAAATAAATAAATAAAACCTACATACAGCAACAGTGTTTTGTGTTGCTTAGGCTCCTATGATGTAAGTAATAAGCCCCCACCTGCTAACCTGCTCCCTAAAATATCACTGGTTTGCTCATTTCTATATATAGGGTGCCTACATTCTGCATGCGCAAATGGCTTTAGAGACCTATTAGGTCCAACACACACACACACACACAAAAACAGTGACAATTTGTTGTTGATAAAAGGGCCCCATTACCTTCAGTAGCTTAGAGCCTCATCAAACCTAAATCCAGCCCTGGTCTTCAGCATTTGCCGAAAGCTGAATAACAAAAGTGCCACCTGAATCTCTGTGGGGAATTACACAACTTAGGGGTTGCCACAAAGAATGTCTGTTCCCAGGCCAACCCCCCCCGGGGGGGGGGGACTTCTGAGGGCAGAGGAAATACCAAGATGGCCCCCTCTACAGATCTTAACACCTGAAAGGGTCTGTAGAGGATGAGGTAGCACAGATGTTGGGGCTTAAGTTGTTTAGGGTTTTAAATAGAAATGAACTGGTAACCAATGCAGCTGTTTTTCAACCAGGGGTTACAGTTTTGAATGAAACCCCAGCCAGTAATCTGGCTGCTGTGTTTTGGATCAGTTGAAGCTTCTGAGCTGTCTTCAAGGAAAGCCCCATACAGTGTGGGGGCTCTTTTGTAAGTTGGGCAATATATATATATATATATATATATATATATATATATATATATATATATATGCTTTCGTAGATTTTCACGGGTACAGAGATTCTGTAACTCAGTTGTCAAGTGGTCTTTGTCAGCCAGGCGTTTGGTTCCCCCAAAAACTGACAAAGGCTGACAAAGACCACTTGACAACTGAGTTACAGAATCTCTCAAATGTGTTAATCGCCAACGGATACCAGCAAAACAGGGTTACGAAACTAATCCAAAAAGAAACACCCCCCAAAAACCAAGACACAGAAGAAAACAATGGCATGGCCCTCCTTCCTTATATCAAGGGCACTACAGATAAAATTAGCAAAATCCTCCATAAACACAATATCAAAACAGCCTTTTGCACCAACCAAAAAATAGCCAATATCCTCAGAAACCCCAAAGATAAAATCCAGTTAGAAAACCAAGGGGTCTATGAAATACCCTGCAAAGTCTGCCCAGCCACGTACATTGGACAAACAAACAGACGAATAAATGCACGTATCGCAGAACACAAGAATGCCGTCAAAAAAGAAGAAAAAACTTCCTCTCTTTACCAACACATGAAAGAAACAGGACACGAAATTAATTTTGCAGATTCCAAATTGCTCTTTAACATGGAACATCACCACAAGAGAATAATCATGGAAGCCATCGAGATAGAGAAACACCCTCACAACATGAACAAGCGTGACGACACGTCCCGCCTGCCAGACATCTGGAAATTAGCCCTCCCCACAAAAACCGACACCAGAACCAGAGGCACACAGAACGCCATCTCCAATCAACCACACCAGACCCAAACCCAGACTCTCTCCACAGATAAATTACAGACACCATCCAGTAGACAAACCATAGTGGCACCTCCGGATGCTGCACCCCCCTGCAATCCCTACACAGATCTGGCTGGCACAGGGCACAAAACCACAGCTCGCCCCTATACACGAAGCCAAGCCAGAGCACAACTAAGTGCAGTACAGCCATCTTCTCAGAAAAACTCTTCACAAGCTCAAGAGGTCAAGACACGAAAGCTTTAGCAACTAATTCACACCTAATGACCCTCCTAAATGGTACTCAGAATATCACTCAAGAAATCTCTCAAGATATCCCTCAAGTAATTAATGAACAAAAGAAGAAAAGGCACACTAACCTGGGAACTTCCTCTCTGCCCAGAACGTTGGAGGCTATACACCACACCCCCTCAACAGTATTTATAGGAACTCAAACACTGAGATCCTGCTCTGTTCCAGTAACAAGAAGCCAAAAGCACCAGCCTGAAGATGACGAGTGAGACCTCGTCGAAACGTCGCCTAGACACCCCAACTCTTACACGGGAAGACACCCGAAGACACCAAAACCTGCATATATATATATATATATATATGCTTTCGTAGATTTTCACGGGTACAGGAATGCAGGTTTTGGTGTCTTCGGGTGTCTTCCCGTGTAAGAGTTGGGGTGTCTAGGCGACGTTTCGACGAGGTCTCACTCGTCTGAAGATGACGAGTGAGACCTCGTCGAAACGTCGCCTAGACACCCCAACTCTTACACGGGAAGACACCCGAAGACACCAAAACCTGCATATATATATATATATATATATATATATATATATATATATATATGCATGATGGGAGTGAAGTTTACTAGAGAAGAGGATGGCATGCTGGTATGGTAGTACCGCTGTAAAAAAAAAAGTGATAGTACATTGCAGCATTTTGTTTCAGATTCTATATAATTCCTATTTTTCATACATGTTCTACATAGGATGGAGAGCTAAAGATATGCAACTCATTTTTTCCATGCAGTTAATATGCATCTGAGAGTAGATGCTTAAAAAAGGGAAATGGCAATTATCACTTTTTGTTGCCAAAAATATGTTACGGCTAAATTAGACATGCCTTACATAGCTTATGCGTCCCATTATACGGCAAGGAAAGGACAGGATTCATACTGCGCTGTTTAAAAATACCTAATAGCAATTAAATATACCGAAGTACCACTTTGCTCATAGTTTTCACACCAGGGGGGTGCTGCACAGACTGTGAAATGGGGATCTCACATAAATCTTAATGGAACCAGCTTCCCATTTAGCTTGATTACTCTGACATTTTTTGCCCTGTGATAGGCAGAATTGAGGCTTATTGAAGCAACAATATACCAAGACAGGCATGAGTCAGCCGTAACATCTGCACAGTGCTCAGCGTTTCATTCCGAAAGACAGGAATAGTATGCTGCATTGTGAGGCAGTGTTTCTTTCCTTCTTTTCACCAATGTATATTTTAAAGACTGCATATTCATTTTCTAGGCATTTTCCCAGAGCAAACAGGAAATGCCAAAGGTGTCAGTAGGGGCTGGGAGACCTGCCTCTTTCAAACTTTTGTTTAACTTCCATCAATGGTCATCTGTGCCAATATATAATGGCACATCAAAACTGACTGTTGGGTCATATTAATGTACCACAAACTGACTACTAGTGAGGAAGAAATCAACGTAGCGGGGAAGAGAGGTTATTTTTCTCTTTCACTCCATGCTACACAGCTACAGACTTGCATAGGTTTGGAGGGGGGCTTTGGAGGCCAACTAATCCAACATCCTGCTCAGTGAAGGAAATCCAGGAGAAACTTATTGGCTGTGACAATGATTGGACAGTGGAACCAATGACCAGGAAACCATGCCCTACAGCAGGCTTGTCCTACTTCCAAGAGACTGTGATCTACTTCCACTATATAAAAAAACTGGTGGCGATCCACCCACTGAATTGACCAAAGTTCTTGAGCTTCGTTTGGAAAATCAATGTTGTTGGGTTTGCGAAATCAAATGTGTTTTCTTGGGGGTGGCAGAGGTCCCATGATCTACCGTGATCTACCATGGTCACCCCATGATCTACCAGTAGATCTACCTGTTGGCCATCCCTGCCCTACAGGAATAGTGGAATTTCCCATGCTGGAGGTTGGATAGCCATCTCTTTAGATTTGGGTACCCACCACTGAGCAGAGAGCTGGATTTGTTGGCCTTCAAAGCTTCCTCCAGTCCTATGAAATGGCCTACTCTGTAGTTTAGTCACTTGGGGTGAAAGAAGAGATCTTGAAAATGAAACATTGAATGAAAATATTAACACCCCCACTCCCATTCAGTAATATTTCCTTATAACAGTCTGTTCATTTATTTTCTTTTTTTCCTCCTTCTCCTTCCCCGCCTTCCCTGTGAAAATTCATATTGGTCAACTTACAGCTTCAGCATTCAGGAAACAGGCTTACATTTTGAGAAATTCATGTTCTTCCCTTTGCTTTCATCCCTTAATTTTGTCAGCTCATCTATCAATTTCAAGACGACAAAACAAGCACTTTAAACCTTGTACTACTTCTGCTGTCTCAGTGCTATTGCTGCTGTCAGTTTTAGTTATTTAATCAACTAGGTTTGTTGCATGTTCCCTTGAATGTAGCTGTTTGCTAGCTTGGAGAGACTTCCTGTATATGGATTTTCATTCATAGATATGTGGCTTTAAGGACAAGGAAAGCTGTTGATCATATCCGTCTGCTTTTCCATTTCCCCAAGCTGAGTAAAGTTCAGGGCAAATTTACAGGTGCATTTTCTGTGGAGGAGACAGTCATGGATATTAAGTGCCTTTATAATAATCTGCTTCGGTGCTCAAATTTCAGGAGCGTAGGTGGGACCCACAACAGCCCCATGAACATATAGGAGTGTTCATGAATCTTTATTTCCATTTTAAGGTTTTTTATTTTAAAAAAATCAATTATTTCCCTTTCATTGGGAAGGAAATACTTTTGTGTCCTGCCAGCAAGGAGACACAAAGGGAATAAAATGTCTCTTCCCTTCATGTCCCATGCAGGCTTCCTTCTCTCAGTGGTGGTGGTAGCAGGATGACGATGATGATGAAGAGAAAAACTTTCTCCCCTTTGCTCCCTTTTCCACTGCCATGAAGAGAAGGAAGCATTCAGCCTCATGTCCCATCCTGCTGCCACCAAAACTTCTTGTCTTCATTTTTCTGGAGCAGGCAATGAGGTGGGGCTTTCTACAGCCACCCACTTCTTCTAATAAGTGGAACCCAGAACCAGCAATGCATTGTTGCCAGGTGCTGACTCCTTTACGTTCCTGCTGGCCCAGCCCCTAGTGGAATTCCCTCCCCACGTAGATTTGTCTGGCACCTTCTTCTTCTTTTCAGAGTAATTGGAGAGTCCTTTATTACAGACGTGGGTGGCACTGTTGTCCAAACCACTGAGCCTCTTGGGCTTGCCTATTAGAAGCTTGGCGGTTCGAATCCCCGCGACAGGGTGAGCTCCCGTTGTTCAGTCCCAGCTCCTGCCAACCTAGCAGTTCGAAAGGACGTCGAAGTGCAAGTAGATAAACAGGTACCACTCTGGCGGGAAGGTAAACGGTGTTTCCGTGCACTGCTCTGGTTGGCCAGAAGCAGCTTAGTCATGCTGGCCACATGACCTGGAAGCTGTCTGCAGACAAACGCCAGGTCCCTCGGCCTATAGAGCGAATTGAGCACACAACCCCAGAGTCATCCGCGACTGAACTTAACAGTCAGGGGTCCCTTTACCTTTACCTTTTTATTACAGATCAGGCAGATTATAAAGGCTGACAGTTGTTAGGACTATGTAAACCAGAAGAATTTTTTTTTTTTAAAAAAATGTACTTTTTTAACCATTTCAAAAACCATGTAGAGAAAGAAGCTGAAGGAAAACCCCAAAGAAGAGGCAAGTGTGCCGCTGTTCCCCATCTGTGCTGTGCTAGTGGAGTCATTATACAACCTTGGTCATATCCCAAATACACACCTCTGTACGTTGACCTTTGACACCTGAAAGATCTATTTTTAGGATCCACTCTAGTTGGGATTGTAAATGGTTTAAAAGTGTTTTAAATGTTGAAATTTAAATTGTTTTGGGGACCTGAGATGATGAAGGACTTCAATTTGGGGTATGATTTGGGCATGTAAATAAAGGACTCACTATGTTTTGTCTCTGAATTCATGCCTTGGAAATGTACAGACTGAGCGGGCATCAAGGAGTCTCAGAAGCAAACACAAAGATTGGCAGCATGGGGCTCAAAGCCCCAGGATCCCAAAATCCCTAGCCAGTTCTTTTTGCCGTTGTAAATTTCAAAATTCCACCTTGCCCACAAAGAGGATGTTTGCAAGTTGGACAGTAGTCATCTGGGTCTTGAGAGGACTTGTTTAGGAATGACCACATGCCCATATCTACCTTCTTCAAAGTGGTTGGAGCCGCCCTCTCTCTCAGCAAGGCAATTACCACTTCCCCAACACAGAACATTCCCAGATGTAACTCGTATGTAGCCACCAAGGAAGAAATACAACATGTATACTGGATTGCAAATAATGAAAATGTGCAGCTTTATTCTGTTTGTTCCTCAGGTGTCAGCAACTCTTTTAGAGTAAGATAAAATCCTGATCCATTTACATGTGCTTATTTTGTGCATGAATGGAGTTTTATTCCTTAATGTTTCAATATTTGCTAGCCAGAGATTTCGTAGTGACAAGTTTAGGCAATGTGCTGTTGGTATATGAGAAGTATTAAGGATGCATCTTCTCACTAAAAGTAAAATTTGTGCTCCTTCATCCAAGTGTAATGTTCTAGTTTGTTTTGATTTAATGGAACCTCCTGCAAAAGAAGATTAGGGAGGCCAGCTGGAAAAATGTTTGAGATGGAAAACTGGATCAGCACTAAGAGGGCCTAGAGGATTTAGTCAAGAGCTATGTGGTAAATAATAAGACAATACAAAAAGAAAAGAAACATAGAGGTCTGTTGTATTTGAATTCAGGCATATTATGTTGTTCATGTAGATCAGTGGTGGCCAAACCTGGCCCTCCAGCTGTTTTCGGACTACAGTTCCCAGCATCCCTGGCTACTGGTCCTGTTAGCTAGGGATGATGGGAGTTGTAGTCAAAAAACAGCTGGAGGGCCAAGTTTGGCCACAACTGATGTAGATGCTCAAAGGTATAATATAATACACTAATGTCTTAGCAATTGGGAAGTATGTTTCTCATGCTATTATCCTGATATCTTACATTAGAAATGGAAATTTGAAAGAAACATTGTTAATATGTTAGTAGTGGATAATAAATCATCAGTAGGCTTTTCCTGCATAAACAATAGTAGCTGAAAGCTTGTATTCAAAGGTTAAGAGAAATAAATAAATGCATGGCATGGAGAAACTTAAAGTCAATTAAGTTGACACATGTGCACACACTACCACTTCCTTTGTGAATCAATTTGTCATCCAGCAGTGGGCATCTCCTTTAAAAATTTTGAATGGGTGATATTGTTAATTGTGAGTGTTAAGTGTCTGAGCAGATACAGCTCTAGCAAGGAAGAAAAGTCAGGGCATGGAGAGAGAAACCAGAAGGGTTCTTTTCCTGATCATGATTCCTGTAAAAAAAATAGTTGGAGGCAATTCTTTCAGGACCTTGGACAGAGCTTTTGGAACAGATAAATTGTTCTGAGAAGTACAGTGGTGCCTCGCAAGACGAAATTAATCCGTTCCTTGAGTCTCTTCGTCTAGTGGTTTTTTCGTCTTGCGAAGCAACCCTATTAGCGGCTTAGTGGATTAGCGCTATTAGCGGTTTAGCAGCTATTAAAGGCTTAGCGGCTATTAAAGGCTTAGCGGATTAGCGGCTAAACGGCTATTAGCGGCATAGCGGCTTAGAAAAAGGGGGGGAGCGGGAAAAAAATCGGAACACTCGCAAGACGTTTTCGTCTTGCAAAGCAAGCCCATAGGGAAAATCGTCTTGCGAAGCAGCTCAAAAACGGAAAACCCTTTCGTCTAGCGGGTTTTCCGTCTTGCGAGGCATTCGTCTTGCGGGGCACCACTGTATTGTGGTCTTTGCTTCTCTCTCTCTCTCTCTCTCTTCCTCTTCCTCTCTTTCCTGATTTCCATTGTACCAGAGCATCATATCCAGATTTCCAACATTTTAAATGCCTCTGAATTCTACAGTTATCCCAGCATCAAAACACGCTAATATCTTGGAGGTGTTCTAGTATGAGGACTGTATCTTAAGAGACGTTTATCCATTACATTTCCTATGAAGAATTTGTTTCTTTGCAGGAAAATTAGAGTTCAAAATAATAAATGAAGAGTCCATGCATGCCATTGTTGGATTTTCTCTCTCTATGTGTAATATTCATTCGTTCCAGAAAAAGAGAAGAAGATTCAAGAATCAGCAGAAAGCTGAGATTGTTTTGACTATGCAAGAACATTGTCCATGGGAACTGTTCTCTGTACATACGCAGTTATACAGGAAGTTGATAACAATGTTCTGTTTAACTTGTTTGTTCTTCTTGCTTGTGACTTGCTGGAGAGAGAGAGAGAGAGAGAGAGAGAGAGAGAGAGAGAACACCTTTACCACAGCTGTGGTGAATGATTGTATATATTTGCTACCAATATGCTTTTTTAACCTGTCAAGTAAATTCTACACTTGACTGAAGTCTTATGGTGTCCATGAGTCTTTATTGCCTTCTGTGTGTAACCTCATCACCAAAAATGCTTTCTTGTGATAAGGGGTTGCGCTAGATCATTCTCTGCTGCACAGATGCCAGTACACATGTGCAGCAAAAGTGTTGCCGGACCATGTCTTTTACAGAGCATCCATTGCTTTTATGGCCTTGATTCTTCCATCATTTTGTTACAGATACAGTGGAACCTTGGTTGTCGAACGTAATCTGTTCCAGAAGACCGTTCGATTTCCGAAACATTTGACAACTGAGGCACAAGGGGCAGTCGGCAAGTTCAGTGGGGAAAATGGAGAAATGCACCTTGGGAGCCGTTCATCAACTTCTGAGGCGCATTCGAAAACAGAAACATTCAGCTTCCGAGATTCTCAAAAACCAAGGTTCCACTGTATACATGTGAGGAAGACACATTGCACATCTGTTTTTAACATGGAGTACATGTTGCTTTATTCCTACATGGAGATGCTCATTGTATATAAAGAATATTATATAGCTGGATATAGCTGAATATTACATGGTTTTCCCAGTAGTGATGTATGGAAGTGAGAGCTGGACCATAAAGAAGGCTGATCGCCGAAGAATTGATGCTTTTGAATTCTGGTGCTGGAGGAGACTCTTGAGAATCCCATGGACTGCAAGAAGATCAAACCTCTCCATTCTTAAGGAAATCAGCCCTGAGTGCTCACTGGAAGGACAGATCCTGAAGCTGAGACTCCAATACTTTGGCCACCTCATGAGACGAGAAGACTCCCTGGTAAAGACCCTGATATTGGGAAAGATGGAGGGCACAAGGAGAAGGGGACGACAGAGGACGAGATGGTCGGATAGTGTTCTCGAAGCTACCAGCATGAATTTGACCAAACTGTGGGAGGCAGTGGAAGACAGAAGTGCCTGGCATGCTCCGGTCCATGGGGTCACGAAGAGGTGGACATGACTAAATGACTAAACAACAAAATATAGCTGGATAGCTCAGTGGGTTAGAGTGCGGTGCTGATAACACCAAGATTGCAGGTTTGATCCTTGCATATTCCCGTATTGCAGGAGGGTTGAACTAGGTGAACCTCAGGGTACCTTCAAACTCTATGATTCTGTACACAGCAGCATTTATTATGAAGAGAAAAGCTTATATCCAAAGACAGAGTAGATCCAAACCAACAAGTTCAAATGAAAGAAGAGGGATTTAGACTAAACATTCAGATGAACTCCCTGGTGGTACAAGCTGTTTAACAATGGAACAGAGTGCCTTGGCAGATGATGGACTCATTACAGGTTTTGAATCAGAGGCTGGATGGCCTTCTAATAATGAAATGATGCTGTAGAAGCTGATTCCTTACATCCTCAGGGGATTGGACTAGAAGGCTTTGGAGGTCCCTTACCATTCATTTGATGATAAGGCTTCTGTCAGTGGAACAGGGAGGAAAGGAAAGTTAAAGTAATGGATAGCTGTCCTCCCTTTCCCTCTAAAAAATATCCTACAAAGAGTTCACCTGAATACAAAAATGAAGTTCATATTATATACTCTTGTAATTTTATCTATGTTGATCACATTTTTATATATTTATATTGTATTAAAGTTATAATTTGTCTCTTACAATATTTGGAAGCATTTTACTTTGTTGTCTTCAATTCCCACCCAACTTAGTTTTTGAGAACAGACTGAAATGGACCATGAACAACATTACTGAGTCCGAAAAGCATGTCCATCCATGCATATTTATATGCACTTTCATTTATGTCTATTATACAATTAGCTGAAGAAGGGTTACTTGGAGGAGCAGGGAAAGTTGAAGCTAACTTGTAGATTTCATTATGTCTTTGGGAAATAACTGATTGTTTCAAACCCGGGACAAAATTCCCAGCCTTAACTTCATCTTGATTTATACCGCTTGAGCAAAGGGACCCACCATTCTAAATGGAAAATATTATGGCTTCAGTACTCCTCTTAAATCAGTGTAAAAGGTGATGAATTGGTAGGAAATGTTTCACCTGGAGTTGGTAGCATGCAGCTGTGCAGTGGTGTAAAAGAAGCGAGACTAAAAGTATATTTATGGAGCACATATTTTCATTATTATTAATAATGAAAATATGAGAACATAACTTTGGTTATATATTTTGTTATATATTTTCAGGCTGTGATTCCCATGTAAGGTATATGGCCTTAATACATATAGCTGGCAAGTTCTGATAAACCATCATCTCCTCCCCCTCCCCCAATATGTTCCTAGATAATACTAATTCTCCATCCAAGCAGAAAGAACTATAAATTTGGTTTGCAGCCCAGAGTTATTGCTGCCTGTACATAAATACAGCAAGAACAGAGGTCTATATTATATTCATTCCTCAGTGATAGTGTGGTTTGTGTGAAGATAAAATGTTCAACTCTACATAGGTGTAGCATTCATCTGTTTTGAATGCTAGTATTCCTGGCTTCCTATGGCACTGCTATCTATTTTGTAATTGCTGTGTGTGTGTGTGTGTGTGTGTGTGTGTGTGTGTAGGTGCACACGCAATCATTCAAAATTAAACCTTGGCACTTAAATTAATGCTAATCGAAAAGAGGCAACATACTGAATATACTCTTAATGAAGCAAAAGAAAAGGAACAAACACTCTGATCCTGACTCCATCTATTCATTATAATACTTATTTTAATCTCACCCTTCCTAAATTTGAGGTGGCTAGCAACACATGCAAAGGCAATCTCAAACGTTTATTGACAGTGAGCACAAATGTGAAGCAGGTGGAAGGAGGGAACATCTTCTGCAATTTAACATATAGGATTGGAGCCACACTTTTATGAAATCCTTTCAATCATTGAGAACTGAGTTAGTGAATATGGATCTATCTCTAAGAATGGCAGGCGCAGGAATCCAAATTGGTGGAGTCCACCAGTTTGGTGCAGTCATCAGCAAGCTGCCAACACACACACACACACACACACACACACACACACACATTAATCTCATACAAAGTCCACTGAGTAGCTGCTGGGAGGGGCCAGGGCTGAAGATAACTCCATTAGCTGGGGGGAGAGCAGCTCTGCAACCTTCAGTCAATTTGACCACACCAGTTATCAGTCAACATAGTCGGCTTTGGATTGTTTCACAGGGAGGGTCAGCAGTGGATGGACATTCCACCTGGTGGGCTGTCATAGAATCATAGAATCCTAGAGTTGGAATAGACCGCAAGGGCCATCGAGTCCAACCCCCTGCCAGGCAGGAAACACCATCAGAGCACTCCTGACATATGGTTGTCAAGCCTCTGCTTAAAGACCTCCAAAGAAGGAGACTCCACCACACTCCTTGGCAGCAAATTCCACTGTCGAACAGCTCTTACTGTCAGGAAGTTCTTCCTAATGTTTAGGTGGAATCTTCTTTCTTGTAGTTTGGATACATTGCTCCGTGTCCGCTTCTCTGGAGCAGCAGAAAACAACCTTTCTCCCTCCTCTATATGACATCCTTTTATATATTTGAACATGGCTATCATATCACCCCTGAACCTCCTCTTCTCCAGGCTAAACATGCCCAGCTCCCTTAGCCGTTCCTCATAAGGCATCGTTTCCTGGCCTTTGACCATTTTGGTTGCCCTCCTCTGGACACGTTCCAGTTTGTCAGTGTCCCTCTTGAACTGTGGTGCCCAGAACTGGACACAGTACTCCAGGTGAGGTCTGACCAGAGCAGAATACAGTGGCACTATTACTTCCATGGGTGGGTTTTCCAGTCTAGGTCCCCATTCCCTGGAAGTGGGAAATAGCTCTGTGTCCTAACCCAATTCAGCCTGGTAGATCCAGAGCTTGGATTGAGAAGTAAGTTCTGAAGCCAACTCATTTCATTGTGTGTGATTATACTGCCAACCTAGCAGTTTGAAAGCACACCAGTGCAAGTAGATATATAGTCACCGCTGCGGCGGGAAGGTAAATGGTGTTTCCATGCACTCTGGCTTTCGTCATGGTGTTCCATTATACCAGAAGCGGTTTAATCATGCTGGCCACATGGCCCAGAAAACTGTCTGTGTACAAAAGCCGGCTCCCTCAGCCTGAAGTGAGATGAGTGCCACACCCCATAGTCACCTTTGACTGGACTTAACTGTCCAGGGGTCCTTGACCTTGACCTTTTACCTAAACTGTATATATGTAGTTTCACTTTTTCACAAACAAGCACTAATAGTGGGGTGGAAATATGTTCCAAATTACCTATGATGTAAATATTTCGCTTTTCTACACTTTTTGATATTGCTCTTGCCTTAGTTTCTGCTACTTTCTCTCAGTCCCCAACCTGCTAGTTGCTGCTTCTTTTTATTACTTAACTTAAGTCACACAGGAGGTCGCAATCAAACAGGAATTGTGTAGTGAGTGGAATGACATTAAACATCTTATCAGTAAAGCCACTGAGGGCAAATGAGGGCAAGCAAGGCCCATGCTTCTCGAATTGTTCTGATAGACATTATCAGAAGGCAATGGGAACTGTCTGGAGGGCTTGAGGTAGACTAACAAAAAGACCACACAGAAGTACTGTTTGTAAGTTGGGGGAGAAGAACCAGTCCAAGAATGACCATTTCCAAATCACCCAATAAAAATGGTGATATTTAATATTTGCATAGGGCTTGTATAGCCACCATGAAATATAAAGAAACCAGCCTTTCCCCCTGCTGCAGTATGAACACTTCCACCCATGCAAACACTTCAAAAAAATTATAAGGTTAAACGTGTTTGCAACTGCTAACTTTATACCCCGCTACTCTTGCATCACTGTCCACGGTTCCTTCTTGATCTGTCATTAGAAACAGCTGTGTAAGAAATTTACTCAGATTTCTGAGTGCATCTGAAGAAGGCTGTAAATAAGAAAAGAACAAGCTTTCTTTAAAAAATTGCTCGACTTCCTCATTTTCCATCTGTGAGAATTTATATCTCGAGACAACTCATTTAGCTACTCTGAAAAATTGCTCAGCAAACAAGTTGTTTTAAAAGTGACCCTTTGAACCATTAAATTCCTGTTCAATGAAGCCTAGAGATATTCTGAAGGGTATTAATACAGCATGTGCATTTATGTGTGAATTTATACATAATGGTTATTGTTGTTCTCTGTGGAAATGACATTTTAAATAAGTTCTTAGAGAGGGGAAAAATGTGTCGCATGCAGCTCTGTCATCTATTCTTTTCATCATTTACCTGCCCTCAGCAGTAATACCAGATAAACGATGGGCCGGAAATTTCAGCTCAACTTGGCCCGCAAATTCCAAAGGTAGAAGCGACCTTATTTTCTTATTTAATTGTTTATTGCATTTCCGAATCACCCAGAAGGGACGCATGGTTTGAAGAAATTAAAAACAGCAGCATAAATTCAAGCAAAGCAATCAAGTACAACAGTTGCCAAGCTACAGTCATAACGTTTTGTCTGGGGTGGGGAATAAAAAGGAAAAGGGAAACATTAAAGTCAGCATTGAGTCAGCAGCCCCTGCTTGTTAGCTTTGAATGGACTGTGTAATCCAAAAAGAGAAGTCAGAGCTCCATATATATAGTTCTTAAAATAAAATAAAAAGGGGAAAATATTAAGCTCCTGCTGATCAGATGGTAGGGAAAGGTCCACAAGAACACACCTTACAAGGAAGGTATTAGCCATGATTACTAGCTTCTACTTCCACTGCTTCTTAATGCCAATTGTTGAGAATCACAAGTGGGGAGACTGCTGTTGAGCTCAGCTTCTGCTGGCAGGCTTCTCATGGGTGTGGGATGTGATACGTAAGTAGCAATCAAGTACAACATTCCATGTTTTCCTAGAGTGGACAGGCGGGAGAATGTTTGTTCCAGCCAGTGGAAAACTTCCTGTTTCCTCATGCCTGGGACATACTTCCTGTGACTAGAGGTGGGCGTGACCTTAGCTGTCCAGGTAACAAAAAAGGACAAGGCACGCACTCTCTCTTTGCCTTTCTCCGTCGTTGGAGAAGCAGCTTATAGGTAGAATTGCTTTGTTGGCTCTCAGCCAAAAGAGACACTGGGAATATCTCCACATGGGATAGATCCATATGTATATACTTTGTAACTAAGTCTGCCTTCAGGGATACAACTGTGAACTGATTGTGTGAGTAAACTTCTTTTATATACTTTACACAAGATTGTGGTGTGTTTATTCTTTTAAGATGGATATAAGGGAAGTTACCAGGAATCTAATATTGAGAGGCTTAAACAAGCCTGCAACCAGAACCAGCTATCTGCTGTGTGTTTAAAAGGGGAATGTAAAACTCTGATAAGTTGTAGAACTTGCTAATGCAAGTTGGGTAGGATATTAATAAACAATATATCCACTCCTGCCAACCTGAACATTCCCACAGTGGGCCACAGCGGTAGACTCGTAATCTGGGGAACCGGGTTCGCATCTCCGCTCCTCCACATGCAGCTGCTGGGTGACCTTGGGCTAGTCACACTTCTCTGAAGGATCTCAGCCCCACCCACCTCACAGAGTGTTTGTTGTGGGGGAGGAAGGGAAAGGAGAATGTTAGCCGCTTTGAGACTCCTTCGGGTAGTGATAAAGCAGGATATCAAATCCAAACTACTACTACTACTACTACTACTATTCCTCCTCTTCTTCTTCTTCTTCTTCTTCTTCTTCTTCTTCTTCTTCTTCTTCTTCTTCTTCTTCTTCTTCTTCTTCTTTGCCCTCCCCCCCAGACTTCCCTCAGCTCCTCTCTCTGGTTTCTCATCACATGTTATTCTCTGCATATTATAAAATTGTAAAGATCCTTGATTTATCTGTCTGTATATTACCAGTTTGTGAATGTTTATTCAAAACCTGCCAAGGAGTCCAGTTCATTTTATTGTTTCTTTAAGTACTTTGTAAAAGGTTCCCATTCTTCTTTAAAGTCACAGTTGTCCTTATCACATAGTTTGTGTGTCAATTTCACCAATTCTGCATAGTCCATCAGTTTCTCTTGCCACAGTTCTTTAGTCGGGATTTCCTCATTCTTCCATCCTTGTACTATTAAGACTCTTGCTGCCGTTGTCGCATACATGAAAATGTTTTTTTTAGTTTCCTTGGCAGGTCTTTTCCTACAATCCCTAACAAGAATGCTTCAGGCTTTTTTTTACAAATGTTAATTGGAACATTTTCTTCAACTCATTGTATATCATTTCCCAATTTTTTAAAATTTTACTACAGTCCCACCACATATGATAAAAAGTCCCTTTCCCCCCCTTACATTTCTATATTGTTTTCATATTGACCAGAAGATGAATTCTGACATAACTTCAGAGGATATGCACATAGCCTTTGTTTCTGACCTGTCAAAATCTAGTCCTAAAGCCTTGAAAAGATGGCAGCAATGAGAGCACTAGTGGAAAACTCTTTCCCATCAAGAGCAGAATTCTCTCTTGGAGATACTCTGCCAGCAGTGTGTGGGACCAGAAGATGCTTTCTGAAGTCCAGCCTCCTATTCTCCACTCCCAGCTGCTCCTCAGTCAAGCTGAGCAACAGAGGGATGATCAAGAGAGAGGAGAGATTTAAACCAGAGTTGTTTGTCACCCTGCCTCTCCCAGCCCACTTTTTCCTGCTGGGTAACCCTGTCTCTGCTGATTAACTCTTCCATCTCCTATGATTCCAATATGATTGCCCCCATGCTGCTATTAATCTATCTTTGCATCTTATTTCTACCAATGTATGAATTTTAGGCATACTTCTCCCAAATGTGCCTTTGCTTTTTTGGTTGGAGAACTGCATTACAACATTTGGAGAAGCTTAAATTCCCAAGGTTTGCTGCATTTAAGTTTGTGTATTGTTTTGTGAAAGGCGGGTTTGCATTAAAAGCCAAATTTCTCCCCACCTCTCTTCCACATATGGTAAGTAACACTTAGCAGATAGAAATGGTGTCACCCCCCCTTTTTCCCCCTTTCATATTGGGACTCTAGCAGACAGTTTGGCCCTGCACTTCAGCAAATGCAGCAAAGCCTCAGCTCTTCTAGGGACCACCACCATGCTGTTAGAAAAGTGACTGAATGAATCACTGGAGGCAACTCAGAGCATGAAAGAATCTGACAGCTGAGTGAAAGCCAACAAGGTTGGGATGATGTCTTGAGTTTTGAAACAAATTCATCTTTCTTGCTGAGTCCTAGAAATGTCTTGTCTCTGCACATTTTCACTTTAGCTAACAGGGGTAGAAAGGAGCCATAACTTACCCATCAGCAGAACCCGTGAGAGGACAGGAGAGGCAAGAGGGCATTCCCAAGCTCTGCCTCATTGGGATGAAGTCTATGACAGTAGGTGAGCTGTTTTCTGCTCTCTCTCCTCCTCTTCCTGCTCAATCCTATCAGTTAATAATCAGTAGGGCTCACTGGGTTGGGCAGAGCTAGTATGGTAGTTTCCCAGAAGTCGTGTCACCGTTGCTTTCCAGCAGAGAGAAAAGCAAGGCTGCAGGGAGGTTGATGTGGTGCAAATGCACTGTCAGAGCCAATCTGGCAGTCTGGCCAGTCCATTCAAATCATGCCCATCCACCACCTTCTCCCTTCCCCTCCCAGTAAGCAAAAGCAGCCCACTTCCAGGAAACAAGGGTTAGCAGCTCTGCCCCATCCCTGCCCCACCAGTAAGCCTCTTCTGGCTACAATACAACTTTACCTTTTGCTAGATTGGCACTTCAGTATAAAACACAAGGAATGATTGACGCCTCTATTTGCATGTTGGCTGGATTAACTGCCAGCCAGAAGAAAATTGACACAACAATTTTTAAACTTGTTTTGTCTTTATTTGCTTACAGACAGGAATGTGGGGATTTTGCAGTCAAAGTATAAGCCACTGCTGCCTTACAGGTTAAAACAGATAGGGCTGGTGGTGGCACGTCAAGGTGGCATATTGGCTATGACAGGTAGGGGGATTGGTCTCACATCCAGTTCCCTGAGTGACAACTTTCTCCTGAATTGGATCTCAAAAACAGACTCAGCCCACTGTATGTCCCAGCACCAGCCAAAGGCGATGACCATTTGGATGTTGTTGTTTGCTCTTTTCTAGATACTGATGGACCTTCTCCATAGAAAAAAAATATGCAAATAGTATTAGTTCCCTACTGAGGATTACTGAGCTGCTTGGTGACCTTGGGCTAGTCACACTTCTCTGAAGTTTCTCAGCCTCACTCACCTCACAGAGCGTTTGTTGTGGGGGAGGAAGGTAAAGGAGATTGTTAGCCGGTTTGAGACTCCTTAAGGGGAATGAAAGGTGGGATATCAAGTCTTCTTCTTCTTCTTCTTCTTCTTCTTCTTCTTCTTCTTCTTCTTCTTCTTCTTCTTCTTCTTCTTCCCAAAGTTAAGTGTTTGGGGGATAATAAGGTAGGCAGCAGAATTAGTGGAGACAGACATTTCTCAAGTTCCCACACACCTTCTACGAGTGCTTGAAGTGATCTCTTCCAGGATCTCAACTTTCTTTAGGGCAACCAATGAAATGTTTATGCAACCCTTCTCTATCCCTTCTGGAGTCCACATAGCTATACCCTGCTCAATATTTTTTGCCTTCATTAACTTCCAAAAGAAATTGTAAAATATACTTTATACAGAACCTGCATACTACTCCTAATTACTGATACTGTAGTTGGCCCTTGAGTTAAATCCACTGCTCCAGGTAAGCTTTCAATTCAAATATTTAGATTTGGTGTTCTTTTAAATATGTAGAATTAATTCAGAGCCTTATTCGAGGGATGTAGGCATGTATATTTTTTATTTATTTTTGGTAAGTCATTTGAGAATTTGCAGTTCATTGTTTGGCTTAAATTTCTGACGCGTCCTTTGCTATTATAGCTCTTGATTTGGTTATTCTGAAATTTATTCGAATTTATGTCATATTTGCAGAAGTGGAAACAAGTGTCTGATTTGATTAGCCAGGAGGGCTGAATTGAATTAAGCAAAGCCAATGTTGACAAAATAAATTAGTCAGAGTTCTCAAAATAGTGCCAGTTCAAATGTAAGTATTAAGCAAAATGTCCCAGGCTAGTTCTAGGTATATTAGAGGGCTAGAAACCAGAAGAACTGAAAGTTTTTTTTTGAAAAATAATCCTATTAGATAGCTACACCTTATGCCACACTGTGTGGTGCCAAAAGCTGTAGGATGGAGTCCAAGAAGCTTTTGCACTATGGCAGTATCTCAGCTTGTGGTATGATTTCATAAGCATTGTAGCAATGCACAAGTTCACAGAGTTAACAGAATTTGGATGTGGTGGGTCTTGGGCTTTCCCAGATGAGCTCAGCCGGGGCAACACATGTGAGCCATTACAACAAATCCATAATCCTGGCTCAGCCAGGGCTTACCCAGAAGTACTTAAGCTGATGTAATTTAAAGGTAAAGGTAAAGGTAAAGGTACGCCTGACCATTAAGTCCAGTTGCAGACGACTCGGGATTGCGTGCTCATCTCGCTCTATAAGCTGTTTGTCCGCAGACAGCTTCTGGGTCATGTGGCCAGCATGAATAAGCTGCTTCTGGTGAACCAGAGCAGCACTCAGAAACGCTGTTTACCTTCCCACTGGAGTGGTACCTATTTATCTACTTGCACTTGACGTGCTTTTGAACTGCTAGGTGGGCAGGAGCTGGGACCAAACAATGGGAGTTCACTCCATCAAGGGGATTTGAACCGCTGACCTTCTGATCGGCAAGCCCTAGGCTCTGTGGTTTAGACCACAGCGCCACCCACGTCCCTAAGATTAAACTTAGGGCAAAACTTCTCCGGCGGGAAGGTAAATGGCATTTCTGTGCACTGCTCTGGTTTCGCCAGAAGCGGCTTAGTCACGCTGGCCACATGACCCGGAAAAACTGTCTGCAGAAGCAGACAAATGCTGGCTCTCTCGGCCTGTATAGCAAGATGAGTGCCACAACCCCAAAGTCGTTCACGACTGGACTTAATTGTCAGGGGTCCCTTTACCTTTTTAAGTTTAATCTTACAGCTCCTTTTATCCTCTTTCTCATCTTCTTTTGTATGTTATCCAGTGCACACAAGGAACACAGTACTGAGGGTAGCTGTACCTGAATCTTGGTTTGAGGGATATGTTTTTCAAACCAATAAATCCAGAGGTCATGGAAGAGCACAAGGCCTGGCTCCTAGTACATATACCAGGTTGGGCCAATCCAAAGGCTTTCACAGGAACAATGGTGTCTCTGGGTTTTAAAAGTTCCTTGAGCAAGGTGTGTTCAGTGGACCCTCCTACCTGAGTAAACCAAACTCATGGATGCCCCCACTGCCCAAACTGCACAACTGCCCATAAGAAGAGTACAAGACATGTGAAAGGTGATGCCTGTCTCTTCACTCTTGGTACCCAGAGAGCATCCAGCTAGGCAGGTGTCTACCTATGATGCCTGGCATGCTCAGGAGCCAACAGTGCACATCCTTATCATTTTCTCAGTCTGAAGAGACCTGAGACAGTAGGTCTCAGTCTCAAGCCCTGAAATTCCACTTCTGATTCAAGCTTCTTAGTCCGCATTCAAGGAATGTCTCACTGTGTGATCATTTTCTTAAAAGATGCTCCTGTATGATTCATCTTCCATTGTTTCAAGCATTTCCAGGCTTAGGAAACATCTTCAGCCACTGCCATGCAATACAATGTGCAGCGGTGGATTAGAGGATTTCAGCTAAGGTTTCAGCTAAATAACACATGAATTAGTCTTCTAACTTTTAATCTTGGTGAACACAGACTTTTCTGTCTCCTAATATAGGGAGCTATCCACTCAAGTCCTTCACAGTATTGCAAGTGTCTGAGCACATGGGGAAATCATATACTTATGTAGCAAAGACTATCTCAAGGAAGTGAAAAGAATACCTCTGCTGAATAATCATAGAAAAGGGGGGGAAAGATTGCTACAAAAGGAAAAGCCCAGTTTCAAAAGTTGCTATTATGACTGTAAAATCAGCAGGCATTTTCATGGTTGTCAGGCAATCAAAGGCATAAAAAAACAAGACTTACTGGACTATGTACACAAATTGTCCATAATTTTCTGGATAAAGGGACATGCTTGATTGTCCTACAAGGAATAACAATGCTTACAGAGAAATTAAAGTATTTAAAGGACTCTTTAATGTCCTCCTTACTGCGTGCTTGAAGAGGAACATTACGGCATCTCATATGCAAGTAGAGCTTGGAGTTTTATGGTCAGCAGACCTAAGCACAATAACGAAAAACAGAAGGAGAGATAAATTAAAGGAAAACTAAATGGGTTTTTCAAATGGAAATGTTATCCCATTGCTCTATAACAGGGTTTCAAAATTTCTATCTTGAGGCAACTCAGAAAAAAGGGAGGGCGAACTGTCTATTAGGCAGACTGAGGTGGATTCCTCAAGCATGTAGGATACTGACTGTGGCCTCCTAGTCATTCCTCTCTGTTAGATGACACAGCAGTGTAGTGACTCACACTTGCATGCATGAAAGGGTTAACCTGATCCCTGAGCTCCGGTTACCAAAATGGGTGTGGCTTAGTAAGCTCTCAGCAGCTTTTGCTCTTTCCCTTCTCAATTTCGTTCTTCTGTGTGCTTCCTGGAACAAGCAAATAAATGGCATCCTAATAACAGAGGGTCCTGGTTGTGCTTGGGACACAAGAGCTCACCTGACAGGGTTAAAATGGGGGTGGAGGAGCAGTAAGTCCTGGCCATTCCCCTGGGATCATGCCAGGCGGTTTTAGCCACTAGCCAGTGGGTGGCGTGATCCCAGGGGCTTTAAAAACAGCAGTGTGATGCAAGTGGGGCACTTGCATTTGCCCGGCTGAACACCCGCCCACCCTCCCTAGTTTAGGTAGAGTCACTTGGCCTTGCTTTGGTTTGGGTTGACTGTTTTGGAACAGGGGCTGGGTAGGATTTTTTATTTATTTGGCAGATTGGCTTTAGCCATTTGGTTTTTGCCTACCCCTTAGCAAATTGTCACAACTTGTAAGGTGGTGGTTAGGCATTGGCTCAGTTGGATTGTAGGGATGGGAGGTGCGGCCATCACCTACCCCTCCAGGAACTGGGTATTCCGTTAAAGGAATCTGGGGGTCCTGGATCTCGTCCGAAGTCCACCTGAGGGGCTAGGGCCATGCCAGGACCACAGGAACCCCGGGGTGAGCTTAGGTTGGTCCTCATCGACCTTGCTCCCTCGTTTGGTTTACCCCATTGGACGATCACCCTGAGAGGTGGAGTCAGTTATAGTGGGGAGTCAATGCCTAAGCCAATACCGTTCACGTGATTGTATTTCAATTAAGCTGTGGCCAAAATTTGCCCCCAAACTTAAACTAATATAAGTGTCCATGTGTATTTATTTGGGGGGGTGGGTCTTGGGGTCTCGAGACGCAAGAAGGAGCTATGTGTCCAGTGGCTCCCACCTGAAAGAAAAACCAAATAAGTAGAATCTCCCCCAAAGGGGGATTTTAAAGCCTACATCGTTGCTAACCCAAAGATTTCATGGTTCTTTTTTATTATTCTTTAAGTAATCTGGAAAAAAATTCATCTTTGTTTTACTGACAGCAGATAAAGATATGTTTGCTGTAACTTCTGGAAATTCTGTGAGTAAAACATTTACTTATTTGCAAAGCTAAGTGCCTGTTATAAAGCTATAAGTGCCTGGGATGCGGGTAGCGCTGTGGGTTAAACCACAGAGCCTAGGACTTGCTGATCAGAAGGTCGCGGTTCGAATCCCTAAGACGGGGTGAGCTCCCATTGCTTGGTCCCTGCTCCTGCCAACCTAGCAGTTTGAAAGCACGTCAAAGTGCAAGTAGATAAATAGGTACCGCTCCGGCGGGAAGGTAAACGGCATTTCTGTGTGCTGCTCTGGTTCGTCCAAAGCAGCTTAGTCATGCTGGCCACATGACCCAGAAGATGTACGCTGGCTCCCTCGGCCAATAAAGCGAGATGAGCGCCACAACCCCAGAGTCAGTCACGACTAGACCTAATGGTCAGGGGTCCCTTTACCTTTTTAAGTGCCTGCTATTTATTCTAGCCCCGGGTTCCTCAATCTCAGCCCTCCGGATGTTTTTGGCCTACAACTCCCATGATCCCAAGCTAGCAGGACCAGTGGTCAGGGATGATGGGAATTGTAGTTTCAAAACATCTGGAGGGCCGAGGTTGAGGAAGCCTGTTCTAGCCCAAGTATTTTTCATGGGGAATGCTGTTTAAAGGTAGATGAGGGCAGATGTAGATGTAACCAAGTTTTAACTTGTTTGGAGCAATCACCAATGTGCTTAACTCTGCTATGAGAGAGTAAGAATCTCTCTTTCAAATCCCTCTCTCCAACATACGATATGATCTGTCCTAGGACTACAAATCTGGTCTGCTGTCTTGGTGCAGTGGTGGATATTATCCCACTGCCAGTAGCAAAATAAGATTCAACTGGCAGTTCAGATGGCTTCTGTATATAGACTGGAGAAGAGGGAATATATCATCCTTTGCCTTAGGCCATGACATATATTGGGTCACTCCTACAAGAGAGGCTACTGTAGGACATATACTCCGTTCAGTGGAACAGGAAACACTTTAAAATGTGCAAACGTTATTGAAGTTGTTACTAGCATTACCAAATTACTGCATTTAAATCCAGTTGAGGCATCAACTTACGTTTGAGCACCGACTATGAAATATTGAAATGCAATAAAGATATCTTGCTCTTTCCCTTGTGGCTATTCTTTTAAAGTCATACATGTTAAAGTGTCTGTTTTGTCATTTCCCTCCTCTAGAAAGGCGTTCACTTCTCTTGGCTTTCAGCCACTGACAACAGAATCCTTGAGGGATGTTACATGGATCCAAGTGATACAGAGTATCTTCTTCATTATTCACTGTATTGCCTATTACATCAACAATTACGTACCTTTTAATTGGAACCATCACAGGACAGACAACATTAATACAAAAGGTGCATCATTTGCAGCAAGACCACCTTAAATCTCATGGAAACTTCAGAAATTAATTGGAGTTTGATGCTAACAAAGTTAGTGGCAATCTTACATTTGTATAATACGGTTTAATTATAAAACCTTACACCTTTCTTGATGCTTTATATTTATTTTATTTTAAAACCATCTCTTCACAGTTGGATTTCTCTCTTTATGCTTTATGTAGAGCAGGCATGGCCAAACTTGGCCCTCCAGATGTTTAGGGACTACAATTCTCATCATCCCTGACCACTGGTCCTATTAGCTAGGGATGATGGTAGTTGTAGTTCCAAAACATCTGGAGGGCCAAGTTTGGCCATGCCTGATGTAGAGAGTGTGGTTGCTGTGGCAATATTTCACCTCTAAATTGTACTGGCCTGCAGAAGACAGGAACCCCTGACAGCTAAAATGGTCTGAGATACTTTTAAATTTTGATTAGGCATGTGCATAAATAAATCACTTAACCTTAGATTCAAGCAATTTTATTCTGGACTTTTCCTTCAATCTGGCCTCAGCTAGAAATATTTCCTTGACAGAATGTCGACCTGGTTTGTAAAAATGCCATGAGCAAGCTTGTGACTGTTTGCCTAATTATTTGATTAACTTTGTTTCTATATTTGGTGAGATCCAATTAAGCATTCTGAACTCATTTTGTGTTTGCTTAAATATTTTTATCCATATTCTTCCTCCAGGTAATATACCTGCTTGTGAAAAAGATCACAGTGGCGCTGTGCTCTTGCATAAAACAGACGGCACTCGGTGCTGAGCTGTGATATGCAAGATGATGGCCTTAATTCCCTTAATGTTTCTTCCACATACAGACATCGTCTGTCCTAATTTCTTTAATTAAACTCCCATTCCAAAGACCCGTGATAAAATCATTTTTAAGAAACTGGGCAATTACCTCCAGGTAATTACCTTTGTGCATCTAGGGGCACATTAGTGACACAGGTATGCATTCAGCCAAATCAGCCAGATTCCCCTCCCCCCCCCCACTTTCTTTAGCACAAACAGGTAATCCCCAGTTTCATTACTTACATAGCAAGACAACTATTTGTAAACCATGAGAAGCTTCAGATTTCTTGACACCTACCTCCACATTTATTTTTATTCCCTACATTTGCATCATACCCTTCCCCCAAGCAGTCCTGCGAGGCCCAAGGTTATGCTTATTTGATAAGTTTCATGGCTGAAGGGGCATCTCACCACACCCTATTCAGACATTAGTCTCCATGTGATCCAGATTATGTGTAGCGACTGAGACAGTAGGACCAAGTGCATCAGCTCCACCATCATATCTCATGTGTTTGGCACAGGCACCATGCTGTCTATGGGGAAACGTCTGAAGAACAGAAGCCTACTGAATGTGCCTAAGCTGTCTCAGTCAACTGGAACCCTGAGCACACAGGACTCCAAACCATGGGGACAGCCTACGTATGTTCAGCAAGCTTCCATCTTCAGATTTCCCTATGCATTGGCGGCATTAGGGAGTGGCTGGCACAGGACACAGCAGTTGAGGTGGAGCTCCTGCATGTGGCCCCACTCTCTCTCCATGCAGTCTGAATCACATGGAGACTAATGCCAAAATATGATTGGTTCCTCTCAAGATATGCCATCCAATTGGTGGACGAGTCAATCAACTCATAGTTATGCTTGAATGATTGACTGTGTGAATAAAATGTCTGAGTGCCATGCTTGGGAGGAGATGAGGAGTGACAGAAAGGCAGAGTTGGGAGTGTGAATATTGGCATTAAGGCTGCAGGAGGCTCCTGATAATGTACTTGATATATTATTGAGAGAGCTAAATACACTCAAACCCTCATCAGGTATCATAGCCATGAATGGGCAGCAGAAGTAGAAAAGGTCTGCAGGGCAATCTCGTTGGCTCCACCTCCCATAGTTGCACACCATGCAGTGGTTCCTTGTGTTGCTGATTGCAGAAGGGAACTTTTACTACTCATCAAAACTCCCTGCATGATTACATGGGATTCCTAATCACATGGGTTGCTCCATGAGTAGAAGAATTTCCCCACTGAAGATATTACACACAGGGAAACCAGAAAGAGCCATATGATGACAGGTGCTGGGGTCATGGTGCAGCCCCCTCAAGCCCTTTCCCACTTATTATGATTACCCATCTTGTTCCTTCCTATTATTAAATTTACTACTTGTCTTGTTCCTTCATGTCTTTAATGCCTGTGGAAGACTTCCCTGTCATCAATAGCTGCCTTGTTGATACTGTTTTGAATTATCTGCAATTCCTGCATTGCAGGGAGTCTGACTCTTTGAGTCCCTTCCAACTCTACAATTCTATGATTCTACGATTCTGTGAACAAGAATTATACATGTTTTAGGCACAACAGTGTTATTACAGTGGTGCCTTGCAAGACGAAATTAATTCGTTCCGCGAGTTTTTTCGTCTTGCGATTTTTTCGTCTTGCGAAGCACGGTTTCGGAAAAGTTTTGGAAAAGCTTCAAAAATCACCAAAGTCTTCAAAAACCTCAAAAAAGGCTACCACACCGTGTACTATGAGTTGCTCCTCGAAGTCAAGTCACAACTGTATTAACGGTGTTAAGAAAAAGGAAACAAACTTGCAAGACGTTTCCGTCTTGTGAAGCAAGCCCATAGGGAAATTCGTCTTGTGAAGCAACTCCTGAAGAGTCAAGGAGGGATTTGAATCCAGGTTTTCTAGATAATTGCTTGTGGGTTTTTTGTTTTGTTTTTGCTTTTGCTTTAAATGCAACAGCAGCCAAATAACAATTATTGCATATTTGATGATTCAGGTAGGGATCTGAATCTACACTTTCTAAATTCAAATATATTTATATTTCATATAACATATATATTTCAAATAACATGCAATTTCAATGAAAAAACTTATTAACTGTAATAGTCCTTCAGAGTAATCATACATCCCTTTGTAGAGCTTCATTAAATCTCCCCCCCACCCTCCCCAGGAGTGTGACATCAGATGTTTGCCAAAAACTTCACAGGATGAAATCTCTCCAAATTCAAGACAAACAACACATCACCCTAGCTATAACACATTATACTCAGAAAATGAATAATTCTTCATTAAAATGCTTTTTAGTTCTGCACTTAGAAAGTTCAAATGAATTTTGGAGACAATGGTAGTATGAAAAGAATGAGAGCATTGTTGATTAGTAAACCCATTATTTCAGTGGCACTAATAAACCCACAACTCATCCTTATGTGCGAGCCTATTCCAAAATTTTGGCACTGCACCAGTTCCTGTGACATCATATGTTGGTTTTCAGTGGCTTCCTTTGAATTGTATGGGATGAGGCAAATGGGCTGCCGTCTGACAGGTGCTGGACTTGTTCTCATGGCAAGACTTTATGGTCACTAGACTCAGTTTTAGCTTAGCAGAACACTGTTCAAAACACTTGGGAAAATTCTTCCATGCAAGGAACACCTTTCCTTGCATGAAGCTCTATCTGCACACATCTGATGTCACCTGAATGTCCAAACACTGCATAAATGTGGTAGTGAAGCTGGGGGGGCTAGAGCACAAAGCCCCTCCATGTGCGCTTTCAACATGGCGGAGGAATTCACATGACCCCACCCCCCTTCATCCATCACTTACGTACAAAGGATAGAGAAACTTTGTAGCCTTGCCTTCTCGCCATTCATTTGCTTCACATATACCCACCTAGGAGAATGTGGCCAGTCCAGTTCCAAAAACACAGTTGTAGATGCATTTTTGAGTTAACAAACATTATGGAAATGGACTCAAGTGAGAAGAAGGCAATCAAAGCTATAATCGATCTCTGCTGAACTTTAGCGAGCAGCGTAATGTAATCATAATGAATTAAAGGTTTCTTTATTAAACAGTTTGTTAATTAGAATCTATACAACATTAAGGATTTGTTTTCAGATTATTAAAAGCAGGTTAAAGTTTACTCCCTTTCAGAAGCTGGGAAATTAATTGAGGATAATGGATTAGTCTATACTGGTTTTGATTATTCCAGTGATATGAACTAATGATGGTTGTCTGGGATTAGAGTTAATTAACACGGCTATTGAATTGCTGATAGCAATCTGGATTTGTTTACCTCCATTCTTACTGATGCTTCTGAAGTTGTATACTTAAAATGAAATTAATATAGTAGGAAATAAAATATTTGATTCACTAGAATGGTGTAATGCAGGGAAAGGGAACATGTGGTCTTTTAGAGGTGCATTTTAAATGAAAGGACACATTCTACTCATGTAAAATCACGCTGACCGTCCACAGGCTGGATTTAAAAGGTGATTGGGCCAGATCCGGCCCTCGGGCCTAAGCTTGCCTAACCATGGCTTATAGCTTTCAGTGTTTCTGTTGCAATTTATTTGCCTTTGTACATCTTCTACAGTGTTTTACAGTGTGTGGCTTTAGATCCAGGAAACCGAAATTATATGAGAACAAATCTCGTGTTATGAGTTGGGGTGGGGGTAGGTTGTATCTCAAGAAATACCTAATGCCTATGCCATCCTTCTAATTCCTGGAATAGCCAGGCTAGATTCCTGGTGGGGTGATAGCCTAGGTAACAGACCATTAAGAGAACAAAGGGAGTGGCTTGGCACCAGAATGCAAATGAGTGGGCCCCTTCCCTCAACTGGCTGGTATTTAGAAAGACAAAGGTGAGAGCTGAGAGTTGAGTGAAGCTAGAAGAAACAGGCTGGGAAGCCAAAGAGTCAGAGTGATGCTTGATTTCTGTTTGAATCCAATGCTGAGGCTATAGAGGAAGCAAGGCCCTTTGTTGTTGTTGTTTAGTCATTTAGTCGTGTCCGACTCTTCGTGACCCCATGGACCAGAGCATGCCAGGCACTCCTGTCTTCCACTGCCTCCTGCAGTTTGGTCAAACTCATGCTGGTAGCTTCGAGAACACTATCCAACCATCTCGTCCTCTGTCGTCCCCTTCTCCTTGTGCCCTCCATCTTTCCCAACACCAGGGTCTTTTCCAGGGAGTCTTCTCTTCTCATGAGGTGGCCAAAATATTGGAGCCTCAGCTTCATGATCTGTCCTTTCAGTGAGCACTCAGGACTGATTTCCTTAAGAATGTATAGGTTTGATCTTCTTGCAGTCCATGGGACTCTCAAGAGTCTCCTCCAGCACCATAATTCAAAAGCATCAATTCTTCGGCGATCAGCCTTCTTTATGGTCCAGCTTTCACTTCCATACATCACTACTGGGAAAACCATGGCTTTTACTATACGGACCTTTCTTGGCAAGGTGATGTCTCTAATTTTTAAGATGCTGTCTAGGTTTGTCATTGCTTTTCTCCCAAGAAGCAGGCGTCTTTTAATTTTGTGGCTGCTGTCACCATCTGCAATGATCATGGAGCCGAAGAAAGTAAAATCTCTCACTGCCTCCATTTCTTCCCCTTCTATTTGCCAGGAGGTGATGGGACCAGTGGCCATGATCTTTGTTTTGTTGAAGGTTTTTTGAAGCAAGGCCCTACTGGGGTGTTAATGCTGTATACCCTTCCATTACAGGCTCAGGTTGTATTTATGTGTAAATAAGCCATATATCATAGAGACACCACAGTCTCCACTGTCCCTCATTCCAAAGGAAACACAAACCCTGGAATCTTGCACTGCTTGGATATTGTGGTGGTGTGCAAAAGTATAATCTGAGCTAATATTAGTCAGTATTTTCTCCCTTTTGCTGCAGTTTTCAAGGGAGAGATGACGAGCGTTTGGGAGACTAATAAGCTTTCTGGCTGTGCAAAAGAAAGCAATGAATGGAAATGAGGAAAGGATAAAAGATAGGATTAGCTTTGTTTCATCTGCATTTGACCAACTTTAGAACAACAGCTTATTAACAGCATGCCTCTTTTTTTTAAAAAAAAAATCCTTCTGATATTATAGTTTCTTGTTCTATTTTCAGAAACTTATTCCCCATTCATGGGTAGCTATATTTAGCCCCACAAGGGCTTTTGTTTGCATCCCTTCTGAAAGCAATCCGAGTTAAAAAATGAGTTCTTTAACACCGCAACACATTTTCCCTTGGGGGTCACACTTAGTGTCACCTGCTCCTATTTCCTCTTTCATGGGATCAGAGGATTGAAAGTAGCTCTGGTTCTAATCCTGTGTCCAGGTGTGAAGTGGGGGGAAACTCGCTTGCAGAAACATTCTGAACGATTTCACTCTTGTATCCCCACTAAGTTCTCATAAGCTCACTTGAAAAAGCAACTGTCGCCAAAGGATTTTAAAAATGGTTTATTTGGGATAAACCCTATAACGATATTTCTGAGGACAGATTATGCCATAGGCTACATGATTGCACAGGGTGGTGTTTTTCTTCCTCTTCTCCTCAGCTGTCTAGGTGTCCTTTTCATTTCGCTCACAAGAAACTAAAATTCAGCAATAATTGTAACAGTTGCAGGACACTTTCTACATACTAGAGATGATCTGGCTAAAGTAAGGCGCTTTTGTCAGTGGAATCTTCTTGTGTCAGTGGAATCTTATGCATATTTGTTCAAAAGTAACCAATAGGAATAGGGATGCGGGTGGCACTGTGGGTTAAACCACAAAGCCTAGGCCTTGCCGATCAGAAGGTCAGTGGTTTGAATCCCCGCAATGGGGTGAGCTCCCGTTGCTCAGTCCCTGCTCCTGCCAACCTAGCAGTTCGAAAGCACGTCAAAGTGCAAGTAGATAAATAGGTACCGCTCCAGCGTTTCTGTGCACTGCTCTGGTTTGCCAGAAGCGGCTTAGTCATGCTGGCCACGTGACCCAGAAGCTGTCTGCCGGCTCCCTTGGCCAATAAAGTGAGATGAGCACCGCAACCCCAGAGTTGGCCACAACTGGACCTAATGGTCAGGGGTCCCTGACCCAATAGGAATATAGGAAGCTGACTTATCCTGAGTTATATCATTGGTCCTCTGGGTCAATACTAGCAATGGCTCTCTAGGTTTTTCATGCAACAGTTTGGAGGTGCCAGAGACTGAACCTGGTATCACCTCCATGCAAGTCCTGCCCACTCTCTCCACACAAGGCCAACCCAATACAGTTTTTCCATCTCATCCAAAGCCAATATTATTTTGGTACCCAAGGCAAAAATTCCCATGTGATTCACTTCCCCTACCTGGCAAGTGAGAACTGTTGGAGCGACAACAGGGTGTGACTTGTGTGTCTGAGCTTGTGTGCATATTTGTGTAGGCTGCAGGCCATAGGGGGGGAAAGGGAGAAACCTGGGTTTGAACCCTCCATTCAGCCATAGAACTCTCTGGGTGACCTTGGGCCAGTCATTGTCTCATCCTAACCTACCTCCCAGGGTTGTTGTGTGAATAAAATGGGGAGGGACCATATATACCAAATTGAGCTCCTTGAAGGGAAAAGGTGGTATATAAATGCAATTTAAAAATTCTGGCCTTATCCACTGGAACATACAGAGCTGTGTTACACTGATGAAGAGCAGCAATCCGTCTAGCAGTCCACTGTGTCCTTCCAAGCAGGGATCTTCCATATTAACTGCTACTGAGTTCTATTTCAACTGGAGATGCCAATGATATTTTTTTAAAAGATAGTTTCTGGTAAATAACTTTAATTGTATTTCATAACAGCAACATCACAAAGAAAGCAACATCAAGTATACAATAAGAATCAAAAGGAGCCAGTGTGGTGTAGTGGTTAAGAGCGGTGGACTCGTAATCTGGTGAACCGGGTTCACTTCCCCGCTCCTCCACATGCAGCTGCTGGGTGACCTTGGGCCAGTCACACTTCTCTGAAGTCTCTCAGCCCCATTCACCTCACAGAGTGTTTGTTGTGGGGGAGGAAGGGAAAGGAGATTGTTAGCCGCTTTGAGACTCCTTAGGGTAGTGATAAAGCGGGATATCAAATCCTATCCAAAAGGGAAACATACAAAAGAAGGCAAAACTGTACATTGATCCTGGCTCTTGGCAGGTATATTATACAAAAGCTTCAGTCATGTCAAAGAGCATCAGAATGAATCACAATCATATTAAAAAGAAGCAATCAAGTATAGTTCCAAATATGCCAATATGCTGAACATCATGGCTCAGAAAAAGAGACAAAAATACTGGAAGTATACCACTGGCTGTGCAAGTAGTGTCATCAGGAAAGGTTTGGCTTCTTGGTCCATTGTCTCTGCTTCCTTGAGGAAAGTCTTCTGCTAACAGATGCACCTCACAGCAATTGGCAAGAATGTTTGCTAAGAATCTCGTTAACCTGATCACCTAGCTACTTTAAATAAATTCATATCCCCAGGGCCTGATGAGCTGTACCCAAGGGCACTAAAGGAGCTTGTGGATGCAATCAAAGAGTCTCGGAATGCTGTGCCCAGTTCTGGGCACCACAATTTAGGAAGGATATTGATAAGCTGGAATGTATGCAGAGGAGGGTTACCATTGATGATCAAGGGTCTGAAAACCAAGCCTTATGAGGAAAGGTTGAGGGAGTTGGGTATGGAAAAGAGGAGACTAAGAGAACATATGATAGCCATCTTCAAACCTCTAAGGGGCTGTCACATGGAAGATGGAGCTATTTTATCTTCTCCTGCTCTGGAAGGTAGGACTTGAACCAATGGCTTCAAGTTACAAGACAGGAGATAGTGACAAAACATCAGGAAGAACTTTCTGATGATAAGAGCTGTTTGACAGTGGAACAGACTTCCACAGAAGGTGGTGAGCTCTCCTTCCTTGGAGGTTTTTAAGCAGAGGTTGGATGGTCATCTTACATGAATGCTTTAGTTGAGATTCCTGCATTGCAAGAAGTTGGACTAGATGACCTTTGGCGTATCTTCAAACTCTGCAATTCTATGCTTCCATGATCACATAAGCAATCATTCCTTCTAACAATATGTCAGCAATTTCTTCTTCAAATATATTTATCAGCAGTTCAAGACAACATACCACCTGTTCCTTAGAAATAGTGCACATTTCAACATCGCCAAACGTCCAGAACCACTTAACCAAAGTATGATTCCACCATAAGTGGTAAGAACAGTGGCGTAGCATGGGGGGTGCAGGGGGGGCCGGCCGCACTGGGCGCAACATCTGGGGGTTAGGGTTAGGGGGCTCAAATCCACGGGTTAGGGGGCGCAAATTACTTGCCTTGCCCCGGGTGCTGACAACTCACGCTACGCCACTGGGTAATAACATTTTCCTGCAACCCCTCCAACAGTGCTATTGATTAAATCATTCACAATAAATGTATTGGTGTGATATGCCACCTATGAAGTAATGTCAACTAATTTTCTCAAATAAAGCTGAGTACAGATTCTGTTAAGCAAGCATCCCATATTTTATTCCAATCTTCAACCTGAATTGTATTATCTATAGTGAGAGCAAGTGTGGTGTAGTGGTTAAGAGCAGTAGATTTGTAATCTGGGGAACAGGGTTCGGGTCTCCGCTCCTCCACATGCAGCTGCTGGGTGACCTTGGGCCAGTCACACTTCTCTGAAGTCTCTCAGCCCCACTCACCTCACAGAGTGTTTGTTGTGGGGGAGGAAGGGAAAGGAGAATGTTAGTCGGTTTGAGACTCCTTCGGGTAGTGATAAAGCGGGATATCAAATCCAAACTCCTCCTCCTCTTCTTCTTCTTCTTCTTCTTCTTCTTCTTCTTCTTCTTCTTCTTCTTCTTCTTCTTCTTCTTCTTCTCTATATCTCACTCCCAAATGTTCAGCAACTGTTCTATGGAACCATAATAGACACTTAATAACATAGGATAGATTCTGGAGACTTGCATTAATGACCTCAGTGCTTCTCTTTTTACATACTCTCATGTTTTAAAACATTAAAGTTGAGAAAGAAATATCCAAATTGTCTTAATATCATTAAGAAGCGAGACACCAAGGATTGAATCTAGGGTCTTCTACGTTCGAAACACTAGCTGTTCCACTGCCTTTGTTCCCTTTGTCCATGATGATAGTAGAACTAAGCACTACAGAAGACATCAGGTTTCTGTGAAAAGCAGTAACTTCTTATCACTTCCACCAGGGTTACCATATTTCAAAAAGTATTGTTTTTATTTAGGAAACCCATCAAAATTGTTGAGTTTGGGGGGGGGGCTGTTTCCAATGCTTTCTCCATCATGTTGCCATACACCCGAGTTTCCCCATACAATTTCCCTGACATTTTGAAAAAATCCTGACACCATTTTTACACCAGAAAACCAGGACATGTCAGGAATTTCCCTGACGTATGGCAAACCTACCTCTCTACTACCACCTGATAATTTATAGGGATCCTCAACACTTGGCATGACATCACGAAATGATAGTTTTCACCTGCCTAGTTTACTGCCTTCCACTTGAATGTGGTGTTATTTCCTCATCTATTAAATAACCCTTGACATGATGGGACAAGATGATAATGAGATTATATATATATATGTAATGGGTATGAGTTACTTGTGCGTAAACTGGTGCCTTTCTCGGCTAATTTGCCTTGTTAAAGCTTTTTGACTGCACAGCCCCTTCTCATGGTTGCTGCCTCAGTCACTGGCAGAATCCGTCAGTGGGCGTTTCTTAAATCTTTTCCAACATAAAAGTTGTTTGACACCCAGTCTCCTCCTACTCTCTCTGCGCGGAAGTCTTCTGCGCAGGGTGGGCATGGGTAGCGGAGGACCCGTGCTCTCCCCGCTGGTGTCCGGTGAAGAGTCCTGGAGCCCTCTCGCCGATTCCCCCATCAGCCCCTCTATATCGCTGGTGTTGCGCTGATTTGCTTCCCCATCTACGGAGCTGCCTCTCTCCCTGCTGGGCCCTTCTCCAGCATCATTTGAGAGCCTTCCCTCCACCTAGCTCCGATGTCAGTTCCCTGACAATACACACACACACACACACACACACCACAATATTGTAAAAAGTATCAAAGTTGGTTGGTAATGAAACCTTTCCCTCCACCCTGTTCTTCTCTCACCTCAAATCTCAGAAGTATACAGGGAAGGCAGTTCAAAGCAAGAATCCTGGCTGAAATACAGTACATGGTGTTGGGAACACATTTGAAGAAATGCATTACATCTATCTTTTGCTGGAAAGAAGCTGTTGGGAGCAAAATTCTATGTTAGTCAAATCTCAGCCTGATCCAGCAAAGAATTGTTACACTGCCTTCCTCTTCTATTGGATTCTAGACGTTTTCCTGTATCGTCTTCACCAGATGGTTAGTGTTTAAACACATTATGGTTATGGCTCCACACTTCAGTATTGAAGTACCCACAAAACAATTCATAGGTAATAAAATACCCGCAGGGCTACTTTGGAAAAATGCAAAAGAGGCACTTATTTGAGGCCTTGGATTTTCAAGGGTCAAATTATGGGAAGCCAGCATGTGGTTCCAACATAAATGAAGGCTCAGGATACCACAATACGAGCAGAGAGAAACTAATTGTGCAACATGAGATGCCAAAAGAGCAGACAGAGGGATTTTCTTTGCCAGGCTTTTTAGAGTTGTCCTCTGCAGTCTACAGAATGCTGCTAAAAGGTAGAATTGTCACTATATTTCACCTTGCATCTGAGCAGCTTTGATAGAATGGAAAAGAAGGATAATGAGACAAACAAATGAGAAGTTTGCTTTAACATCCTTCTGATTATAGGCAAAGGTCTCCCCTCACCCCTGGTCTTTAAAGATATGTTGTGTTTTTATACTGTTTTTGTATCTAGAACCTTTGTTTGAATTTATATAATGCTGCAGAAACTCCCTCCCTTTTGGGGGAAAAAAGAATTTATTTATTTATGTACAGTGGTGCCCTGAAAGACGAATGCCTCGCAAGACAAAAAACTCGTTAGACGAAAGGGTTTTGCGTTTTTTGAGCTGCTTTGCAAGACGAATTTCCCTATGGGCTTGCTTCACAAGACGAAAAACGAAAACGTCTTGCAAGTTTGTTTCCTTTTTCTTAACATTGTTAATACAGTTGCGACTTGACTTCGAGGAGCAACTCATAGAACGCGGTGTGGTAGCCTTTTTTGAGGTTTTTGAAGACTTTGGTGATTTTTGAAGCTTTTCCAAAACTTCTTTTGCAGCCATTTGGTAAGTTAAACTTTTAAAACTTTTTTGGGGGTTTTTGGATTTTGGGTTGGGGTGTTTGGAATTCAAGGACTTGGTGTTGGGGAGGGGTTTGCAAGAATCTGGAAGCTTGTGTGGTTTTTTTCTGCATTTTTATGATTTTCTGTGACCATTGGGCCACTCTGCTGTGTTTTTTTTTAAAAAAAAATCTGGATTTGAATTTCTGTGTAGTGGGTGGCTGGGGGAACAGTTGAGGAGGGGTTTGCAAGAATCGGGAAGCTTGTGTGGTTTTTTTCCTGCATTTTTATGATTTTCTGTGACCATTGGGCCACTCTGCTTTTTTAAAAAAAAAATCTGGATTTGAATTTCTGTGTGGTGGGTGGCTGGGGGAACAGCTGAGGAGGGGGTTCTTCAGCAAGAAGCAAAGAGTGGAAGAGGAACCTTCTTCGAGTTGTCCCCCAGAGTCTTAGAAAATGTACTGTACACTTTGTTGATTTTTAAATGTTTTTCTGTCATGTTTAGAAACTTAATTTATTGTTCCTTCAATTTTTGAAATGCTCTTTACAGTATGTGTGACTTTAAAGAGCACTTAATAAACTCTTGTTGTACCAAATTTGGCTTTGTTTGGACTTTTTTTGACCATAGGAACGCATTAATTGAATTTCAATGCATTCCTATGGGATTTCGTGCTTCGCAAGACGAAAAATTCGCTAGACGAAAAAACTCGCGGAACGAATTAATTTCGTCTTGCGAGGCACCACTGTATTGATATGCAATAGTTGTATATTACTCTTTTATAATCGTATGTGTTTCGGCCCCTCTAAGCTAGTGCTTTTCAAACTAGCTGATTTGATGGAATGGCAATCCCCCCTCCCCTCCCACAATATGCTAGGGGATGCTAGCATATTTGGTCCCTGAAATACCCCACTTGAGCTGTGGTAGAGTCTCCATGGACCAGCTGCTGATGGCTCATGGACCACCAATTTGAGTGTTACTGCTGTAAGCCGTCCAGACAACCTATAAAAATGGTATGTCAGAGAAATAGTATAAATATACATTTTAAAAACAAAATCTGTCAAAGAGAAGCTATCCCACTGCCAATTGCTGCTACCGTAAGTCAAGTTGTTGTCCCCTCCCCAATTAAAAATAAAATCATAAATTCTTTAAATGCAAACATTTTAAACTGAGAGGCAGAGATGAATCGTAACAATTGATGGCTATGTTGCATCCCTTGAAATCTGAAAAGGCCTCCTTGGTTTACTAAATATTACTGTCAATGAAGATGAGCTCTCTTAGAGCTCTCTCTCTCTCTAAATACAACAGAGACAAGTATTCCATTTTCCTGTTTCCTTTTAGCCTTGCCTCCTTGTGTTCTTTAATGGTCCAATTCAGAGCCAAAGCCAATACCGTTAAAACTGCTTTTAGGGTGCTTGCTGGTGCATGCAAGAGCTTTTATGAGTTTTGCCCAGTTTCTTGTGATGCTAATGTGATTGGGGGAATGCAGGACTAAAGAGAGTAGTGAAACTTGGAGATAGTGTGTGTCCCCACCCCCCACCCCATTTCATTAGCATCACAAGAAACCAAAACTGGGCACAATTCATAAAGCTCTTTACAAGCATTCTGTATGCCCAGCACATCCCTAAAACCAGCTCTAATGGCATTTGCTTTTTGCAATGAATTGGCCCATTAAAGAACATGAGGGAGCAGCGCTGAAAGGAAACAAGAAAATGGAAGTCTCATGCCAGGTGTATAACTAAAGGCTTTTGGCTATGGGAGGCCTCATCCCCACTGACAGCAATGTTTAGGAAGCCAGGGGAGCCCTTGCCGATGCAAGGCATCAATCATTAATGTTTTATATCTCTGCCCCTCCATTTAAAGGGTACTGTTTATATCTAAGGAACTGAACATTTTAACAGAGGAAAATGACTTTGCCTGCAATATCAACATTTGCTGTGGAATCTCATCTCTTTGACAGTATGATAGCCAGTTTGCTCCCTGCTGAATTCTGAAGCAGCTTTTTAAAGTCCACAACATTTATGTATTTCACAGAAGCAAAACAAAGCCCACCAATTGCTACTTGTTTCTAATGCAAGCCTCTTCTGGTTCTCAGATTAGCTCCCCCCTTCCCTTTAAAATGCCTCTGTGCCTCATATGTTAGATGTCTTATTTTAAAAAAACCAACTGCATTGCTTGGTTACTCTGAAAGAAGATGAAGATGAACAAAGACATTGGATTCTTATCTCACTATACATAACTAAACCATTTCTCACCTTCCCACCCCTTGCCTTTTCCTGTAAGACCTATTACAGTCGTTAAGAGTCGTCAAGAGGCTCTCTCAGCTATCTGCCTATCTCCCATTCCCACCACCCTTCTGAGTAACACCCCTCCCCACCTTCTCACTATATAGAAGGATCTGGCAACTTCTGTTTCAGTGTATCTGAAGAAGTGTGCATGCACACGAAAGCTCATACCAAGAACTAACTTAGTTGGTCTTTAAGGTGCTACTGGAAAAAAAATTTTTATTTTGTTTCCAATTAGTTCATGTCCCATAGCTTCCTGGTGAAATCCTGTAACTTTTTATAACACAAATGCTGTATTTAGTGTTTTGGGTTTTGCTTTTTTTCATCCTGCTTTTCCTGCACCTCCAGGCAGCAATAATGCAATAACATTGCGAAAACATTGCATAGCAACTGAGGAAGCAGAATGTTGTGGGGCTGGTCAGGTATAAACCCGCCACTAGTGCAATATTATTGAATCAATGGCATGTTTCAGAATATACCCACAGGTGGGGATAGACAGCTCTCACACAATGTACAATCTACAATGTATTGCAGAAGTGTTCATTCATTCATTTCTAAAAAAAAACAATGAGAAATAGAACATTTGAAGCACCACTTATATCTGATTGGCTTCTTCGAGGAAAATATAGAAATGCATGAGGGAAACTTATGGAAATTCTTTTGTCTGTTATTTGTTTCACATAAGAGATATTCCTCAAACTGGCAAAAGACATTGCATTGCAGGGCGGTGCTTAAACAGAATTGTGCATATTGTAACATCCAGGGAACATTTTGCATAGATGGGGGAATTTTGGAGTACTCTGAACATGTCAAGCCATGCAGAGGGTTCACAAGATGTGGAAGGAGGGCATCTATGTTGGCAAGCCTTGATCCCTGCCATCACCAGTGCCAGATATAAGCTAAACAAGCAATAGCTTAGGGCCCCACTCTCTTGCACTTCTGGTTTGTTTCTATTTTCACCCACTTTGCTATCTCTCAACAGGAAAAATTATTAATAACATAACATCAAACCTAAAAACATAAAAATTAAATTAAATACACCACCCTATTTCACTATCTTCTAAACATTTTCTGATGCTCATAATGTGGATGTTTATTTAAATCCTGCCATCAAGTCTATTGACTTTCTTTGTTTCTGCAAATATAATATGAATGGTTCCCAATCTTTTTCAAAGTCTCTGTTGTCTTTTTCTCTTAGTCTATCTGTCATTTTTGCCAGTTCCGCATAGGTCATCAACTTCTCTTGCCATTGTTCTTTAGTTGGTATTTCTCCAGTCTTCCAATGTTTTGCAATCGATATTCTTGCTGCTGTAGTGGCATACATAAATAAAGTCTTCATTTCTTTTGGTATGTCTTGACCTAAAATACCCAATAAAAAGGCTTTTGGTTTTTTTACAAAAGTTATTTTTAACATTTTCTTCAATTCACTGTATATCATTTCCCAGTAGGATTTTACCTTCTTACAATTCCACCACATATGATAGAACGTACCTTCTGTTTCACATCTCCAACACTCTTTCTTTTTGTTTTTATACACTTTTGCCAATTTAACCGGTGATAAATTCCATCACCTGTCTAATTCTTTTTTAAAGCCACCCAACTTGGTGCCTAACACTGCCTCCTGTGGGAAGGAGCTACATAGTTTAACTACGTGCTGCATTCTATGGAATGCAAATTGTAATACAATAAACTTCAATATAAGAAATAAGAGGATGATAAAATGCTATCCAAAAATCATACCGTGCCCAGTATAGCACATTACATTTGATATCTCAGGTATAAAAAAAATAAGAAGCGGTTCATCAATTCCCCCTCAGCAATTTTCAAGTCATCTGTGATGGAACCACCGGCACAGGCATACTCCATGCAGAAAGGGACCCTGAATAGGCCCAGTTTATATTAGATTTATTTATTTATTCCAGGTATCTATATACAGTGGTACCTTGGTTTAAGAACAGCTTAGTTTAAGAACAAAGTGGATTAAGAATGCTGCAAACCCGGAAGTAGGTGTTTCAGTTTGTGAACTTTGCCTTGGAATAAGAACATGTCTTGCTTCATGTTGAGTGTGTTCCATTTGTAAATTGAGTCCTCCGCTGCTATGGGAAAGCACACCTTGGTTTAAGAACACTTTGGTTTAAGAACGGACTTCCAGAATGGATTAAGTTCGTAAACCAAGGTACCACTGTACAACTTAATACAGTGGTACCTCGGGTTAAGAACTTCATTCCTTCTGGAGGTCCATTCTTAACCTGAAAATGTTCTTAACCTGAGGTACCATTTTAGCTAATGGGGACTCCCAATGTCGCTGTGCCACCACCGCACAATTTTTGTTCTCATCCTGAAGCAAAGTTCTTAACCCAAGGTACTATTTCTGGGTTAGCAGAGTCTGTAACCTGAAGCGTCTGTAACCTGAAGCGTCTGTAACCCGAGGAACCACTGTATTCAGAATTTCTAAGTGCTGTACATGAAACATTTTTTAAAAGAATAAAAACCAATGCAAAGAACAAGAACAATTAAGAATCATCGTAAGAACAGAAAACTGCCTTGTCAAGTGCCTGCAGTTCAGCAGATACGGGAGTTCCTTATTGCTCAATAATGCACACAGATAAATCCCAAACCCACACACCACTTCTACACTTCCACAGATGTTCACATGGGGACCACTGAACCTCTAATTGGGGTCTTTCTCTCTCATGAGCTCTAATCCCCATTTTAATGAAGCAGTTTAGTAAGATCAGATAAAGCTGTAACTGCCAAACACATTTGAAGAAATACACATAGCTTTAAGATGAAGCTCAGTTTCTTTTTTCTCCTTAGCCATAGATTCCAGGCACCCTCCCCTACCTCACAATTTGGATTGTGGAGTTCAATAAAAGTTTAAAGAGCACCCCAGGTGCTGTTTGGGGTAAAAAGAATGTTTTCTATGCTAGGAAGCATGCAACTCTGAAGAGATTCCATTCTTCTCTCTGCAAACAGTGAAATGCTACCTGAATCTGGCAAAAGAGTGCATGACACATTTCATTTCCCCCCCAAAGAACTTAAATCTCCCTGCCCTTAGTGGGACATCATATGATGCATTCATGTTTGACACACGATAGTCCTGCAATTCTTAGAAGAAACCACGGACACTCTGGGCGGCTTCCAAAAAAAATATTAAAATACTGTAATACATCAAACTTTAAAAGCTTCCCTAAACAGGGCTGCCTTCAGATGTCTTCTAAAAGTCTGGTAGTTGTTGTTTTCTTTGACATCTGGTGGGAGGGCGTTCCACAGGGAGGGTGCCACTACCGAGAAGGCCCTCTGCCTGGTTCCCTGTAACTTGGCTTCTCGCAATGAGGGAACCGCCAGAAGGCCCTCGGTGCTGGACCTCAGTGTCTGGGTAGAATGATGGGGGTGGAGACGCTCCTTCAGATATACTGGACCGAGGCCGTTTAGGGCTTTAAAGGTCAGCACCAACACTTTGAATTGTGCTCGGAAACATACTGGGAGCCAATGTAGGTCTTTCAAGATTGGTGTTATGTGGTCTTGGTGGCCGCTCCCAGTCACCAGTCTAGCTGCCGCATTATGGATTAGTTGTAGTTTCCTGGTCACCTTCAAAGGTAGCCCCACGTAGAGTGCATTGCAGTAGTCCAAGCAGGAGATAAACAGTGCTTAACTTGTTTTTATAGCTGCTATTCTGTTAACGTTAATATTGTTGTACAGATTGTTAGAAGTTGCTCAGAGTGGCTGCAGCAACACAGTCAGGTGGATAGCATATAAATTATTTTTGTTGTTGTTGTTGATGATGATGATGATAAATACCCTATTCATTTGTTAACCACACAATTTTTGCATTAATGATGATGTCTAGCTTATTTTTTTTAGTTGCTGCTTTATTAATAGTATTTTATAGATTGTAATTGTTTTACTGATGACTTGTTAAATGTTGTATATGATTTATGCTGTATTTGTGGTGTTCTATCAAGTTCTTTTATGATGCTGTTATTTATTGTTTGTAAGCTGCTTTGCGATACATGTGAATGAAAAGTGGAATAGAAATATAATAAATTACACAAATGAAACGCCACCCATGAAGAGCAAAAACCATAGATGTGTGTGTGTTTGGGTATTTATTATTATTATTATTATTATTATTATTATTATTATTATTATTATTATTATCATCATCATCATCATCATCATCATCATCATCATTATCATTATCATCTTTCAGGCAGTTTATTTTAAAATGCATACAATCTCAACCACAATATTGAACTTGATATTTAAGCAAAGTTCTCTTACTGCCCTGATTAGCTAAATTTGATCTGCCTCAAGAGCCAAAATTGCTCTCTTTGTTTTCCTTTCAGACAGTTTACAAGCTTGAGAACTCTAACAAGTCCCTTGACTTGTAGCAATTTGTAACTGGAACAGTGTTCTCCATGAACCACATTTCTCTTGAGGTGTTTCAAACCCATCTAGTTACAACCAGTGAAAGATATTCGCTTATTTCCTAGTATAGCTTTTCCTCCAACTAAGCATCTGTTTAGCTCTTTCCTTAAAAATCTTGCAAACACCATAGTACTCATGGGGGAATATATTTTAAAATTATTTGAGGAAAATTGTTTTTTCGACCTTGTGAGCAGGTTCTGTTCACTACACAGAAGCATGAGAAATACCAAAATACACTGAAACTGAAAGTCTGCAACCCAACATTTGATTTGCTATTTCAAAACCAATCAAATTTCAGGTTTCCTTCTCAGAAGATTTTCAAATAGGGATGGATGAATCTTTCCATGTCAATACACATTTTTGTATGAAATGTTGTCCAATGCACCTGATTTTATTTTTTTATTTTGCTGTTTGAAATTATAGTGATTGCAATCATAGAAACGTAGAATTGTAGAGTTTGATGATCATCGACCAACGCCCTGCAATGCAGGAATCTCAACTAGATCATACGTGACAGGTGGTCATCCGACCTCTGCTTTGAAACCCGAAGGGAAAGAGAGTCTACCACCTCCCTTGGGAGTCTGTTTCACTGTCAAACAGCTCTTACCATCAGAAAGTTATTCTTGTTGTTTAGCTAGACTCTCCATTATTTTAACTTGAATCCATTGGTTCAGGTCCTAGTCTCTGTAGCAGGAGAAAACAAGCTTGCGCCATCTTCCATGTAACAGTCTTCTAGATAGCTGAAGATGGCTATCACATGTCCTCTCAGTCTCCTCTTTTCCAGATAAACATACCCAGCTCCCTCGACCATTCCTCAATAGAATTGGTGTCCAGACTCTAGGACCCACGTACCTATGGGACCACCTCTCCTGGTATGTCCCACGGAGGACCTTAAGGTCCACAAATGACAACATTTTGGAGGTCCCAGTGGTTAGATTGGTCTCAACTAGGGCCAGGGCCTTTTCAATACTGGCCCCTACTTGGTGGAACGCTCTGTCACAAGAGACTAGGGCCCTGTGTGACTTGACAGGGCCTGCAAAACAGAGCTGTTCCACCTGGCCTTTTGTTTGGACTCAGTCTGACCATTATGGTCTTGATTTATCGGTTACTTTTAAAACGAGGCTGCATTTTTAATTACATTTTAACCTGTATTTTAAATTGGTCCCCCCCTATTATGTTTTTACTGTGATTTTATTGGCATTAGCTGCCCTGAGCCTGGCTCTGGCTGGGGAGGGCAGGGTATAAATAAAATTTATTTATCATCATCATTATCATCATCATCTTGGTCTCCATCCTCTGCACACATTCCAGCTTGTCAATATCCTCCTTAAATTGTGGCACCCAGAATCAAATTCAATACTCCAGGTGTGGTCTGACCAAGACAGAATAATGTGGGAATATTGCTTCCCTTGATCAGGACATTATACTTCTGTTGATATACGTAGCCTTGAATAATATTGGCTCTTTTTTCTGCTGCATTGCACTGTTGTCTCATGTTAAGCTTGTCATCTCCTACAACCCTTTTCATATGCACTACTGGCAATCCAAGTGTCTCCCATTTTATATAGCTGGTTCCTCCTACCTAAGCGTAGAACCTTACATTGATCCCTATTAAAATTCATTTTGTTAGTTTTGTTGTTTTGTTTGTTGTTTCTTAATGCTACTGCAAGTATTGTGAGCTGCTTTGAGCTCAATATTTGTTGTTGGAAAAAGTGGGATGCAAATTTTAAATCAGTTCAACTCCTGTTCAGGCTCATGATCAGTCACTGCTACCTCCTGATTGGTTGCCACTGAGACTTCACTCTCCTGGGAGCTTGGTGGAAGGGGCTGGCTTCCTTTTCCAAAGCAGCTGAAGTTGAGGTGCAATGGGGAGAGCCCCACTTCTCCAACCTTGATTCCCACCAACCAACCCCACCCACAGTTTCTCCCTGCCCCACATCCTGCATCAAAGACTGACAAAGCCATTTCCGAGCTTGGGAGGAGAGGGGGTTGCGGGCTACCCCCTCCCACACACGCGGGGGCTGGCCTTTTGCCCCCGCGAGATCCAGGGAATCCCCGGGCGTGCCTGCGACCCGGCCCGCCAATCGGCAGGCTGGGGAGGCATGGCCTAGCCTACTTAAGGCCAGACACGCCCGGGGACCGCCCTCTTTCCCCTTTCCAGCTGAGCGGTTTTCCCATCCCACCCACCCTTAGGCTTAGCTAGCTATGACCTTGCTATGGACTCCGGTTGGTCGCCGCAAGGGGCCTGGTAGGAATTTTTCCAATTTGGTGCACTGTCAGCCTTTTGGTTTTTCGCCTACCTCGTAGCAAACGTCACAACTTCCGCGGTATTGGCGGTTAGGCATTGGCAGGGGTTCACTGTTATGCAAATGAATGGGGGGGAAGGAAGCGCCATGACCTTCCCCCAAGGAAAGGGTAGTCCGGTAGAGGACTCCGGAGGGCGTTGCCTTGTCCGAAACCTAGGGAGGTAAGGGCCTCTGGCACGCCCCCGAGCGGTGACACCCATGGGATCCTAGTTGGCGTACTTCAACAGGACTCCCACGGCTTGTGGATAACCCTTCCCGGTCTCCATGCCGGGTAGTCGATAGGAGCCAATGCCTAAGGCCAATACCTTTCAATTCTGTAATCAATAAAGTTGTGGCCTTTTATGCCCATTAACCTTAAATAATGTGTCCAGTGTCTTCATTTCCCCTTGGGGAGGGGACTTGCCACGCAAAGCCTGTTCCTGACAGCCCCATGCAGAGTGCATTAACAAAAGATTTATTAATCTTTTCCACCTCGAGGTGCATGGTCTTTTTGAAGTGATTGTTGGAATAGTTAGAGCTTCAGAGTTTTACCAGTGTCTCCTGTATGTTGTGCTGCTGGAACAAAGAATCAAAAGGTTTTGCTTTGATTTATTTGCTGGAGGAAATTGCTGCTTATGCTTTCTCATTTAATGCTCTTGGGTAAGTGAATGTGTGTTACCTGCATGAGTACGTTTGAGAGGTCCTCATTATGTTGTTATAAATGTAATCAATTGTTAAACCACCTAGAATGTTTTCTCTGAATGTGCGGCATTGTTTTCCAGTCTCTTTAAATTCATAAATAAGTAATACATTTTCTCCCTTTTTTTGACTCGCTCCAAGTAGAATCACATCAATACATATTTTCCTTTTGAGCCAGAAATATAGAATGCTGCTTAGTGCTAGACTCTTATTTTTATGGGTATTTTCCACATTCTGTATAAAAAGTCAACCCTACTGAACTTTACTGAGCCTTGTACATGTTACCTAAACATCCAACAGTGCTTGGTCCCTCAGTGAATTTATCTCCCCACTGCCATTGCTATCAGCTGGTCCTCCTCCTCTTCTTTATAATAAATTATGTCCCCAAATTTTCTCCTGCATTTCTTAAAAAAAAAAAATCTCCTTCAATTACTCAGAAAAGAAATTGCATTTGAAAACTATCAAAAGGCAGGAAAAATTTCAGTAAAATTCTCATGGGTCAGAAAGGGTTTTGCATTACTTACTTTAATTTTGACTGTCCTTTTATTTCCTTCAGCAAATCATCTCACCAAGGGTCTGCCCTCTGCAGCCTTCTTAGGTGCTCTAATGCAACAAGGAAATGAATTATGTTCCAGCCTTTATTCATTGCATGCAGCACTGTTTCCATTCTGCTGCATTTCAGTTTCTGATCAAATCAACATTATCCATTGTGTTGTCCAGTACTGTCAAAGCTTACTAATTACTTCATCATTACATTATTTCACATCTTTCATTAAAATGCAAAAGAAAAGCAAGGAAAATTTGGGGACAAAGCAGAGCAGGTACCTGTTGTCTGCAGACCAAAACGACAATGGTGAATGTCACCATTGTATTCTCTGAATTGATTTCCATTCCAGACATGGGAAGCTAACATCAACAATTTCCTCTCCTGTTTTCATCTGAATTCTCCAATACCCCTGCTTCTGATACATTCACATGAACTTTAAATGTTTGCAGGATGGTCATCTGAACCACCCTACAATATTCAAAAAATCTCAGTATGTTTCTTTATAGGCTTGCAGTTGTTTATTTGCATGCTGCCTGTCCATAGTGCAAAATGTTCAAAGTAGCTCAGAACAGGGGGGAAATACATAATGAAACATAACTAGAATTTATGTCAATTCAGTAACAATTACAAGAGGAAACCAAATTTAAATAGTCATACAAAGAAGTGGCTAATCAAAGCATCTCATATTAATAAATATACATGAAAAGAGAATGTGGATGGTATAATGACTACTGGTGACACAAAGGCTCTGATTTCCCCTCAAGCAGGGGAAAGCAAATAAATTATGTTTGTTTCTTCAGCTCTCTAAGGAAAAAGGGAGGGTGTCACCTGTTGGGCATGTTGCATGTTTCCTGCCTCTCTCAGCTTTTCAGACAGTGGTGATGGTTTTCTTCTGGTGAAGTTCAACAGACTGATTTGTGAGTAATGTATAAGATCATCTGGCTGCAACTATTACATCAGAGGGGATGAGAAGGAATGGAGGGCTACTCCACTGGCATAGCTGAGACTTTTGGCTCTTCATCTTCTTTTTAAAAAAATTGGTGTTTTTTTTAAAAAAATCTTTTACTAGAGTTTGGAAAAAATGGATACAAAGATTATTATCTATTATCTTTTTAAAATCAAAACTAAAACATTATTATAAATAAAAAACACAAACCAGAAAGAGAAAGAAGAAAAAAGAAAAGAGAAAGAGAGGATAGAGAAGGGAGGAAGAGAGGAAGGGAAGAGAGAGAGAAGGAAGGAAGGAAGGAAGGAAGGAAGGAAGGAAGGAAGGAAGGAAGGAAGGAAGGAAGGAACTTCTAATTCTGTCCTCCTCTTCATGAATTTTCCCACCCCAGCTGGTTATTGGAAGAATTTACAACTAAGAACTGGTACCCAAATGTGCTCATTTCCTCATCCCTCCCTATCCATTTTATTTTAGTGTTGTGTCTTTTTAGATCGTAAGCCTGAGGGCAGGGATTGCTTGTTTATTTATTTATTAAAAGTGATCTGTAAGCCACTCTGGGAACACGTGTGTATGTGTGTGAGAGAGGGGGGGGGGAGAGTAATAATAATCCTGCATCAACATGATTTCTTTCCTCCAGTATTTTAATCGGTCTTATGTATTGTCCTTTAGGGGTTGGTACGGAATGTCCATAAATTGATTGTGCCTCCTGGTGCCTGACAGGTAGTGTCAGACTGCACCAGTACAATTACAGCTCTTTCAGGGAGGTGTAGTCAAAACAGTGTACTGCAAATGTATCTCCACCTCAGTAATTTTTCAGTGTTAGTGGAGTGCCTGGGGTTTCCAACCATTATGAACCAGCCCTTTATTTCAGGCACTCCTGCGTTTTCCTTCATGACAGCTTTCCTCTGTAGTTTCATATTCAACAGAGCCAGCTTGGCTTCAGAGGACTCTTTGCATGAAAATGTACTGTGATTTCCCCCATTAATTTGTAAGACAATAACCAAGGTAGTTAATTAGTGCTTTCTAAAATGTGCATGAATAGCTGAGGGGTAGTGATTCATATGCAAAACATACATCATCTATGCTACAGTCAATAATCTCAGCATTTCAGAAACAATGTAACAAAGGAATTCTTTTTTGTACGGAGCAGGAAACGGGAAGATCAGCCAAGTATCACCTCAGTCTTCACTGCCTTCATAATTTCCAGTCATCTTACTTTGGAGAATTGAACATTAATGTGCAAAAATTATATTTCGTCTTTGCACTAAAATGAAGTCTCTCTTAAAAATGTGTAAAATTCTCTTGCTCCCATTGGGCAGAGTAATAAGATCTCTCCTTTGTGTCCTGCAACACATCCATCTTCTTCATCAGCATTGACACCTGTTCAAGGAAATGTCTGCTGCCATTTTGACTGGCATGGGAAAGACTTGCCCAGTGACAGCATGGGCTTATCACTTGAGAACAAACAACAACAAAACTGCCTGCTAGAAATTGGCACATATATGCCCAGTGGTTGGTTGCATCATAGATGCAACCCAGATTCCAACCCTATTATCCAGCCTAAAGATTTAATTCCTTTTCTACTGGTAGCCACACATATATCACTGGAAATCCCAGGTGAAGCTAGCTCTTGAGACATTGGTTCAATAATATTTGGGATATAGCTAGTTCAGAATAACGAACTGGGCTTCAAAGAGTCGCAAATGGAGCTATAAAGGAAAATACTTTTGATGAAACCTGGTCTCTCATTTTCAGACAAAAGGGGAAAAGAAAGTGAAGCTCTTACAGCAGCTTCACAAACCTGTCTGTGGAGAACCTATATGGACTGCCAATGTTTTAAGACCATGAAAAATGATGCCATGGGTTTGGTGCTATGTTCTTTTCTTTACTGTGCCTGTATTGTACAATAACGTTTTTAAAATGAATCCTCCACAGCCAATAAAAACATCTACCGGTAATTTTATCTTAAGTAAAATAAAATAGATACACACATAAGGAACAGTTTTTTGAGTTTATGGAGATGCCTCCTGCAGTACCCAGACACTCATTTCAGACCATGAAGAAATCTACGGTACATGATCTAGTTGAACACTCATGATCAGGGGTCAGCAAACTTTTTCCGAAGGGGGCTGGTCCACTGTCCCTCAGACCTTGTGGGGGGCCGGACTATATTTTGGAAAAGAAAAAAACAACAACCACGGACTCTCCCCTCCCTTCTCCACAGCACCAGATGAGCCACAGTGGCTGCTTACCTGTGCCTTGCAAGCGGCAGGGGCTGGCGGCGGCAGTGGCGGAGGGACGATGAGCAGTACAAAAGGGCTGGCTTCGGAGAGGGGCTGCTTAAAATGGTGCCCAGCCAACTGCGGCTCACAAAGCCCAGCCCCCTTCCTCCTCTAGGCAGGGCGGGGAGAAGCCTGGAGGAGGGAGGGAGGAGGCACTGCCGCGGTGTGTGTGTGAGGGAGGGGGGAATGGCACAGCCCGAACAATCAGAATCCCCACGTCAATCCACGCAGTGATTCCTGGACCGTCCACGGGCCAGATCCAGAAGGCAATTGGGCCAGATCCGGCCCCCGGGCCTTAGTTTGCCGACCCATGCTCATGATTAATGCTTTTTGAAATCCTGTTTAATTAGCAGAAATGGACAGTGTGCTGGGGCTGCACAATTCGCCCATCCTCCCTCTATTTGAGTCACTACTGCATACCAGGACCCAGAGGAGAAGAGGGGGAGGCAGTGAGGACAGTACAGCGCAAATGCATCAGCAGGACACTGGATTGAACCCAATAGGCCATTTTTATCAAGCCAACCTTGCCACACCTCATCCCTTCCCCCCATTCTGTCAAAGGATGCAGCAGTAACACAGCTGGATAGAGCCAAATATCATTGCGGACACTCAAAAGCAAAGAAGCACATCATGAGCTCATCCCAAGTGATTAGGTAAAGGTTAAGGTAAAGGTAAAGGGACCCCTGACCATTAGGTCCAGTTGTGACCGACTCTGGGGTTGAGGCGCTCATCTCACTTTATTGGCCAAGGGAGCTGGTGTACAGCTTCCAAGTCATGTGGCCAGGATGACTAAGCCGCTTCTGGCGAACCAGAGCAGCGCACAGAAATGCCATTTACCTTCCCGCCAGAGCGGTACCTATTTATCTACTTGCACTTTGACATGCTTTCAAACTGCTAGGTTGGCAGGAGCAGGCACCGAGCAGTGGGAGCTCACCCTGTCATGGGGATTCGAGCCACCAACCTTCTGATTGGCAAGTCCTAGGCTCTGTGGTTTAACCCACAGCGCCACCCACGTCCCTCCAAGTGATTAGACTTTATAATAAATTTGGTGCCACTTTCCCCTCATTTCCTTATGTGTGGGATTGCATCCATTCCCTGAGGCTGAAGCTGAGAGAGTTGAGAACTTGGCCAGCCCTGGCCAGCACAGGTTGAAGGGAGTTGTAGTCCAATGATATCTGGAGGCCCACAGGTTCCATCTCCCTGATGTGACAAACTATGCTGTGATCTTCAGCATGCTTCTGTGTGCATGTCTGAAAAAAGCATTTTCACCATCGAAAGGGATGGTATGGCTCTAATATGTGCAGAACTGCTGTCCATAATTGCTATCTTAGTTCAGGTAGTAGGAAATAATGTTTCTGTAGTTTAAATAGGTGATTTTAGTTATGTGCTTATCTTCTCCTGTTTTATACTGTTGTGTTGATGTTATATGATTTTTAAAGTTGAGTTATTGTAGGATTGCTTGACAGGAAGTCTGGGCTAAAAAAATTCAATACATAAATTAGAAGTAATCTGTTAGTTTTGCTGGAAAACCAGCTCCATTTGATGGGGTTTCTTCAGCCTCACCATCACGCTACTCTTCTCCCTACCTCTTGCCCTTCCTTTTTTTTTACCTTGAGTTCTAGTCATTGGCTATAGTGGCAACCACACTTTTCTCCTCTCTTTCTCTCCACCCCCTCCCTTGTTGGGTGTGCTGTGAGGTGTAGGAAGCCAGCCAACCTGCTGGCAGACCTGTGGTGCAAGCCAAAGTGCTGTGCTGGCCAGTTCTTCTGAGGCTCCAGTTGCCTGCCATTTTAACCTTTCAAATGGCTAACCCCTGAGTGCCAGTGCGTTCTGCCAGTCAGATGCCAGCTTTTGAATCACGGAGCCAATGATTCTGGAGCCAGAGTGGCAGCAGGAACAGGCCAAGCCATATAATCCCATCCATCTCACTGCTGCCATTGGCCCTGCAACTGATTTGCATAATTCCCTGGATCAGATTTATTATTATTAAATGGTGGGCAGTTGCAGCCTCAGCTGCCAAAGCGGCCATCAGTTCCTCCTGTGTTGTTGCTGCTTACTGATGTGGTGCCACTGAGGATTCTTTGGGGTCATAGGGGGGCTTACTGGCTTGCACAGTTAGTGTAGACCAGTGTTTCTCAAACTTGAGTCTCCAGCTGCTTTTGGACTACAACTCCCATCATCCCTAGCTAGCAAGACCAGTGGTCACAGATGATGGAAACTATAGTCAGAAAACTGCTGGAGACCCAAGTTTAGGAAACACTGGCCTGCAGACAATACTGAGCTAGATTGCCTGATGGCCTGACTCAGTGTAAGACAGCTCCCTTTGTTCCTATGAATAGGACAAAATCATTTCCAACTGCACTTCTTCCCCCTTGGTAATGAGGGTAGACAACTTTTTTTGAAATGTAGCAATTACAAACATAGCAATCAGAATGCAGAATTGTACCTCCCCTACCGGTGTAAATAATATTATCATATTTTTAGAGTAACCAAATGTTCATTTGAATGCATGCTTTCCAAGTTCAATGCAACCACAGATTGATATGGCAGTGTGGATTATAATCACTTACATCAACCTCATTTATCATAGGAGGAGCTTGGATTCCCTGCAGGGATGAGTACTGCAATGAGCCTGTGAAGCCCTGTTGGGAATGAGGGGGTGGCTGGGGGAGAAATCTCCATCACAATACATTATTTTCTGCGCTGAAAATTTTTGTGGATCTGACAAAAAGTGCAACACTTTTCATTTGTCGCTCCACTATAAATATTGCTGCTTCCAAAGCAAAAGGCAATTAGGCTTTGTGACTCCCTCTCTGGCTTCTTAAATTGCCTGTCCTTGGCTCGGCATAGGAAAGCTGCTCTGATGACCACAATCCATGGATATTGCTGGCCTCTGCGCCACTCTTTTCCTTTGTCCTGTGTAATATGTAGTCAATCCCTCCCAGGTATGTTGCCCTGTGTTTGCATTTGTGAATTACTCATTACTGACAATTGCCCCAGCCCTTACCTATGTCCCCCCCCATTTGTTCTCAAATTGCTTTCATATAAATTGCAGATTGCAATTTTCACAGGTAATTCCAGTAGATGGGGTTGGTCACGGGGGTGTGTGTGTTCTTAATCTGTAGTTTGCTTGCAGGCCTGTAGAAGATTCAGACTATCGAAGTTCTGCAAAGTTAATTTCCCCCTTATATTAAATCACTATGCTATGCCCACATGATCATGATGCTATACTTTCCCTTTACACCCGACCCAAGTGAGGCTGTGGGAGCAGGACTGGCCCTATCATTAGGCACAGTGAGACAACCACTTCATGAGACAGATCCTAGAGGATGTGGTGGCAACCCTTTCAGAGATATCCTTCTCCCAGAGTTGTGTGCCACTGCCATCTGACCTGACCTGCAACTAGCTTGTTGACCTGAGGTGCTCTGGAGGAGATAATCCCATTGCCAGTATTAAAAATAAGATTCAGCTGCCAGTCTGGTTGGCTTGTGTGCATGGTATGCTCAGGGTGCTATCTTTTATTTCACCTCAGATGGTAAAATGTATTGTGGAAGTGCCGATGAAGAATATGGAATAAAGCTTGACGAAGTCTAATAAAACAAAGCTCAATCTAGGTTGGTCAGGGGTGTTGGGAGGTGACTCTGTGGTGTGTGTTCTTCCTAATCTAAATGTTATTGAGAAACAAATTTTCAGCTCTGAGTTGCTGTAAGATCTGGACCTTACCTTGGATGCTCAAGTAGCATCTGCAGCACAAAGCTCCTTCTACCAGTTTAGGGTGCTGCACAAACTGCCGGCACTTCCTAGACATTGAAAGCTTAATATAGATTACTCTTATGTGCTTTATGTAGGAGTTGTATTTGATGGCAGTTTGGAAATTTTTAAAAAAGAGCAACTAGATTGTGAATTGGAATGCACCAGTTGCATTCCAATAGACATAGTAACAACAACAACAACAACAACAACAACAACAACAACAACAATAACAACAGATATCCACTGGCTCCGAGCTTGTTCCTGTGTACAATCTGAAGTACATTTGAAGCATCAAATGACTTGGGACTTATGACCTGGGTACCTAAAGAACCACCTTATCCCATATGAGCATGGTCAACCATTAAGATCAGCTTTTGATGTTCTTCTCCATGTGCCCCAGTCATTCAGAGAAGGTTCTCTGAAGCTCACAGTTTTCTGCATGTGTTTAAAACCACTGCTGTTACCTTCAACCAAATCCAGAGCACCTTTAACCCTCTAGTTACTTCCCTACAACTTCCATCACCCCTCTCTAATGACCATGCTGGAGGGAAATTATTTGGGTTGTACTCTGGCAACATCTGGAAAACCACAATTCCTCATCCCTGCTTTAGATGATCAATTATAATCTAATCCCTTCTCTTACTATATCCCATCCTTAATTTTAGTTTTACTACATTACTCCTGGTATGTAACAGAATAAAGAGCACATTTGCACAGAATTTTGCAGCATATTTAGCCATTCTGCTGTAGCCTTTGATGCCAAAGATGAGCGCAGTAGATAGGCTTTCTTGTTTCCATCAGTTATTTTGGTTTTTAAGCGCTTCCTCCTGACATGCCACCATATAGACTCTGTTTACATTTGCAAGCAGAACCTAATATTTCATCGAAACACCATGGTGGACAAACAACTGTGACTATTTTGAAAGATATGAATATGTATGCAGCTCACTGTGGGAAACATTCCATAATAAAATCTTCATGTTGTTGACGGCAGTTCAAAGGCTTCTCTTTAAAGTCAGATACCAGCAACACAATTGCCCAAACAATAGGCTTCTTCCTGGAACCAGCTACAGCTGTGGCAACTTTCTTACAGTTGCTGTCCACAGGTGGGGCTGGCTGATTCATCCTTCTGGCTCTTCAACAAGATTCAGTTCTCCATGTGCAGGGACAGGAACAGGTGGGCTTACAGAAGGGCTTAGGAGGCTCCCTGCTACCTGCCACCACTCTTCTGGTAAGAGGAGTTTGTCAATGGAAACACTGATCTCCTTTGCCACATGCAATGAAGATACCCCAAACTCCGAATTTCCTGTACTCAGAAGGGGGTAGGAACTGATCATCTACAAGGTTTCTGCCAACTCTATGAAATTGGAAGTGACCTCCTTCATGACATCCAGGTGTGAGCATTTCAGGGTAAGTACATTAATGAGAATGAGCACCTGTGTTTTTATTAACGATGAGGAATTTTTATCTATGAGTAAGCCAGAATTGTGCTGGGCTTCAATATTAGCATACCCCTTTAATTGCTGAGGCACAAACAGTTTATGCAGCAGAGCAGTTAAAGTGCATGTACATGACAGCAAAAGGAAGTCTTGTCCTATGATTATCTAACTTACAAGTTACTCAGCAAACATCTGAAGGATTTATGATCACAGTCGCTGCTGTTTCATTTTTTATTGCATTTTGAAAGCACCTAATGCCCCAAAGCCTCTTCCTATACATATGATTCTGTTCTTTTGCAGTTAATGTCAGTGGAAAAAAGGTTGCAGACTTTCAGTGAAAAAACAAATAGAAGAATGTGAAGTGACAGATGACTAGTTTTTATCCAGGATGTGTATAGATGCAGGCAGCCTGCTTTTATGAAATTATGAAGTGCTAAAGTACAACACATTTCCAGAACAATGTAATTCATGCACTTGCGTCATTGGATACCTTGATTTTTTATTTTTTTGCTGTTTCCACAGCAAAATATTGAGAGAGCAAAACAATGTTTTCTTGGAGCAGAACTGACTAAATGTGGTCAGTTCTTAGCAAGCACTTGGACATTTGGGGGTGACTTTGCAATCTGTTATTCCCTAGCATTTGTTGAGACTATCTCCTATGTATCTTGATGCTGTCCTCTTTCTTCTTCCTCTTCTTCCTCTTGAGAAACTTCACAAACTCAGTAGCAGATGGTGTGGTGGGGGATAGGAGCTTACCTGCTTTCCTGGAAAGTGACTCACTGCTGCTTACCAGGAAGATGTGGGGTCAGGTGCAAAGGAAGGTAGCATGATGGAGGTGTACCAGTGAAGCGAATCAAACTTTCCTCCAATACAATTGCAGTGTGCCACCCTTCTCACCGCCTCACCCTTTCCAGTAACCAACAGAAGCTCACCTGTGTGGAATGAATGAATGAAACTTGATTTGCCTCAACCTTTGGCCATAGCAGCAAAAGTGCATTGCGGTATACACAGAACAAAATAAAAGTCGATTATATAAAACACGGTTTAGGGTCCTGAATCAGCAGTCAAATAGTGGACCTTATTCTGATTGCCCCAGCTAGAAACCTTGCAACCTCTGCAGTCATCTGCTCCTCTTGATTTGCCAGGAGAAACGACACCGTGGCAGTGGTTGGGCGACCCAGCATGGTCAATAAAAGAGGCATGATAATCTCGTTCCTCGGGTCTTTGTAAAGAGTGCAAGCCAGGAGAGCATGCACCACTGATTCGGTGCTGCCACCTCCGCAGGGACATAAGCATTTTTCGTATGGAATCATCCCGCAAGTACAGCCGAGGGCAGTACATTCGGTCTTGTGAGGGTGAAGGCACGTCTATATTTTGGAATTGCTAGATTATACAGATAGGGTGCTGGAGAGTCAAAGTGGGAGGTTAGGTAAGCACCTCCAGCCCAACACACCATCCGCTATGGCACAAACTCAGTTTTGAAGAAGCACCCCATTTACCTTTATCTAGCCTAAGCCTGCCAAAGAGTTTGTCTGTTTACACCCATTGCATGGCTTTCTGGTTGTAATGTAGAGCTACTATCCTACAAACCATGAGCAAAATCCCATAAGATGCCAAAACAAAGGATGAAGGTGTATGCTCTGCTCCCATTCATCCCTATGGTGAAAATGTATTATTTGACAGAGGTTAATTTTATTTATTTAGAGATGGCTCATTAAGATCCATTCAAAACTGTTTCAGGGCAATGTGGTGGGAAAACAATATCGCAGTGTTGCAGATGTCACAACATAGATCCTTTTTGCTGTGATTTTAGCCAAGGTGTTATTTGTTAATACCTGTCAAAAATGCTTTAGTTTGTCTAATTGTCTACATGGCGCAATGGAACATTTTCCTGGCAATATAATGATCACAAAATGGAACATGCTGCTCTATTTGTGAAGCGAATCTCTAATGTATTTGCCGTCACTAACTACCAGCCCATCATTCTAAAGCTATTGTACTAAAAGAATTTGTTCTTTTCTGTTAATCACCCACTGAAATCTCTTTCACTTCTTGAAGAATGACAATCTACTTTGTAAGGGGGAAAAATACATTCTCCTTCTACTTTCTGGCTTCTTATAAAACACTCATTGTGTCAAATGGAGAATATGTAAGTAACACAGTATGAACAGAGATATTTTTGCTTGCTTTTCCCCACATCTAATGACAGATGCTTGGCTTCTTTCATTGTTGTGTTTCAACTTTGCATGAGGCCCAAACAAATTCAGAACTTTTTAAGCTTCCAGGTTTTGCCTTGAAATGGATGGTGAAAACAGGTTCCAGAGGTTCTAAAGGGTCTGATGAAGGTCGGAGGCCAATTTCAAGCTCAACAGGGGAAGATCGGCAGATCAGTGGTAGATTACACGCTTTGTATCCCAGGATCAATCCCCAAATTGTTTGGTTGGAGAGCTATACTAAAAAATTAAGAGAATTGTGAACTTCTTAAAGATATATACATTTGGGTTTGTCTATCATTTCATGAAGTGCAGATGAAGTAGGCACACATTTTAATGCATAATGAACTGAATTTCTCTCTCATCCCTATGAACAAATAGGGATAGGTGAATCTATCAGTTCTAAGTTCTCAAATCTTCTCATTTTCCTGTCTTTGCATTTCCGCAACAGTTTGCAATAAATAAATAAAAGATCATGAAATTTCATCCGCATTTTGATAAGAATTTCTCCTAATATACATATTTCCTTGTGCTATTTTTGTATGCCATTTCCCCTGGTGTAATGCATTTCATGTTATTTTCAGTACTACAGTATATGTATTATCACACGCAGTTTCCTCTAATTATGTGCATTTTTCTTCATCTTACCTGGCTAGAGAACAGCATTGAAAAATGCAGAGCGTTGCAAATTTTGAAACAGGCAGGCTCTGTTTTAGTCCACATATTGTTTCAGAGGGTGAAAATTAGGTAGATTCAAACAGAATCAGATTTTTGCCCCATCCCTATGAACAAGGCAATGATAAAGTATATGGCTGGAAAGCTCGCAATGAGAGTCAGTCTCTTCAGTTATGGTGAGAAGCAGAAGCACAAAAGGACGAACATAAAGTCACAACCTCCCCTCACCTCTGTCTGAGGTCAAAATAGTCCAGTTTTAGCCCCACCACCTTTCTCACATCATCAGCACCATCATTCCCAAGTTCAAAGTACAACGGTTGCCTTTGAACAGGAGTGTGTGAGAGCTTTATGTATGCATGCCCTTGCCTATCCTCCCAAATTGTCAGGGGAGCATGTGACAAAAATCTCAAGCAGTATTTCCTTAGATGAAAAGTCCCCCCTCCAAAAAAAAAACAAAAAAAAAACCATTTATGGCATTTCTGCTACGAAGTACAGCTGAGTCGCTTAGCCAAATGCCTTGCCTTTTGAAGTTCACTCGGTTCTAAATCTTAATTTAAGAGACTTGCAACACTCCACTGAACATTGTAATTGATAGCTTATATATACTGTCAGACATTGCTGCCATGTCATGTAATTATCTGCAATGATGGAAAATAGCTGTGTTTGCTTGCATCAGGAAAAAGGAGAGCTTTTACACCTTCTTTTATTAGGTTACCCTTTTTAGGTCTTACTGCTTGAATGTGGCCATGTTATGAGTTTTGATGATTATTATTTTAAGCCTTACTTACCGTATAATGGCATTAATGCTTTAATTCCACAGGCAGTGTTGACATCTATGCCAGATTCGTACTTGTGCCATTTGAAGAACTTCCCAGCATTGAATTGGACAGGTTGTCACACTGCGTTAAAGCCACACCCTGCATTTAATTCTCTGTTAATTTGTTAATGCCATCTGCAAGCGGTCCTTAAAATAGCAAGCTTGGCATGCTAGGCTTGACCCCGGTAGGAAAGGAATGTTAGTTAAACTGACAACAGGCATGTTTTATTTTCTTACACCAACTTGGAATTCGACCCTGTTTGAAGCAAATAGAACATTTGGCAGGTGACCCCGCCAAGGCTGACCATGAGGGAATATGGCCTTCATGTTGAAAAAGGTTCTCCACCTGATATAACATAATGTGTTTCAGGGAGAAACTGGTAGCTCTTGTAGGAAGTTTTAGGAGGGATGAAACACTGATAAAACTAATTTCTAATCTTATAAATAGCTTATCTACCTGGAAGTAATTCTCAAATGGACTGAGCAGACATATATAGGATTCTGCTGTGTGTCTGTTTATCTTCTAAGTGGTCCTAATTTATTTAGCTTACCAGTGGACTCATGGCATTATATTCAGAGCTTCAGCAGGATTTCACATGTTCTCTGTTTTCAGTTTTCTTTTCTTCCTTTCTCCCCCCCTTTTTTCTGAGGGTGGGGAGAGAAATGTCTCATGAGAAAACCCTTAGTGATACCTTCTTGAAATATGTTTCTTGCTATTCACTGCCATTGTCTCCCCACTCTCTAGCTGTTTTGCTACCATTGCTATATTATTTTCTTGTGATTCTACCCAATGAGAGATGAAAGGGCAATTGGGATGATATCATGCCACAATTCAGTGGCAAGATGGCAATGAATCAAATTAAACTTAATTGAATCTACTGAGTTCCAGTATTGTTCAAAAAGCATTGGAGATGCTAGATTTTCTTGCTGAGTATGACTCCCATACCTGAGTATGATGGCATCATGCTTTATGATGACATTGTGGGATGACAGTGTCAGAAACATCCCTATACAAGCCCTACCTTATCATCTGTTCTTTAAGAACTGCCAGCGTTCAACATATTCTAATAAGGTTTCTCCCCAAAATTAGGTTGCATTCCAGAATTCCGGCAGATCTTATTATGTTTCACAAAGCAGGGAGGCCAAATGCTGAAAACATTTTGCAAGTAGTAGACAAAATAAAGTGTGTTCACAATTGTTTCAGTTTTAAAATTAAGAAAACGTCCAATTTATGTAATTTGTTAGACATTTTTCTATGTAAGGCTTGATGAAAACGTGTAAGTAAAGGCCCAATGTATCCACTCTCATTTTATGCTAGTTTTAATCCTGGATCATCTTTAGCTCTAAGATTTGATCCAGAATATCAGATAGCCTTGGCACCAGGTCCACAATCAGCCCTGCACCAGCTGATAGTGCCCCACTACTACAAAAGGGCCCATTGATTCAGATGCCTGTCTTGGGACTCAAACCAAGTGGCTGAGTTTGCAAGCCGCCATTTTGAATTTCCCGTAGTGCTCTAGAATGTGAAGAATTTGAAATGGTGGATCATAGACTCCCACCATTTCCACAGGGCACTCATAGAAAAGCTTTCCTAAATGTAGTGCTGGTCCAGCTTTAGGAAACAGCAGACCTGTCCAAAGGCAGCAGTGAAATAACTGATGAAGTAGGCCTGCTTATTTATCACAGCACCACAGAAACTGCTTTCCCCCTCATGTGGTGCTACAGCTAAATAATTATTAGGTCTATTCATTTATTAGAGCAAACTCAGAAAACTGCTTAAAAGGAACAGCTCCAGTCATTAATGAAAGATCTTCCAAAAAATAAGAAGTAAACTTAATAATAATAAAATAATCTTTCTAAGAGTGTTTTCTGAAAATGAACACTCAAGTAGTCATTATGGTCATCAAAGCTTCTTACAACTCATTCTTAAGGAAATTAAAATCTTGTTTGTGGGAAGAATCAGTACTGAAAATGGCCTGAGAGCCAGTAAAGAAGATTATGTGGATTGATAAGCCTTTAATGAAAACAGAGGGAGAGGATCTGCGCTCCAGCTATATCTCTCAGAAGAGCAATATTTGCTGTTTATTCACAGATGAAAACTTCAGGACCCTATAAGAAGTGAATATAGTGTGGTGCTAATTAAACAATCAGCTGGTTAGCTACCTTGATTCTGAATGGATATAGGCATGGATTTGTGTGTCTATATTTCTGGTATGAATGGTGTAATTAGAACCTTGCCACCATTTGTTTACGGGGTGGCTTTCAGCCCGTGTTCATCTTGTTCTTAATTCATCTGCTTCAGTGCAAAATGTAATTAGTATTATTTCATCCAAACAAACAAATATCAGTATACTCCCTGAAACATTAGGGTTGTATGCAAAATATTCCAATTAGTGCTGCTTCCGTTGAGCTAAATAGCCATTTATTTTTAATATACTGCAATCTGATCATGCAGCACATCATGATTTCTTCTCTCAAATGGTTTCTTCATTCTGTGTAGGTGGGTGCATTTATTCCTTTATATACAGAGCAAATCACTATTGTTTAGTATTTACAAACAAAGCATCTTTTTATAGCTCATGCCTGTCCATGTGTTCTCAGAAACGAGTCGTATTGTTTTCAGGAGCGCTTGGATGCATGATACTGAAGTCTGAGTTGATGAAAAATGCTTATATTTTCTTACCTTCATAATTAAGACGTAGGTCAAAACTGATCCCATTTTACAGGGGGTGAGGGTGGGAATGAATGCCAAGATGCAGCAGCTGGGATCTAGAAGAAAGAAAACTGCATAGGAGGGAAAGGTATTAACCAGCAGCTGACATGTTTTCATGGCAATAACTTATCACCTCAGTGACCATAGAAACTGAAAAGTGGCTTCACTTTTCAGCAATGAAACTGCTGCTTGAAAGTCTAAAAGAAGAGACCCGTTTTCACGTCCAGGCCTCCCCTGTACATGCAAGCTCTTTCCTTTGGATCCTGGCCAGTAGCTAGCATATTTGTGCGGTTGAGAAAGGATGTGAACACATTCCACATCCAGTGTTGCTGGCTACACCCTATACGTTCCATAAAATAGGCAAATTACAATTGCAATATGGGGAAATTCATGGAATATAAGGCTATCAATAGCTACTAGCCATGATCAGTGGTGTAGCGTGGGTTGCCATTGCCTGAGGCTATGTGGAAGTGGTGGGGCAGGAAGGAGGGAAACAGGTGGGGTACACTTGTGCATTCAACTGCCTAACAGCATCTGTGTCAACCAGGAGATCACAGCTGCAGAGATAAGAAGAGTCTTTCCGTTGTCTGGAGAGGTCACTTCCTGGTTCACATGGAGAAGCCACTGGCCATGATGTCTATGCGTTACCTCCAGTATCAGCAGCAGTATATTTTTTTTTTAAAAAGATTTTTATTGGTTTTACAAATTTTAAAAAACAGACAAACACTTAAGAAAACAAACATACACGTATAAATTCATAACATATTTTCATAAACCTCTTTTCTGGGACTTCCCCTTCCCCCCCCTTTCTGCATCCCAATGTCTATAATTTTATAGCAACTCCCAGTTGTTACTTTCCAACCTCAGTCATCTTAGTCATCTCTATATTCTAAGCTTATGTCACTGTATCCCTTTGCTCCTAAGAACCAAAACACTCTAACATTCATTGAGTTTATAATAGTCCTTAAGGTAACTTTTGAATTTTCTCCATTCTTCTTCCGCTGTCTCTTTTCCTTGGTCACGGATTCTGCATGTCATCTCAGCCAATGTCATATAGTCCATCACTTTCATCTGCCATTCTTCCAGAGTGGGTAGGTCTTGTGTCTTCCAATACTTTGCAATGAGTATTCTAGCTGCTGTTGTAGCGTACATGAAAAAAGCTCTATCCTTCTTTGACACCAATTGGCCGACAATGCCCAAGAGAAAGGCCTCTGGTTTTTTAGAAAAGGTACATTTAAGTACCTTTTTCATTTCATTATAGATCATTTCCCAGAAAGCCTTAATCTTCGGGCATGTCCACCAAAGGTGGTAGAAGGTACCTTCAGTCTCTTTGCATTTCCAACATTTGTTATCGGGCAAATGATAAATTTTTGCCAGCTTGACTGGGGTCATGTACCACCTGTATACCATTTTCATAATGTTTTCCTTTAAGGCATTACATGCCGTAAATTTGATACCGGTGTTCCATAACCATTCCCAGTCATCTGACATGATGTTATGACCAACATCCTGTGCCCACTTAATCATAGCTGATTTGACTGTTTCCTCCTGTGTGTTCCACTTCAGCAACAAGTTATACATTCTAGATAGATTCTTAGTAGTAGGTTCTAACAATTCAGTTTCTAGTTTTGATTTTTCCATCTGGAAGCCAATTTTCCTGTCCTGTTTGAAAAATTCCACTATTTGATGGTATTGAAACCAATTTTGTACCTTATGCTTCAGTTTCTCATAACTTTGCAATTTCAACTTATCTCCATCCTGTTCCAAAATTTCCCAATACTTCGGCCATCCGACCTCCATATTGAGTTTCTTCACTGCCTTGGCCTCCACTGGTGAGACCCATCTAGGGGTTTTGTTTTCCAACAGATCTTTATATCTTCTCCAAACATTAAACAGTGCTTTTCTAACAATGTGATTCTTAAAGACACTATTAACTTTGTCATACCATAGATATGCATGCCAACCAAAAGCATTGTTAAAACCTTCCAGATCTAAGATGTCTGTATTTTCGAGGAGCATCCATTCTTTCAGCCAGCAAAATGCTGCTGCCTCATAGTACAATTTCAAGTCCGGCAGGGCAAAACCCCCTCTTTCTTTCGCGTCTGTCAATATTTTAAATTTAATCCTGGGCTTTTTGCCCTGCCAGACAAATTTCGAAATATCTTTCTGCCACCTCTTGAAACATTCCATCTTATCAAGAATCTGCAAGGTCTGAAACAAGAATAACATTCTAGGCAATACATTCATTTTGATCACAGCAATTCGGCCTAACATTGACAATTTCAGATTTGACCATATTTCTAGATCTTTTTTAATTTCCGACCAGCATTTTTCATAGTTGTCTTTATACAAATTCACATTTTTAGATGTCAAATAAACCCCTAGATATTTCACCTTCTTAACCAGTGTCAACCCTGTCTCCTCTTGAAACTTCTCCTTTTCTGCCTCTGTTAAGTTTTTTCCTAAGACTTTGGTTTTTTGTTTATTCAGCTTAAATCCAGCTACCTGGCCAAACTGTTGAATTATTTCTAAAACCTTTTTCGTACTAGTGTTTGGCTCTTGCAAAGTCAATACTAGGTCATCTGCAAACGCTCTTAGCTTGTAATGTTTGGCTCCGACCTGCACTCCCTTAACCTGCTGGTCTTCCCTTATCATATTCAGCAACACCTCCAGAACCGTGATAAAAAGTAATGGGGAAATTGGACACCCCTGTCGTGTTCCTTTTTCTATCTTAAGTTCCTCCGTCACTACATTATTTACAATCAATTTGGCTTTTTGTTCAGAATATATTGCGGCCATACCATTCTCAAAACCTTGACCTACCCCCATCCCATGGAGATTCTTTATCATGAAGCTCCAAGAAATATTGTCAAAGGCTTTCTCCGCGTCCACAAAGATCAATACTACTTTAGTGTTTATATTCACCTCTAGCTTTTCCAAAATATCTATCACATTCCTTACATTGTCTGCTAGGTGTCTTTTAGGGAGAAAGCCTGCTTGGTCCCCATGAATCTTCTCCATCAGCACTCTTTTAAATCTTTTTGCCAAAATGTCTGCAAAGATTTTATAATCCACATTAAGTAGTGATATTGGGCGGTAGTTCTTCAGTTGAGTCTTTTCAGTCTCTGTCTTCGGTATGAGTGAAATATATGCTTCTTTCCACGATTCAGGTGTCTTTTTTCCTTCAAGGATCTCATTGCAGACTTCTTTCAGTGGTTGAATCAGCCATTCCTTCAGCGATTTGTAGTATCTTGAAGTCAATCCATCTGGTCCTGGGGACTTGCCCAGTTGCATATTCTGAATGGCAGCCTCTATCTCTTGTTCTGTTATTCTCTGGTTCAAATCCATCTTGTTTTGTTGAGAGATTTTTTGTAATCCATATTTATCAAGGAATTTATCTATATCTTCTTCATTTTGCGGGCCTTGAGTATAAAGCTTTTTAAAATAACTCAGGAAGCAATTTCTAATTTCATTAGGTTTAGATATATTCTTTCCATCCACTTCTAAGCTTGTGACTGTATTTAGTTTCTGCCTTTTCTTCAGTTGCCAAGCCAGAAGTTTACCACATTTATTTGCTGATTCAAATGTCTTTTGCTTCATCTGCTTTATCTTCCATTCAATCTCCAAGTTCATCAGTTCCATATATTGTGATTGATATAACTTGATCTCTCTTAAAATCTCCTGGGACTTTGGTTTTACTCTTAGTTTTTTCTCTGCTTCTTTTATCTTTTCCAAAATCTTTTCTTTTTTCTCATTTTGTTTTTTTCTCATTATTGAGTTTTGTTGAATCAAGAAACCTCGCATCACCGCTTTACTTGCGTCCCAGATCACTCTTTTCTCAACGTCAGCCCTCAAATTTATTTCGAAATAGTCTTTTAAGGTTTTTTGGGCCTTCATCAGGATTTCCTTGTCTCGAAAGAGGGCGTCATTCATTCTCCATCTAAATTGACCAGTTGTTGTTAGTTTCATTTCCATCTTCACGGCGTTATGGTCGGAGCAAGTTTTTGGGCAGATTTCTACTTTCTTAATCTTTGGGGCCATGCCACTAGTAATCCAAATTTGATCAATTCTGGTCCAGGTCAACATTGCTTGGGAGAAAAAGGTTCCCTCTCTCTCCAGAGGGTTCCTTGTTCTCCATATGTCTATCAAGTCCATGTTTTCAGTCATTTCAAAAAAAGTCTTAGGAAGTCTCCCTTCCTTACTGATTGTTAGTCTTTGTGCCTTATCCATATTAGTGGAGACCACGCCATTCATATCTCCCATAATTATCATATTGTAATCCAGGTAGTCCGTCAGGGTTTCATGAAGTCTCTTAAAGAAGTCAGATTTGCCTTCATTTGGTGCATAAATTCCAACAACTAAAAGTTTTTCTCCTTGTACTTGTATCTCCACTGCCAAATATCTCCCTTGTTCATCTTTAAATATCATTTTTGGAGCCCATTTTTCTTTCACATATATTACAACTCCTCTTTTCTTAACTTTGTCTGATGAAACAAATTCTTGTCCTAGCCTTTTATTCGTAAGTAGTCTCCTGTGGGTTCTAGTTATGTGCGTTTCTTGTAGGCATATCAAGTCCAGTTGTTCTCTGTTCAAAATATGAAATACTTGTCTTCTCTTCAATGGCCCATTCAGTCCATTACAATTCCAGCTAAGGAATTGCAAAGCCATCTTGTTATTTTCTTAAGACTCCTCCAACAGCTCCAAGTTGTTGCTCTTCTTCTGATGGTGGTGGTTTTTGTCCAATCGAGAGATTCAGGATATCTAGTGCTCTCCTCTGTTCTGCCAGTACATCCACAGTCCCCTTCTGTAAGTCCTCCTGATTTCTTGCCAAAAATTTGTCTTTATCTTGAATTGTCTTTATTTTCACCTTTTTTGCCTTGTAATCAAATGACAGTCCTTGTGGAAATTCCCACCTAAAGCGGATGGAATTTTTCTTTAACAGAAGAGCCAGGTCCTTGTAGAAGTTTCTTAAGTCCAAGATATATTTTGGGATATCTTTGAAAATCTGTACAGTTGAGTTGCCAATTTGCAGGGCCTTTTCAAAGTGGAGTCCTAATATTTTGTCTCTTTCCTCCTTGGATCTGAATGTAATCAGGCAGTCTCTCGGGGTCTTTCTGTCCTGTTTTTTACCCAGTCTAAAAGCTGTTGTAATTTTAAATTCGTCTTCCTCCAGATCCCAGCAGTCCGCAAACTCCCGTGTCAGGTATTCCGCAAGGTTGTCTCTCTCGTTCTCCGGGATTGATCTTAATTTCAGATTTCTCTCTTTTCTCTGTAACTCCCACAAGGCCAGAGTTGCATCATGCTCATAGACCTTCTTGGCAATCGGCTCTAATTTCTCTTGCGTCTCTCCAGCAACAGCTTTGGCATCTTCGGCAATTTGGCGTGTAGTAGCGTTTTCCTCGACCAATTTATTAATGGATTCTGTGTTCTGGTTTAATCTTACTGATATTTCTGTTAATTTTTGTGTATTTTCTGAAGTCTGTTTTGTCAAAGACTCCAGAGTTTGATTTATCTTAAGCAGAGCGTCTGTCACAGCTTCCATAGAGGCAGCTGCTCCTTTTTCCTGTTCTGTTGATCCTGCTGGTCCTGGAGTTGTAGCTGAAATTGAGCCTCTTTTCTTTGTCTGTTGCTGTTGCAGCTGTTGTTGTTGTTGCCTAATTTTGGCTCTTGTGACAATCTCTTCTTGTGCGCCACTCATGTCAAGGTCACTTCCCACGGGAGCTGTTTCCTGTTGGAAAATTCCACTGTCCTAGGCCGTGTCGAACTTTACTTACCCTCTAGGGGGAGCAAATCAAAATGGCCATAAAATAAAATGTCCAAATACAAGAACAAAGGAGAATGTCCAAAGGTATAGAAGAAAGAGATTAACTCAGTCAAAGTCAATATTGCTATAAGCTTGTAGCTATAAATTGCCACAGTTTCCCAGTCTATGCTGATTCTCCTTGTAACACACTGTAGCCAGTCACTATGTGGACTTTGTATCACAGTATCACTTTACAGGCAAAAGTCAGTTCAGTGACCTATTGTTCTGAGAAGGCAGACCGTTTCGTGCTTTCAATAGATGAGACAGCAGAGGATTTTACTTCAGGTAAATCATGCAGTTTTTAAAGTCTTATTCACCTCCCCTCTGCCCTGCTAGCTAGAGGGGAGATCCAAAGTCTCAGTGCCCGGTTAAGTTAATTAAAAAGCAGGTTTCATCGGATGCAAGTTTAAAGTTCCGTTGCTTTCACTTTCATGCAGTCGGGGGGAGGCAGACTTCCTTGATTTAATCCCCCGCTTTCGGCTCAATTTTCAAGATTTAAAAGGGTCCCAATTGTTTTTCAAATCTTACTCACGGGAATTCCGTCCAGAATTTCTTTTCAGGAAGAAATCGGCGCTCTCCGCTTATGGCGACGCGGCTTCACTTCGCAGGCTGGGTAACGACTCTCAGCACCGCGCTCACCCCGATGTCGATCCGTAGCCTTTAAAAAGGCTCTTTCACGGTACCGGGGGGCGCAAAGGTGCCCACCGAGTCTCCTTGTTCTCAGGCTACAGCGCCTGAGATTTTAGGGGTCCCCCGCTCGCCGTAGCGGGTAAGACCCGAACTTGCGAAGCAGTCCTTCTCCGGAGCTCGGAGGCAGGACCGCCATTAAGCGCTGGCACCGACCGGAAGTCCCAGTATCAGCAGCAGTATAACCCTGAATCCCAGTAGCTGGGGATTGTGCACAGGAAAGTAATGCTATGCTCATGTGTTGCTTTCTGGGCTTACCTTAGGCATCTGGTTAGCCACTGTGAGAACAGTCTGCTGGACTAGATGTGCCTTTTGTCTAATCCAGCAGGGTTCTTATTATGAGTTACCTCCAGAAACAAATGGCTCCATTAAGATAATGACTAATTTCTATTGCACCTCTTTTAAAAAATAAAATCTGCCCCTGAGATTGGAGGACCCATGGGAGTGTTGGAGATTCATTCCCCACGTCTGCAGTCATGGGATTGTTGTCTATCACATGACGGTATATGTTTTCATTCCACAGTGTGGGAAGTGACAGAGACAGGAGGCTTTGGTCTTACTGTGTTCCATGAAGTGGGACTATTGTCCTTGGTTTTTTGTTTTTGTTTTTTTTTTTTGTTTTTTTTTTTTTTGCTGTCTGATGAGAAAGAGGAAGGAGCTAAGGTAGAATGCTCTGAGTGTATTATATGTTAATAAAGTAGATTAGCCAAAATGCTGTGCTACTGAGTTCTGTTATGCAAACTGCAAATAATCTGTGGATTCCTAAGTGTGCTGATGTCTCCAAGGCATCAGTCACTGCGACTGATGCCTTGGAGACATCAGCACACTTAGGAATCCACAGATTATTTGCAGTTTGCGTAACAGAACTCAGTAGCACAGCATTTTGGCTATGCTACTGAGTTCTGTTACGCAAACTGCAAATAATCTGTGGATTCCTAAGTGTGCTGATGTCTCCAAGGCATCAGTCACTGCGATGTTCAGGCAGAAGACAGCTTTTGAAGCTCCCGAACGACTGACCAGGAGGAAGAGAACATGCCAATTGGGCATGTGTCTCTGCCAGGGTCCTACAAGAGAGTAGGATGCTCTTAACAGGGAGTGGTTAATATGACGTGTAGGTCTGCAGATGGAAGTGGAGTAGACTGAAATGATCCCCTTACATCAATGGAGGAGCAATTTAAGATCTAAGTCAATGCATTCAGTAAAATGTTGGTGTAGTTCCTTGGCTCCTGCTCTCAGCTATTGTTTCACATCTAAAGGGGAAGATAGGGAGATACGGTTACCATGATCATTGAAATGATACCTGAAGCAGATTTCTCTTACATCATTTGGGGGAAACATCTGTGGAATTCTCACCAGAAGTAAAATGCATAGCGATAAGCATGGATAATTTTTTCAGGTTTTTTTGCACATCATTAATATAACAGTTCCACAGTTTGCTTCTTATGAGTTTTTTCTTTGCGTCTTCTCTAATATACATTAAGTCAGCGTGATTTTAATCACATCTCTTTGGCCAGGAGCACTCTTAATGAGATAGAATCCAGGTAAGATTGGAGGTGATCTGGGAGAGGTGATAATAACTTCAGTCAGCACTTATAATCTCTCTGTGTGTTTTTTTCTGCCTTTGCTTTGGAGTGGGTGTGGGGGAAGGGATAATTCCATAGTTCCTTCCCCCTGCCCCCGCCCCCCACCCCGTTCATTACAGTCTTGCAAAAATCAAGTGGAATTTGTACCTGTCACCATTCTATTTTGGGAGAGTACAGTTGGCACTTGTCTTTCAATGAAAGAAGCTGAACTAACTCTGACTCACATGAACCTCCCTTATATAAAACCTGAATTAGCTTGCTATTCTGAATGGAAGATAAACAAGAGCTTGAAAGGAGACAAAAGCAACCAGTCTATAAAGCTGCGCCAGTTTCCATCATTTAATGCTTCATCCAGTAAATCAGAGATTGATTGGGCTGCCTTCGGGAGGTTCAATGAATGTCTTCATTCAGATTTAATCTTAGTGAGTAAATCCCAGCCAATCCTGGGGACACTGATTGATGGTTCAAAGTTGCTTGTTCCATTGGCACTGTCTGAGGATTGCTAGATTAAAGCATACACCAAATGATCAAACCACATAATATTTGCCCCCATCCCCTGTCCTCCCAATGAACAACTTTCCAGAATATATAGGAGATGCTGTAAAGCCACCTTGAAGTGTTTGATTTTGGGTGTGTGTTTTGCTGGGATATCAGTCAATCAAATATAACCTTGTTATTCTGTGAACCTCCCTGAGACCCCTGGGTATAGGACAGTATATAAATTCAAATGATGATGATGACAACACACACCCTTCCTTCTTTCTGGCAAGGCATACCACAAACTCCTACTGCCTTTGACACTTGGGGCTCCCTGTGATGCAAGATGACCAATATATTCCCCTGTTCTTGGTTAATGAGGAAAATGACTATAATATATATTACTCAACTGCTGTTAGGATTGACCTTTTCAAGGGCCTCTTTATTCCCCTTTTCCTTTCTGTGCAACAACACAGCTCTTGTTACTTTGAAACAAGAAAGGTTTCGTTGCTTTGAAGCTCCCCAAGTAATAGAGTTTCTCCTCACAGCTGTCCTTTCAGCAACCTCTAAATGCTTAATATTCACAATCCTTGACATCAGAGTTAGTGTGTGTTTTAGTACACACACATTTCACTTTGGTATTTGTGTTTGGAATATGCTATCCCCAAAGCATCAGAATTTAACATTCATATCACTGGTCGTCTTGCCAAGATGCTTCCCTCTCCCTATAAGACACAGCTCATAGCTTCTTGTCATGTTAATATCCTAAGTCCATGGTTATGAATGGTACATGACAGTTTTTAAAAGCATAGCTGTATGAAACTGAGTATCTTTCCAAATATATCTTTCCTTTGTTGTCAAACAGAAGTGGCCAGAGTGGAATTTCTGGATATGTAAGTTTCTATTTATTTAAAATATTTTAGGCATAAATAAGAATAAGAGGAAATTCAAACCAAAGAGTAAATAAAGGATGGATGGTATTTAAGGAATATATAAAAGAGGAATGCAGAAACTTGAACCTTTTGACAGGATTTGACTGAATCATGCAGGGGGGGGGGGAGAAGAAAAGAGAAATTTAGTAATTGTAGAAAAACATCATCAGGGATGGATATAGTAGAAAGTGTGAAAAGGTAAATGATGTGTAAGATACACACGGAGGTGAGTTGGAAGTTAACAAAATATGTATAGTCTTTTGTTAATTGTAGTATAGTGATATTGTTATGGTTTTCTAAGTGCTTCTAATTTGCTTTCTTCTGTAATGTTTTTGTTAACTGATAGTGTTTTCAGTTCGTTTGTCTTTGTATGTATGAGTGTTTGTTAAAAAGAAAACCCTGTATCAAAAAACAATAAAATAATAATAAATAAATTGTTATACCCTTTAAAATTATAATTATATAAAGAAAAAAATATATATTTTCAGCTTCTTTCCTGGAAAAAGGGACAGTAATACAACATTCTAAAACTACAAGCTACAATCCAGCCTCATTTCACATTAAATAAAGTAGTTAACAGTGGGAGAAATAATATAATTCAGCAAGACCATCACCCAGGTAATCAACACAACATCTGGAAAGCCAACTGGGGGGAAAAAGTCCCCATGATAACAACAACAACAACAACAACAACAACAACAACAACAACAACAACAACAACAACAACAACAACAACAAATTTATTATTTGTACCCCGCCCATCTGGCTGGGTTTCCCCAGCCACTCTGGGCGGCTTCCATGATTCCTTATAAATGTTTTAAATGCATGGTGTAGATGTGGTCTATGATTGTCAGCAGCCTTTTCTGCAAATTTTTCCAGCCAATCACATTGCAAGGCATGAAAGAGCAGCTACTTTAATTTATTATTATTACTGCATTTCTGTTGCCAATAAGGAGGGAAACACTCGTGGGCTTTTTTGCCTCTTCAAAAAAATAACTTGACTTATCTTGAATATTGTGAATGTTGTTGTGGAGATGTTTGCTGCTCTGCCCCAACCAACAACATTGTGTATTGTGACCACTTACCAGCCACCCCAATCTCTGTTGTGTGGTGGCATGATTCCAGGGCTCTTGGCATTTAACCACAGTTCCTTTGGAATGAGGCACAGCAGAGACTGTAGTGTCTTTAAGATATATGGCTTATTTACACATATTTGTGTAAACTAGGTTTAGAGTCAACAACAAACTTGAGTCAAGCAGAAGCCAGCCATGTTCCCCCGTCTTTTGGTACAGCCTCTCCCAGCCAGCATGTATTAAGTTCCCCCTTCCGCTTCCTCCACACTTCTGTTTCAAAAGGACACTTTTTCCTTTGGTGATGTCATGCCCCTTGTTACCATAGCAATCTCCACCTCTCAGCTTGTATCATCAAAAGCTGACATCCTAAATCTCTGTTCACTATCCTATAATGGGAAGAGGGGTTCACAATCCTCTGCTACAAGGCACAGGGTAACTGATTGTGTCAAACACTCCTTACCTTCCTTTGTACTACATCAGAGGTTCCCAAACTTATTTGTCTCACCACCCCCTTTTCAGGAAGAAGAAAAAAAACTACTCAGACTCCCCTGGAAATCTACCTTCTTTAAGCAAGCAAACAGAAACAAGCAGAAGTCTGTCAGCTCAGCCCAATCTGCCCCAGGGGCAGGGCTGGAGCCACAGCCTCCCTGCCATTGGCCAAATAGGCAGGCAAGCTGTGGTCCACTTCCAGGGCCTTGGTGAAGCCAAAAAAGGGTTCACCCAAGGTCAGGAAAATCCTTTGCCTCCAGCACGATTGCCAGTTCCAGGGGAGGAGTTGTTCCCATCTTGCAGAGGTGCCTGACTTGATGTCGGTTACCCTTGCAGGAAGCGTCGTTACAGAACAAATGAAACATGTACAAGCAGGTTTTGTGAAATTTTCTTTTCTTCTCTCCTTTCTTTATGTTTCTTCTTCTTCTTCTTCTTCTTCTTCTTCTTCTCCTCCTCCTCCTCCTCCTCCTCCTCCTCCTCCTCCTCCTCCTCCTCCTCATTATTATTATACTTTTTTATTCTTTTTTAATATATCATTTTCAGCAGTCATTCAATATAGGTCACATTTTATACAGTGGTTTTTTTTGGGGGGGGGGGCTTCCATCAACCACATCTGAAAATTTTCCATTTTTTCCAATTAATTTACATTTCTTAATTTCACTATTGCTTTTAATTACGTATCTTAACTATTGACTCTCTCATCATAGCCTTCCTTACAATATTTCATATATTCCTCCTTACAAAACTTATTGCAGTCCTACTAGCGTAATCTGTTGATTACAGTTGCTTTTCAAATAGTTTGCATATTTATTCCAGTCTTCTGAGAATCTCTGGTCCTGCAGGTTTCGAATCCTTCCTGTCATCTTATCTAATTCTGCATAGTCCATTAATTTCATCTGTCATTCTTCTTTCATTGGTAATTCTTCTTGTTTCCATTTCTGTGCCATCCTTTCTTTATGTTTGTAATATCTCCTTCTTTTTATTCAGTGCCCCCCCCCCATTGCACCTGAGGCTACTACTGCCCTCCGGGATCATTCCATTGCCCCCCAGGGAACAGTATCTCTCACTTTGGGAAACACTGTACTCAGTGCTTTTTTCTTTAAAAAAAATGTTTAGGGGTACTCTCAATTTCATACTCATATTGAAATACTGCCCCTCAGTGAGGCCAAACTTAGATTTACAAAATGTGTAGGGGTATGCGTACCCCTGAATACCCCTAGAAAAAAGCACTGACTGTAGTACATGGTGGTTCTTCACAGGCGATTCGTGACCAAGAAACTGATTCAGGCTGCCTGTTTATACTGCTAAGCTGCCTTGCATCTGGTTGAAGACAAGCATATAGTAATCTCCTACCATTACTAACTCTAGAAATTGTGTGGGGAATCTGGTACCCAGGACCTTTAGGGGAATCTCCCCCGCCCCAGTTAATAACATTATCTTGGGAGAGCCATACAAGCATGCCCTGGTTTATACTCTAATTTCTCCACCGCCATTCTCCCAATGAGCCTCACATGTGTTCTTAGGTCTTAAGATAGACTCGTTATATACTCTTTGATTGCTCACAAAGATGAAATCCCATTGAAACCATCAATACTGTGAGATAAGTTCACAGCATAGACTCTAATTTCTAAATGCAAACTTGATTTAAAGATAACTCGCTTCCCAACTGGAAAGCAGATACAATAACCTATTTGTTCCCTCACTGACTGGTCCACAGCCTGGTTTACTTAAGGCAGATGAAGGGAATTAACACCTTGGAGGAAACATTATGTTCAGAAAAATATGTTAAGGATACTGAGTAAATAATTATCTGTGAGTTATTTGCTCACCTCTGCCCTCAACTCCATCTGCTCATGCTGATGATCTTGGAGCTATCACATCTGTTAATGTAAAAGTGATGCTATGACACAGACAACAACGGTGGCATTTATCAGTGATGAATTGGAGTTTATTTGTGTTGGCCTTGAATGATAAATAGGCTTTATCAAGGAGATGGGAGGTAGGAAGGAGTTGATTAAGAATTTTGCAGTTCATCTTGACCTTTCATTATGACTCGCGTCCTATGACAAAATGATTTGTTAATGGCAACTTCAGAACTTAAAAAGTATCATTCACAATTCACCTCAAACTATTGCAGACAGTATATTGAAAAAGTTTTTTAATAACAACTACAACTACAACTTTAAACTACAGTTATTCTTAAGAGATTTGGTGACTGCTTAAATGTTAAACTTCAACAGGACAGAATGTATTGTAGGGAGAAGGTATGAACCTTTCTAGCCAGGGATGGGGATGAAATTCGATTCAGTGTGCATTTAGACCCAAATCTATCAAATTTGCACTTTCTTAAACAGTATTTGAACCAAAACACAGCTATCCTTCATAATTTTCACCTATGCAAATATTATTATGTATCTCTCCAAAGTATGCTTATTTTTGGGGAAATTGTTTGCACACACAAAAATATTGTTAGTTAAACTTGCATAGAAAAATGTGTTTTTTAGGAGAAAATCACACTAAGATGCTGATGAAGCTTCATTACAATCCTGCCCCCCCCAAATAATAATATTCACAAATTGTAGCATAATGTTGAAAACTGAATTTAAGATTGGAAAAAATGAGAAACTGGGAAAACTGAAATTGACAGAACATTCTGTCCCTTCCTCTAGCCATAAGGAAGTCATTTCTCCATTTCTTTTTAATCAAATTATTTAAATTCTTTTACTCTATCTTGCTTTTAAAATTAGATTGTATGCTTGAATGGCAAAACTGCATGTGAAAGCTTAAAGTACTAGTTGTCCTTCAGTATCAACCTGCCCCAGAATAATAATGTAACCCTTTGCATTGCCATCTTAAATAATTTCAATGCATTTTTTTACTGGCATCAGGTTTACTTGGGATTATGGTACTTAAGGTTTGCAGGATTGATAAATCCAGAAAATAATGCAAAGCATATGCATGTGTTAGCTGTACAGGATTGCTCCTGCTGTTTTTTCACTCAGATTTGTTACTGCTGCCTCCAGTATAAATCTATGGAAGCTTCCTTGTAAATTTCTAAGAAACTAACTTTATCAATGAGCAGCATCAAGACCACAAATGAAGCTGATATTAATCCTATTTAAATATTTGTGAGATACTGGGAAAACTGGCCCGTGTAACCCACCCTAACATTTAATAAAACACTGTATCTGGACTTTTATTTTAGGGAGGATGACAAATGAGTCTACAGAAAATCATGTGTAAAACAAATCAAATAGCCCCAGCATGAGAGAGGTTAATAAGTTATCTTTAGGAGGGATTCTGCTGTTTCATAGGAAATGGGATCCTTTTCAAAGGAAGAAAACACCACATGCCACCACATGGCAATTTTGATATATGCTTTGGCATTTTTCGGCACAGTCACTCCGATGGAGCCAAGCACTTTTGTGAGCTTTCTTGGCAACTCAGGAAGAAACCAGAGCAAGCAGATGGAAGTACATCTGCGGGGTGTCCATCACCAGGCAGATGTTCATTCTGCGTTGTGCTGGTATCTGAGAAACAGTAATAGAAAAGTGGCATAATTATGTTATCACTTCAAGCAAGTGTCTCAAATGATCTTTCTTCACTTATTTACCCCAAAGCATGGCTTCTCTGCTCAAGAAGAGACATTGAGTCGTTGAGTGAGTGAGTAACAGCTGGGGAGGAACAAAAAAAATGTCATATGTGAAATTAAGTCGGAGTGCTCTGCACGGCGATGATCAGTGGAAGAATTCAAAACCAGAGTAAAATTGGAGGCCAGGGTTGTGAATACTTTCTCTATGTCCACAATGCTCAAATTCTGTTACTTCAGTCAGATAGATATCATTAGTAAATTATGCACACAAATCCATGTCCTGAATAAATGAATGAGCATTAACTGGAATTAGTATATCAGTTTTGGTATACCGTACTTTTCCGTGTATTGGACGAGCTTTTTTTCTTTAAAAAGTATGTGAAAAATTGTGGGTTGTCTTATACATGGGTAGTGCCTTGGTGTGGACTTGGGACTGGTTGTTGCCGTGAGCCGAAAATTGACAGTGGCTATTGGTCGTTTTATTTGTGGGTGCAGCAAGCTGGGTTGTTGATTGGCTGTTGCTGGGGCAATTGGGCGGGTGTTTGGCAGTTTCTGCCCTCGAGGGGACCATCGATTGTAGGCTTTAGTGACAGGCAGGTGAGCAGTTTTCGGTAATTCTCCCTAAAAACAGCTCAACAACTGTGGACCACCCCCCCCCCCCGGCAAAGAAAGCTCAACAGCTCTGGGCAATCCTCCTCCCCCCAAAGCTCAACAACTCTGTGCAATCTCCCCCCATTTTCTTAATTTTGAGCTCCCCAAAACAGGGGACGTCTTATACATGGGGGTGTGTTATACACGGAAAAATACAGTATTTAATTCTGTCACAGTATAAGCATTGTTGTTGCTTTGTATGAGCCCTAGAGATAGAAAAATATCCTCCTTTTGAAAGATATGACTTTATGATTACTACCAGAAACTCCATGAACACTTTTATACTATCCAAAGAAACAAAATATCTGTTCTCAAAATTTCCTCTTTCAGTCTTATTTTAGTTACAGTTTCTTTACTTTATTTTTCTTTACTTTATTTTTATGCTTATTTATTCATAAATTACGCATGCATGTATACAAAAATATGAAACTCAATTAATGTTGGCACTTAAAGCCAATTCTTAATTATTATTTTTTATGCTAACATAAAATTTAAGAAATGAATGATATTGGCCAACAACCCTGAATACTATAAGTGGGATGTGCTGTGTCTTCATGCAAATCCAGGGTTGTGATGGAACACTGCAAATTCTACAATGCGGGGCTGCTCGATAACAGCCTTACGTTTTATGTATATAGATAGATACATGCACATAAAGATATATAGATGTATCCTTTGTTTCAGTCAACTTCCAAAAGAAAAACTAATCCTTAATAAATCTGATACATAGGAGGGGAAAGTATTAAAAGGTTAGAATTCAGTTAAGTTAGTCTTTTTGGTATAATGCAGTATTGCTACTCAAATAATATGCTGGTCAGAATTAAGGATATTATGGTGTGATTATGAGATCTCTTTTTGTATCAGTTTGGTGAATAAAATTGGCCCATAGTCATAACATCTGTTTCTAAGCAGCTCTTTCCACTGACTCAATTTTTGTCCTTAAAGCAGATGGCACAATATGCCCCTCAGTGTGTATGCTATATTTGATGCCCTTAACTATTCATTTCATTGCTTTTAAGTGTTTGTGTTTTGTAAATAACTTGCTAGGTAATTACAGTGTTGTCACTTAGCAACCTCATCTGGGGATTTCTGAAACAGAGCACTGGTTTCGGAATGCAGTGCTAAATGGAATTTCTTGCAGTATGATACAGAGATGTTTCTAGCCAAGATACAATAAAGATGGTGTACTCCGCTCATCAAGTTTGGTACTTCACACAGTCTTAATTTGAAATCTGCTGAAGTCAGGTGAAAAAGATGGCTGAAACCCAAGAACTGTCATTTCTTCCCATCGTAAAACACTTGCTGATTTTAATCAACTAGGGACTGAAGTTCTGTGATCTAGTGTTTAAATTCCTACACATTGTTCAGCCTGATTCAGTCCCTCAGAAGCCAGTGGAATTGAAAGGCTATTTCACACATGCTCAGCATTTGCACATGTAGCATCCAGTGATGACTTGCATGATACAATTCCATGCCCTCCAAGTATACTGATTTTTCCGGGACAGTCCAGGAACTACTAATGCCATCCAGTGCTGCCCCCACCAAGCTCAGGGAGGATTCTCTAGACCTCTCCTGAAAGAAGCACATGAAAAAGGGCCTTGGATGATGATTGCAGGGTGCAGGTTGGTTCTTATGGGGAGAGGTGGTCCTTGAGGTATTGCTGTTTAAGGCTTTGTAGGACAAAACCATATGAATTTGGCCTAGAAACTGATGGCCCAGGATAGGCATTAAATGCTCAAACCTTCTTGCCCTGGTGAGCAACCTGGCCACCACATTCTGCACCAGCTGAAGTTTCTGAACCATCTTCAGAAGCAGTCCTATGTATAACGCATCACAGTAATCTAATCTAGAGGTTCCAGAGCATGGGTAACAGTAGTTAGACTGTCTCTGTCCAGATAGGGACACAGCCAGGCCACCAGCCAAAGCTAATTGAAGGCATGTTGAACCACTGAGGCCACCTGAGCCTCAAGCAACAGCAATAGATCCAGACATCTTCTTCTTTGGCAATTACTTGTAGCCGAGTAAGATTGTTTTCCATAAACACAGCTTTAACAATGAGTCCGTAAGTGACTGTGGAGGCCAATTCTGGATCCACACATCCTTCCACAGTGGGGAAGATGATCATCAGGCATCCGCACAACATGACCAGTTCAACCAAATTGATGTTGTAGAATCATTGCTTCAACACTGGTGATCTTTGCTTCTTCCAGTACACTGATATTAGTTCGCCTGTCTTCCTAAGTGATGTGTAACATTTTTCGGAGACACCGTTGATGGAATCTTCTGAGGAGTTGGAGATGGCGTTTATAAGTGGTCCATGTTTCACAAGCATATAGTAAGGTTGGTAGTACAATAGCTTTGTAAACAAGCATTTTGGTTTCCCTGCGAATGTCCCGGTCCTCAGACACTCTGCACTTCAATCAGGAGAGGAACGTGCAACCCCACTCACCACGACAAGGTGATGATCCAGCGAATAGGGATCCAGACATACCCCCAAGCTATGTACCTGCTCCTTCAGAGGAAGTGTAGATCAATGTCTCATCCATCAGGTCTAGAGAACCACCCACTAACTGTGCCTCTGTCTTATCTAGATTGAGCTTCAGTTTGTTGGCTCTCATCCAGTCCATTACCGAGGCAAGACAATAGCCAAGCACTTCCACTGCCACATCTGCAAATGTAAAGGAGAAGTAAAGCTGTGTGTCATCAGCATATTGCTGACAACATACCCCTCCCCCCCAAAAAAATCTGGAAGACCCCAGTCAGTGGTTTCATTTAGATGTTAAACAGCACAGGGGATAAAACTGAACCCCGAGGAACCCCATATTGAAAGCTCCAGAGGGGCCGAAGAGCCCTCCCCAAGCATCACCCTCTGGAAATGACCATCCAAGTAGGACTTGGAACGACAGCAAAGCAGTAGAAAGTACTAGATGGAAATGTGCCCTGGGTGGGATCAAGCTTGGTTTCCCACCCTCATTTCATACAGACAGTTGAGAAGAAGGTAAGTGTCTATTCACAGGCTGAAGATCCTGAGTCTTGTGTATGAGAGTGTGGAAACCAGATCAAATTCTTTTGTTTCAGGAGATGGAAATGAGTAAGGTATACCTCCGAGGCTTTAAGAGATAGCCATCAGAATATTGTCAGCATAGAAAAACCTTATAGGAATGCAAATGTGGATCATAGCACTATTTTCAGCCGTATTTCCCTATCCGTTAATGGATTCTTGGAAGGATGCCAATTTTGAAACTTCACCTGCGCATGCAGGTAGGTTTATTTATGGAATCTGCATAAACGTGCACGGTCAGAAAAATTGCATCCCGGCAACTGAAGTGTAAATATTCAAGACACTGCTTGGAATGATGCATTCTCTACACGTAAACCGCAACAATACTTTTTATGGCATATGGAGTAATTTCCCAGCAAAGAAACAAGAAAGGCAGTGGTGTTAAAAGCGTTGCAGCCCAAGTGGAGCTATACGAGTACCCTGGTAATTTGTGTGTATGTGTGAAAAGGTTCTAAACTGTTTTGAAACACTCTTGGTCTTCCGTATTTTGGTTTGTGGGTGGGGGAGGTAGGAGAGGGAAAGAAGGCAGACAGTTCTATTATCTTCTGTTGCATAAATGCTGCCACAGCATTTCCCACTAATATGTTTGTCTTACAAATGGTACATCAGAGTATCCTGTATTTCTCAGTTGTTTGATTAAGCTAATTTGCATGTCTCCAGGAGAAATTAGCTGAGTCTTTAGCTCAACTTCTGAATGCCTATGAGAGGGTTATATGCCAGACAATTTAATGCTGGCATGAGAGAGGCTACCTTAAAATAGCACTCCTTGGTCAGGAGCTTGTTATCAATTTTGAATAAAATTTCTAGCAGTGACAGGGAGGAGCTCATTGATTCACTTGCCAAGCATTCGATTGGCTGTATTCAACCCTGGCTGCTAAGTGCAGAGTGCAATGGAGCATATCTCGCCTAGAATATATTATTTAAAAATGTCAACTGTGTATGGGGGCTTGTTTGTTGTTTACTCTTGCCTGAATCCTGAATGATTCAGACTGAACATCTAGCATTTGCCCAGGATCTTCTCTTTTGGCTAATTTTCCTGAATTATATATCCCGTTCTGGCCTGAAAGAAAATTCTGAAGGACATCTCACATGGGCAATGCCCTAAGTCCTCGTCCCATTCTCACTACTCGTGCAGTCATGTAATGTTTTCCGCACTGTCCTTTAGCATCAGCGATGAAATTAGGCTTAACAACCAGTGAAGCTGAAAAGGATGTATTGCCAGGTTGCTAGCAGCAGCTGCTGACATGGCAAAGCCTAAGAGTGAAAAATTCATGGAAACTGCACTCTCCATAGGCTTCTGTACACAATCGAAGGTTGCCAAAATGCCTAATTGGGATTAACCTCACCCCTGTTGTTAATGTGCTCCTTGAGCCATGGCAGGAAATGGTGTATCATTGGCAGGCAAGGAAGGGCTCTGTGGCATGCTCTCTTGTTCCTCAATTCCTCTACCACCACCTCCCTGCCTTGTCCAAGTAAAGGCTCATAGTTCTTGGGGAAGGACAGGGACGTGGTTTGGCATTTAATGCAGAGCAAGGCTTCCCTTAAAAGGCATCTTAAAAAGCAGAGACATCACCTTGCTGACAGAGGTCCGTATAGTTAAAGCTATGGTTTCCCCAGTAGCGATGTATGGAAGTGAGAGCAGGACCATAAAGAAGGCTGATCACCAAAGAATTGATGCTTTTGAATTATGATGCTGGAGGAGACTCTTGAGAGTCCCATGGACTGCAAGAAGATCAAACCTACCCATCCTTAAGGAAATCAGCCCTGAGTGCTCACTGGAAGGACAGATCCTGAAGCTGAGGCTCCAATACTTTGGCCACCTCATGAGAAGAGAAGACTCTTCTGGAAAAGACCCTGATGTTGGGAAAGATTGAGGGTACAAGGAGAAGAGGACGACAGAGGATGAGATGGTGGGACAGTGTTCTTAAAGCGACTAACATGATTCTGACCAAGCTGCGGGAGGCAGTGGAAGACAGGAGTGCCTGGTGTGCTCTGGTTCATGGGGTCACGAAGAGTCAGACACAACTAAACGACTAAAGAACAATAACAAAGGCTTTCCTTTTAAGTGGCAGCTATTTTCAAATTATAACTTTGCTTTTCTTGAAAATGACAACCCTTCTACATGCATCTCTTTCACTCCATCCCTTTCTCTTTATATAATGAATATGCATTTTTCTCCAGCTTATCTCTTAACGTCTGCAGATAATTTGGCATTTTTGGCACACTAAGAGTCACCCACCACTTTTACGGACAAAGCATGTCTCAGCACATTCTAAGCATGAAATGGCATTTTATGTTTGATGTTTCTGTCGTTTTTGTATCACACATCTTTGAATGTTTGTAGAGAATGATTCGGATGCAGAAAAATAAAACATTTACAGTGTATGGCTACTGTTTTAACATCATTTTATGTGAGCACATATCTGGCAAAACGTGTTGAGCCTGACTCAGCAATACCTGATGATGACTTAACATTGTTGCAGAGCAAGGGTCAATGCATCATTTGACTTGCTGACCAAACTATTTAAGCATACCTACTTTTCCCTGGTGACTCAGCACTTTCTAATAAATGGCTTGGTCTTTTGGCAAATTATATCACAACATATTTTGAGCAGAACTTACCTTAGCATTAGTGCTGGCTTCAGTTTTGGGTGGACTCGATAGAGTTGCTGCAATAGACTCCCTGATATGGACCTTGTTCAGAGTACAAATGAATGCTTTCCACCACAAGAATGAGTTTCAAAGCTTTATTGGAAACAGTCTTAAAATGGTTACAAATAAACATTACAAGATACAAAATAACAAATTGCTCATAAGCAGCAAGCAATGTGGCCCTGTCTTCTTTTTAGTCTGATACAGTTCAATAAACGTTCCTCTCTCTGGTGCTAGAGAGTGATCCTAAGCAACTTGCTTTTCATGGAGCTCAGCTTCTACTGCTTCTGCTACTGGTTCCATTGCTGGTTAAAACATTGCATTCTCAGCTTTCATCTCCTGCTGTCAGAGAGCTCGCGGGTTTCCAGTGATGAGTCATAAATTAGCTGAAAGACTGAAACACTCAAACTTTTCTCCTGAATCTACCAGAGTGAAACCTCCTGTACCTAATGCAAAATTCTCCCCGCAAAATGTTTTGAAATACAATGCATACAAGCATTACATTTTATGCATATGAAACTTTGCATCTTTAAGAACACTTTGGAAGGTGCCCTCAAGTCAGGTCCCTCCTTTCCAAGGTCCTGCTGCCCATTTGCTTGTCTTCTCCTTCAGGGTCCAATGTGGGTAGCTGTCCATAACGTGTTTCATCTCCTGTCTCTTGACACTGCTTGCATACTTGGAGAGGACAGGTGAACAGGCACCAGCAGCAAGTAGGAGGAGCTTTACAGTAAATTAGCAGCAAATTAGGAGGACCAGAGAATGTTAGTGAGCCCCTTTCAGTGGTGTGGGCCTTGGCAAATCTCCATAGAATCTTTCTTTGGCAATCACTCATAGCCGAGTAAGATTGTCTTCTATAAACATGGTTTGAACAATGAGTCAGTAAGTGACTGTGGAGGCCAATTCTGGATCCATATGTCCTTCCACAGTGGGGACATTGGTTTCAAGGTGGGAGTTGATCATGGTGTGGATTTGCCAAGCTTGCCTTCCTCTTAGCACATTTCTCCCTTACGTCCTGAGTTCGAGTGTCTTCAAAGCCCATGACACCTTTGGTAAAGGCTGTTCTCCAACTGGAGCGCTCGCAGGCCAGTGTTTCCCAATTGTTGGTGTTTATACTACTTTTTAAAGATTTGCCTTGAGACAGTCTTTAAACCTCTTTTGTTGACCACCAGCATTACGCTTTCCATTTTTATGTTCGGAATAGAGTAGTTGCTTTGGAAGACGATCATGAGGCATCCACACACATGGCCAGTCTGCAATTCTGGAATAAGCAACTGTGCCATACAGGGACCAAACCTGCAGCCTTGGCATTAGTAGCACCATGCTGTAACCAACTGAGCTATCCAGATTGATGTAGCAATGCCTTCTCCTCAGTTTTTGCCTGATGTGACACTTTCAGCACTTGTTCAAACCATAACTCTATATGCTTCAGAAGGGAATTCAGCACCTCCCCAGATAGCTATGTGTTCAGAGCAGGACTTGGCTCCTTTCTAATGACTCTACAGTAAAGCAACCAAGTTCAAATTTAATTGCAATTTTGACATCAAAGGGGCTTTGTAGGGACTTGAAGAGGTTAGTTTAGCTACAAGAAGTAATTGTTATATTCATGCTTTTCATCTTCCTTTGCCAATTGATTTTTTCCCCAATGTATTGTATATTTTCAGGGGGGGAAACCCCATAATTATTCACAATAGGAAACAAATACAAAGCACACAATTTATTTGATGATGACGGGGGGGGAGTGAGGAACAGATGGATTTTTTTAAAAAAAGAATGCATTCATAATATTTCCAACAATATTTGTGGCTCAGCATTTTCCTGTATTTATTGCACTAGTACATGATAGAAAAAGTCACCGTTTCAACAAAAGAATTATCCAATTGCCGACCTTCACTTACCCTAATATTTGTCAATTTTACCAATGGAAGATTCACCCACACTTTCATAATCCAGTTGTCTAATATGGGGGTATGAAAATGTGTCACACTCCTTCTGATGGGATCTTCTGTTATTTTGCCTGGATCTCACTTCCACTTATATTCTCCATAAAGCTGTCTTAAGGCATGCCGCTGAATGCACAATGTTAAAAAATGGGGGTGGAGGTTGGGGCACACCTGAATGCCGCCCCCCCCAATGGCTTTAGGCAGGTTAGGTGTATGTTTGTTAGGCACTCAAATGACAAGCAATGTCTGGGGCTGCAGGTACTATAAAAGTAGTAACTGTGCCCCTGAAGGACCAAATGCGCAGCCTCGGAGTCATTTTGGACTCACAGCTGTCCATGGAGGCACAGGTCAATTCTGTGTCCAGGGCAGCTGTCTACCAGCTCTACCTGCTACGCAGGCTGAGACCCTACCTGCCCACAGACTGTCTCACCAGAGTGGTGCATGCTCTAGTTATCTCCCACTTGGACTACTGCAATGCGCTCTGCATGGGGCTACCTTTGGAGGTGACCCAGAGACTACAACTAATCTAGAGTGAGGCAGCTAGACTGGTGACTGGGGGAGTAGGCACTGGGTTTTGTACTATTATTTATTTATTTATTTATATTTATTATTTAGTAAATTTATATACCGGAGGTCTCAGGGCGGGTCACAGAACAAGATCAACATACAACCACAGTAAATATAATCAAGATAAAAACAACAACCCAATAACACCCCCCCAAAAAGAGCCACATTTTAAAAGGGCATACTGCCCAAAACATACTAAAACAGCCAACAATAAGCATTATGTGGCCAATGAGAGCAGGCTCCATTCTTATTAGGCTGTTTCTGGGCCATAGTCCTCCTTACATTCCCCCTCCCCCCCGAATATTTTCCCCCCCTACTGCTATACACACTGGGATCCCCTCCATTCCAGCATGCTTATATGACCTTTCCCTGTTTTGGCTATATAGCTGTCATAACTGAGCCCCAGAGTTTGCTATTAGTATCAGAATATATGGTCCTCTACATAGTTTAATAAGTCGCACTGCAGCAGGTATTCCCACAATATTGTCAGCTGCAGATTCTCCCTCAACGGTTGGGTTTTTATGTACTTTCTTCTGAAAGGCTGCCGAGAAGCTGGCTCCAAATTAGACTAAAAGCTTTTGTTGAGAATTCAGTTCATGCTATTTTGCAAATTCTGCCAGAGCAACTGAGTAGTGACAATTACCATGCTGCACTGCTGCAATAATAATAATAATAAAATTTAGAATAATAATTGTTGCATCCAGTCCTCCGCCATGCAAAAGAAAGGACCTAATTATTTAGCAAAACTATTGCCTCCCCCACCCCCCACTTCACCCCAACAACAAAACAATAATAGAATAAGAAATCACTGGAAAGGGTAGTATATCTGTTAAACTGTTATCTCTGAAAATTCACAAAGGCAGCTGGAATGAAGACAAGCCAGGAAATGACAAGGTCTGGGATGTTGCATAAAAATGAGCTTGGAAAATGAGCTTAAGGGACTTAAGTCCATTGAACAGAATTTGGCTAAGAGTTCACATGATAACAGCACTGTCAAGGTACATATGTACAAACCTCACCCCAATTCCTAGAACTTGCCCAAAATTCCTTGGAATGTTCTGACTATTTCTTCTGAGAATGTTCCCTTCCAGACTCCCACTGAACTGTCAGAAAATTTCAGGTTGTTTCTGTTTTTTTATGTACAGGAGAGGAGATAAACAATTTCCTGGGGAAAGATTGTTGGTGGGGGCTTCTTAAACAAGAAATGCTTTTTAATGTAGCCACACACATCTGTCTGCTTTAAAGGGGGTGGTTGCTTCGGTCAGTATGCAAAGAGAACCATGTGACTGTCTTAAAGCCTTTGCATCTCTCTGAATATGGTTAAATTTCTCAGATCCAGACATTAAAGTGGAAGTTGTAATGTGTAAAATCATACACATAAATGTGTATGACAGGTGGCCTTTGCACACCTGCCAGTCATATGACATATTGGCGTGGTGTGGTCAAATGCACCTAATTATTAAAGTATAGTCTAATCCAGAGAGCCAGTGTGGTGTAGTGGTTAAGAGCGGTAGTCTCGTAATCTAGGGAACTGGGTTCGCGTCTCCGCTCCTCCACATGCAGCTGCTGGGTAACCTTGGGCTAGTCACACTTTGAAGTCTCTCAGCCCCACTCACCTCACAGAGTGTTTGTTGTGGGGGAGGAAGGGAAAGGAGAATGTTAGCCGCTTTGAGACTCCTTCGGGTAGTGATAAAGCGGGATATCAAATCCAAACTACTACTACTACTACTACTACTACTACTACTACTACTCTTCTTCTTCTTCTTCTTCTTCTTCTTCTTCTTCTTCTTCTTCTTCTTCTTCTTCTCAAATTATTTGCTTCCTTTGCACTTACCTGGTGGTGATGACAGGAGAGATTTCTGATTGTGTGCATTTCAGTTGTTTGCAGTGTTTTGTTTTCTTAAAAAAAATTTTTATTAAAGTTTTCTTGGTTTAAAAAGGTATGCACAATCCGTCCTCGTATTGGAAAACCCATAAAAAGAAAAAGAAAAACAACTTGCTGCTAAATAGGTCCTTAAGGAATCCCAAAGGGTGTCTTGGTGAGTTGGCATGATGACCACTGAGAAGAGGTCAAACTAAGGGAATGAAAGGAGATTGAGTAAAATTCAGGTAGGTGTGCTTGGAGCAGGTTCAAAAGAGAAAACCCCAGTAATGTAATGGGGAAATTTCTGGTAAGAGATACATTGGGACATGTAGAATGAACTCATCTGGAAGGCTGCCTTGTGGATGGTCCTCCTGAATGGATTGGCCTGTCAAGAACAATTACTGTGGCTGCTTCCTGCTGAGTCATGCTGCTTTGCCTGCAGATGCCATTGTTGTATCCTGTCTGCATTTATGGGATTTGTGATTGATGGAGGCGGCTTGTCTCCAGAGCTCAATGCAGGGGCTTTCCAATGCCAAAGCCTGCATGTGGTGACCTTTAGTTTCCCAGTCATTTGACTGTTTCACTACTATTGCAATCTAGCTTCCTAACAGGGCTGCCAACTTGGATAAAATATTGTGGGGGCCCAGGTAGGGCCAGCCCCACGTAACTGATCACATGACACAGTACAAACACACTATTTGAATGGGAATGCCCATCAACATTGTAGGGGCCCGGCCCCCACAAATGTTTTAGTGTGGGAGTCGAGGACCCCATAGCCCCTAGGAGTTGGCTCCTATGTTTCCTGGTGAGTCAGTCGACAAACTTTTTTCCTTGCTGGAAAGATGGTCAAGCACAGACAAAGCAACTACAAGTCTGTACTTGTACTGTACAAGTCAAGGCAGAATGGTCATCTCCAATTGTCCTTTGGTTTAGCCAAAACCATCTTTGGTTCTCTTCTAAACATGAAATAAGGCTAACCACAAAAGGCTCACTGCGAAAGCCTCACAACACTGGTCAGGCTTTCTTTCCTAGTGTTGAAAAAATTATGAGCTATTTTTGTGAGTCAATAATAATAATAATAATAATAATAATAATAATAATAATAAATAAATAATAATAATTTATTATTTGTACCCCGCTCATCTGGCTGGGTTTCCCCAGCCACTCTGGGCGGCTTCCATAGAAACCAAAAATACAGTAAAATATCACAGATTAAAAACTTCCCTGAACAGGGCTGCCTTAACATGTCTTCTAAATGTCAGGTAGTTATTTATCGCTTTGACATCTGATGGGAGGGTGTTCCACAGGGCGGGCACCACTACCGAGAAGGCCCTCTGCCTGGTTCCCTGTAGCTTTGCTTCTCGCAATGAGGGAACCGCCAGAAGGCCCTCGGCGCTGGACCTCAGCGTCCGGGCAGAATGATGGGGGTGGAGACGCTCCTTCAGGTATACAGGACCGAGGCCGTTTAGGGCTTTAAAGGTCAACACCAGCACTTTGAATTGTGCTCGGAAACGTACTGGGAGCCAATGTAGGTCTTTCAAGACCGGTGTTATGTGGTCTTGGCGCATAACCAACCATATTATATCAACAGCAGAAATGTTTCTGTTTGTAGAAATGCTAACACGTATTGGCAACCACTTTTTTATATTTCTCCTCCCCACCCCCCCACCCCAAAATATAACTTTTATTTACTCTACATCTAGATCCTTCTGAACTGGGAAAGAAGTATCTGTAGATGCATTTACAAGAGAAATGAAAACAGAATCTCTACAAAATTAAATGCCCTCTTTCATTTTGGCCTTTCTTACTTTTACCTGATTGAAGTTCATAGTTCTTTAATCAGGCTTTTTCAGCAGAGTAGGATTTGTTTTAACCAAAGCCTGAGCTATTTGAAAGGAACATAATGATTTAGATTAGACTGAGAGTTATATGAAAGCTGTAACAGTGCACAGCTCTGAACTGCCTGGTGATGAATAATTTAATCTTCACATGATGTATAAAATATAGTTTTCATACAAATTATCAATGTTGATAAGTAATAGTTGGCATGAAAATTTGAATTGTAATTCACATCTCTATGGCTTACACAGAAAAGGAATTGTAATTGGCAATAATACTGGTTTGTGCATGGATTCATTTCATTATAGTCCACGAAACACAGGCACACATTTAAATGAACATAATGAGACCACTCTCTTTGGAGAGATGTTGCATTATGGTAGAAGTGTAAGGCGATTTGCTCGCAAAACAAACTGCATGTATGCTGGATTTTAAAATTAATATGTGGACAGGCTGCATCAATAGAAAATTTAACATTTAATTTTCTGTGGTATCCCTGCTAAGAAATGCTACTTAATTGGGGTATGCAAAGGATTTGGCTAAATCTTGAATCAAGAACTGAAGGGCCCCCACATTGGGCAAGACTCAGGACTTTTCTGAGCTGAAACAGGATCACTTTAAAGTGCACCCAACCAAAGAAAGGGCCTCTGAAATGTTTTGGGGTTGATTTAAATGTAAGAAAAAAAATGCTGCAGAGAGCCTGCAAAAATTTATCTCCTAGCTTGTAATATAAGCAAAACACCAGGTGGTGAGAGCAGGGTAAGAAAGCATCTTTGTGACTGACAGATCTAGCCTCTAATCAAAGGGAATACTTTTACTAGAGCTATCCAATCAGAGTGCTTTGGGGGAATCAGTGCTGTGACATATTGAGTGGGAAAGGAGGAGGGGCAAGTTTATGATGAGGTTGGCAGGAGTGTTGACCAATCTTGCTACTGCCCCTCCCATATATATATATATTTGTGTGTGTGATGTTTGTAAGGATGGGTTAAAATTCAGCACACATATTTTATCTGAGGGGCAATTTTAAAATATAACAGGAGGCATGATTATAATTCTCACTGTTCCAGATATCTTTTATCTTATGTTTCCCCTGATGTGCACAACTGTCCAAATGTATCACACAGCATGCTTCAAGAGCAGAAATAAATCCAGAAATGCAGGAACAAAATACAATGCTTCCTGATGTCTTTAAAAAGGAAAAATGCCGCTGAGGGGATGTGGAAACTGTAAAACATGGCCATGTTTTCCAATGTTCAATATAGAATGAGTTTATCATCAAATGATTTTCTGTATGTGTGAATGAATCATTGCATGTGTAAGTTGACAATATTCATTTGTGAATCAGATTGTGTCATTATATAGCTTAGTTTGGTCAAACTCATGCTGGTAGCTTCGAGAACACTGTCCAACCATCTCATCCTCTGTCGTCCCCTTCTCCTTGTGCCCTCCATCTTTCCCAACATCAGAGTCTTTTCCAGGGAGTCTTCTCTTCTCATGAGGTGGCCAAAGTATTGCAGCCTCAGCTTCACGATCTGTCCTTCCAGTGAGCACTCAGGGCTGATTTCCTGAAGAATGGATAGGTTTGATCTTATTGCAGTCCATGGGACTCTCAAGAGTCTCCTCCAGCACCATAATTCAAAAGCATCAACTCTTCGGCGATCAGCCTTCTTTATGGTCCAGCTCTCACTTCCACACATCACTACTGGGAAAACTAATTCATGTACACATATTAAAATCCTTGTGAATCAGCATTGTCTTGGTTTCAACCCAACATTTATAATACAAGGCTAGTATTCACCCCCCCCCATCTTGCTCCAAACAAATGTTACTGAACCATACCTGGGGAGTCAAAAGTGCCTGAAGTATAGAGAAGTGCTAGAGGGAATGCTTTAGGGAGTCCCTTGTTAATATTCTTCACCAAAACTTAGAGGAGCTCACTTTATTTACTTGTCTCTCTTGCAGCTTTAGGTTGATTTGCTGTGAGTGGTCAGTAGTCTCAGAAACCTTAAGTTATTTTTAGAAGAAGAAGATAGCATACCCAGTAGCATACTCAAAACCAAATAGAAGGCAATTTTGATTCAGTTTGCCTAAAATGTATGTTTCGTTGGACACACTTATACCTGGCTCTTCTTCCAAGTTGCTGAAAGCAGCATGCATTTTGTCTTTGTGGTAGGTTAGGCTGAGATGAGGATGACTTTCCCAAGGCTGCCCAGTTTAACTTCATGGAAGAGTACTGCAAGCATTTGAACCTAGGGGTTATTTCATAGCCATGCTATATGCATAGAAATGGTACTTGATCTGGGCTCGAAAGAACAACATAGTACAACCTAATTGGAAAAAGGCAGGCCACAGATTTGTGGGGTACAACTTGCATGTAGTAAGCAGTGGTGTAGCATGGGGGGCAGTGGCCCCAGGTGCAAAATTCTGAGGGGGCACAACCCGGCATCCCCACACAGGTGCTGGCAAATGCAGCAGAGCAGCCCAGCACCACGGTGAGCAGGTGCAGATGGAGGGAGGTGGGCAAGGGGTGCCCCCAGCATGGCACTCCTCTCCGCAGGCATCAGAGGGATTCACCCACCAAAGGCCACGTCAAGTGGCTAGGCTCCCCCCTGCATGGGCAGGCAGGTGGCACAGCATGGCCCTGCTTGGGTCTGGGAGGGTGTTCCAGCAGCATCAACATCTTGTCCACTCTGGGCACTAGAAACCCACACTATGCCACTGGTAATAAGGCAAGACATACAGGTAAGACTCTTGTTTCTGACTGCCCATGTATTATGAGAAACCTATGTCAGAAATTGTGTGGCCCAGCCCATTTGCTGGAAGATAGAAACCAGCAACTTCTAAGCTGCTCCCACAACCACTGCCCAAACATAATGCATGGTGAGGGCACTAAACCCTGAAGAGCTGACTAAAGCTCTATACCATCAAGACAACTTAAGGAGAACCATTCTTTGTGTGAGGTGGTGGCGAACCCTCTTGGATTTTAACTAAAGCTCCTGCGTGATTATTCTTCCATGGAAGCCAGGAACATCATGATTGGATCCATAAGAACATAAGAACAGCCCTGGTGGATCAGATCAAAGTTGCATCTGGTCCAGCATCCTGTTTTCATGGGAAGCCTACAAGCAAGACACAGACGCAAAAAGTACAACTTGTGATTCCCAGCATCAGAGGCATGCTGCCCCCAACAATGGAGGTAGAAAATAACAATAATAGCTAGTTGTCATTATCCTCCATTGATTTGTCTAACCCCCTTTTCAAACTGTCCAAGTCGGTGCCCATCACCTGTGGCAGTGAAGTCCGCACTTTAGCCTTGTGGTGTGTGCCTGTCCTGACTGTGATAGTGTTCAGTTTGATTGGATGAGTCCAAGTTATGAGAGATGGAGGGTGGGTTCCCTTATTCAAAAAAAGCTCTAAACATAATGTCATCTATCTTCATAAGAGAGATGATGGTGGTGGTGGTGGTGGTGATGTTGATTGCTCCCCGAAGGGACTGCATTCTTTCAGGCACTTTGGAGTTGAAAATTCTCTCTCTTGTCCATTCCGGCTTCAGCAGAATGTTTTGGGTCCATACAGAAATCTGTTACGATCCCAAATGTTTGGGATACTTTTCATGGAGTTACTAGTGTAAGTTAGCAAATGCTGAGGTTGACTAGAACTCTTATTTGTATCCGGAGCAGCACGTAGACCAGAATCTTGCTGTTCTTTCACCAAAAAAAGTTCAATAAAAAGTATCTGAACTTCTTAAGAGCCTGTCTATTTTAAACTTTGTTCACAGCCCAAAAGTTGTATGTCAGATGCTAAATTACCATCTGAGAGAAATTTAAAATACTGATGGTTTATGCCAGCATGGTGATAAATGGGATAAACACGGCTATAGCAAATTTGACTGTACAACTTCCTCCATGACCATCCGTCTGCCTTTGTGAGTGCTGTACACATCTGTTCTCCTGGGGTCATCAATGTGGTGCCCACGTGCCAACAGAGGCCTTCAATGACATTCACAGGGTCCACAAACATTCTGTTGTAGCCAATAGAATAGACTGCTGTGTGTGCTTGGTTGTAATTATTTTCCTTAGATTTTGTGGACAGGAGTTGATCATGGTGACTATTTGCCAAACATGCCTTCCTCTTAATGCGTTTCTCCCTTTCGTCCTGAGTTTGAGCATCTTCAAAACCCATGACACCTTTGGTAAAGGCTGTTCTCCAATTGGAGCGCTCGCAGGCAAGTGTTTCCCATTTGTTGTTGTTTATACTACATTTTTTTAGATTTGCCTTGATAGAGTCTTTGAACCTCTTTGGTTGACCACCAGCATTGCACTTACCATTTTACCTTGACCTATCCTCTGGGTGTTGGTACAGACTGGGTACAGAGGGGAGGAGGAGCAGCAATATCCACAGCATTATACCCTCAGAAAGTTTGTGAAGTGGTTTGGTGTGGGTGGGTGTGGTTGTGTGTGGGGGTATGTGTATTTCATAGACCAATTTTTCATAAACTCATAGAATTGTAGAGTTCTAAGGGACCCTGGTGGTCATCTAGCCCAACTCCTTGCATTGCAAGAATCTCAGCTAAAGCATCCGTGACAGATGGCCATCCAACCTCTGCCTAAAAACCTCCAATGAAAGAGAGTCCACCACCTTCTAACACTGTTCTAATTTCATTTTCTAGCTCTAAGGTCACTTAATATATTTCCTGCTTCTACTGAAGAGCTGCTTCGGTTTGTATGATACAATTACATGTGGTTGGAGTTATCTAGAGCAGATGTAAATAAAGGTTATGCTTTTGTTAGACTCTCATGTTATATAGAGGGGCATGGATCGCTGTTAACAATTAGCCTGTCAACTCAATTGTTATCTTTTATTAAAAATAAATGAGATGGCAATTAATCTTGCATCTCAAGCATTGTTAGGAAATTATCTCTCTCTGATGATCCTTCATAACCTTTTTAAAATACTTTTTTTTTTAAGAACATCACATCTGTTTCCATTTACAAATCCGCCTAGCCAAACAAAATATGAGAAGAAAAGAAGAAGAAGAAGAAGAGTTTGGATTTGATATCCCGCCTTTCACTCCCCTTCAGGAGTCTCAAAGCGGCTAACAATCTCCTTTCCCTTCCTCCCCCACAACAAACACTCTGTGAGGTGAGTGGGGCTGAGAGACTTCACAGAAGTGTGACTGGCCCAAGGTCACCCAGCAGCTGCATATGGAGGAGCAGAGACACGAACCCGGTTTCCCAGATTACGTGACTACCGCTCTTAACCACTACACCACACTGGCTCTCAAAACTTGAAACTCAACATATACATTAAAAAATATGTTTTAAATACCCACCAAATGGTAGAAGTGTTTTGAAATTTGCAGCAAAGCCCATCTTGTCTTTTGTAGTGTGAATTCAGAACGTTCAAACATGCAAAAGAAAGAGATTGGTTTACTGGATGCTGGTGTCATAACAGGCTTTTCCATTGCCCCAAGTAAAACTTTTCCTTTACTGCTGTTTCTAAGGGAGAGGGTGAAGGCATTCTGGATGCTCTCTGCCTGGCAAAATGATGAAGGGTCCTCACATGACTTTCTTTTTCATTTCACACATTTCACAGCACACACCTATCATGCCAGTTATGTTCTTGAGTAAGAGCTGAGCAGACTTGCTTATTCAAAGGCATCTGGAATATAACTAAAGGGATTAAATAAGGGGGTAACCTTGCTTAAATGTCAACCACCTTGTTAGTTGCATAGATGCATAGAAACTACCATGACCCCTGCGTGCATATCATGAGCTAACAGAAGGAAGTTTATTGTTTTTAGACCTTGAGATAAATAGCCTCTTCCATCTTTCTTTACACCGGCATGAACACAGATCCAATATTTTATGTGTTCCATATCAAAATGGATGCTTAGTGGTACCCGCATGACCCTGAAGGATGCTCTGACAGTGGTACTCCCCTTCTTTCCCTTGCACAATGTGGAGAAATTGCCGAGCCTGCTGAAAGCGAAGACGTCATCCTTTGCATCAACTGTGTGCGCTCCCATGGAATTTTGATTCTCTTGCCCCCAAGGTCACCATCAAGTTGGAAGGATTTGAGGAAAAAGCACTAAGATTAATTCTGAATATAGAAAAACTGCCTTGAGCAGATGCTAGGAAAAAAAAAACATATTTCTGGTGGTAGGTGAATTAAATGGAGAAGCATAGCAACATCAGCATCCTAATCCAGGTGGGGGCCAAATGTGCATGGGGGAAAAGGTATTCCACATGTAAAGGCCTAGGTGGGTGGCACACATAAACTGGTGTGGTGTGTATGTGTGGTTCTGCATCTCAAGGATTCGGGGACTGTGTAGCAAACAAAAAAACACACGCAAACAAACAAATGCTGCTGATTAGGAAGCAGGAATTAGATGACTTCCTCCCCTTCCTATCAAAACAACTGATCAGTGGAATTAAAACTCTTCCAAACAGGCTCTGCTCGTGGATACCTTTTATATGTTATGTTGGATTGTACCAAAATGGTGCCCAGCTTTACAAGTTATGGCAGTAAAGACCATTTTCTAGTCTCCAGTTGGTAGTGATGATTCACTAATTCAGGCTTAGTCAACGTAGAGGAAGAAGCTACACTTGGGGTATTGGCTCCCTTGCAGGCACTGGCTGTAGGTACAATTGCATCATTTAAATCCAGCCATGTTTCTTAGTGTTTTCTCATTGGATGTGCATATTTCTGATGTCTATGGAAGGCGTGGGAGGGTGTTAGAGGAGGGGTAGTACAGGTGGGGGACTTGTTGTGCTCCTTCTGGGGTAGTTCATCCACCTTTGGTCCCCACCCTACATTAAACTCTCACCTATGGCCCCTAAAAGCTCTTAGCATGCCACAACGGTATGGCTAAACCAGGTGAGGGTAGCCGATAGGTTTCAAGTCCTTGGTGACTGGGGGATTTCCACTGCATTTGTTGACAGACTCTGGTGGATTGAGCAGATGTGACCGATAGTGGGTCCAATAGTCAAAAAGGTGGTTTCTGCATATGCTGTAGAAGGAAGTGAAAGGCAGATGGGGCCCATCAACCTGGGAAGGTAGTCTACCTAGAAGAAGGGAAACTCTGATCCTAAACCTCCACTGCCTTGTGGGATATCTTTGGGAGAAGAAAAGGCTAAGATGTAAACTCTACACAAATCTGGAGTGGAGTCCCTAAAATGGTTGGATGATGCTTCCTTCCAGCAACTCCTGCAGCCAAACTGGTGCCAAATGTAGTGGTTAAGAGCGGTAGTCTTGTAATCTGGGGAACCGGGTTCGCGTCTCCGCTCCTCCACATGCAGCTGTTGGGTGACCTTGGGCTAGTCACACTTCTCTAAAGTCTCTCAGCCCCGCTCACCTCACAGAGTGTTTGTTGTGGGAGAGGAAGGGAAAGGAGAATGTTAGCCGCTTTGAGACTCCTTCCGGTAGTGATAAATCCAAACTCCGCCTCCTCCTCCTTCTCCTCCTCCTCCTCCTCCTCTTCTTCTTCTTCCTTTGGACCACATCAACAGGGCCAAGAGGGGAGCCTAAAATCTCCAGACACACTTCCCAGGCTTGCACCCTGGGGAAGCCACTTCAATGCTGCTTTTGATTTCACCCCTGGAGACACAATCCATTATCTCTTGAGACAGATGGATGTCAACAATGGAAATCTTTCCAAAGGAATCGGCAATTAGTGGATGCATGCAAAAGCAATGACCAGCAAGCAAGCGCGCGCATGCACACACACACTCAATGAATAAAATTTCAAGGTACATTTTGGGGATCATTTTGTCAGAAGCTATTTTAATGGAGTTTCCCCTCACTCCTCTCAGGATATCAAGCAATCTATTTTCTGGGCCAATGCTCTGAGCCTCAAATATAGGTGCCTCTGAGAAATAATCTTCTGTGGTATGAAATACTGAAGTGTCTTTGCCTAAACTTACATTATTACTGGTCCTAGACTGCAGTAGATAAGAACAGTACTACAACTTCCATTCTTCAGCTTTTTTTTTATTTTTGCATGGTGGGCCTAATTAAGATATGGATACAGATTTCATGGTTTACATGCTTCAGAAGCATAGATTTGGGGAATTGCTACTGCAGAACAACACTAACAAATTCTTGCACATATAATTGCACAGGTGTCTTATGATTCCCTTCTCTTCTTATCCCATTCTCTGTGGTCTTGTTTTGCTCTTCCAGGATTTAGATGCGCCTTTCGCTTTTTTTGTCAGCAAAGAAACACCCACACTACAGAACCACCAATCCATGTACAAACAGATGCTTCATCCCAGGCTGGTGATATACAAATGATTCAATGATGTGGGTTTTTTGGAAGATTTTTTTAAAAAATGTCATGGCTGCATATGCTATTCCTCGCCCACCTTTTTCCAAAGCAAGTCTGGAAATAAGACGATTAGAACAACAGGCTCAAAGGCCCTTTGCTTGCTAAAGGCTTCATGTTCATTGTAATCCACTGACACAAGAGGCAGGATTTACATGATGAAATTGACTCGGTACTGTGGTCTTCAAGAGAAGATTCTGTGTACAACTGTTTTGGCAATTGAGAGGGCATGTTTGTGCCTTGAGTCAAGGCAGGCCTGACTTCACATCTGAATATGAAGCTGACAGAATAGCCGCATTCTCCCTGACACTGGAAAACTCACAGCCTCTACATAAGAGAGTTTATTTCATCCTCCATTTTCCAACCCTTGTCCATTCTGTGACATCATGGCCCATTCGGTATTCTCAGATCTGTGTGCATAGCATACCCTTTGACATTCCTCCAATGAAAATAGACACACACACACACACACACACACACACACACACACACATAATTAAACAAACATAAAAACTCTTTCCCTATACAGGGCTGCCTTCAGATGGCCCAGGAGTTGGATAACTCCATCCCCTCCAACATTTATCCAGTGAAAACAGGGACATCCTAAGGATAAGATGGACATTTCAGGATCAAATCAGAAACCGCTAAGGCTTCTGAAAATCCAGGACTGTCACTGCTAAACAGGGACACTTGGAGAATTTGTACTTATTTCTCTTAAAGTTGGATTTAGACTGGACAACCCTTCAAACAGAGAACTGTACTCGGTAAAGTATGACACATAGCCACCATAAGTATACATGAGGGTGGCTTGTTATTCAGTCCAATTTATCTCTGAGGTAAGCTTGCTGTGGGAAATATGAAAACCTTCTCTGCTGAAGTGGGTGCCATTCGAAAGCTACCATTAATCCACACATCCCACATTGTCATTGTCTTTGTACAGAGTGATAAAAAAATGGTATGGATATTAGCTCTCTGCAGTAGCTGTAATGGCAAATGTTGCCTCTTAATGGTATGTAGCACTGCATAATTTATTGGCTGAGGCTGTACTGAGAGCTATTTCTGACTCTTTGCTTGTTGTCTGACTGTTGAAGTATACATGGGGAAAAAATAAGCTGTGTACTTAGCTGGTTAGCTCAGTCGAAGCCAAATGAATAAATGTTTGGTTATAGGAACTGATAAACAATATTTTGTGCTCTGCCTGTCAGAGACACGGAGAGAGGAAAATTACAGCCTGTGTCTTATTAGGCCCATTCAAACTTTAAACTCACACCTGTGGGATTACTCGGTGTAATATCTGGTGCACGGAATGAGTCAGGAGGGGGCTGCCGTGGAGATTTTAAAAATAAGGCAGGATGGAGGAACACAGCGAGTTTCTCACACTATTCATCTGACAACTTCTTCACATACGGAGCTCTTTTTAATGAGGGAAGCAGATGTAAGCTGGCCTCTGAGGTTTCCTCATAGCTTGATCATTTGCATGTAAGCTCATACAGAATTTGCATGTGCATGAACACACACACCAATAAAGAACAGGGCTAAGAGATGCTACAGCCACAAACATTTTGTTCAAATGAATAAGAGCTTATCCCTAACACGGTTATGACTGGGCAAAGGGTTCCACCATCACACACCTTGAAGAAGTCGGTGGGCCACTTGGGATGGTCTGCACATATGATATAATTACTGTTGATGGCAGACTTGTGATCCAGCCTTACGCCCAGCATTCACGAATAAAGTAGAGACATTCCTGCGACTATTCTTAGTGGTGGTGGCGGGGAATGTCTTAATGATTCATACATAAACAAATAAATCCCTGCCAGAGGCTTCATCGCCGCCAGCACACACCCAACACTACAGTATTGACTGTCCAGTTTGAATAGATTATTGTCTGAAAAAAGAAGCAGCCGGATTCATGCGGCTTGTACAAAATATGTTCAATCTGAACGTTATTTAAAACAGACTTCTCAAATACTTCTAACAAACAAACTGAGAGTTGCAAGCCCAATGATGGTGCATCTAATGATATTAGATAGGATGGTAGAATGTCAGGACTATATTTGTTCCAATGTGCATTGAAAAAACATCTTCAGCAGCCCTTGGAACAAATACAGAAACTAAAGCACTCAGTGTGCTGGTACACGGAGAGATATGGATTTGTATGTGTTGTGTTAAAGCTGTAATCTGTTAATATGTGACTTAAAGCACTCCACTAAAACAACCTCGATAAGTGTATTCTTCTTTTTAATTCTGTTCTAAATTCTCTTCTTAAGAAGCAGGGGGGAATGATCATTTAATGATTATTATTTTTAAAACCATTCTGGAAAATATATATATTGGTCTCTTTAACCAAGGTTCCACTTCTGATATGCTCTATAAAAGGTGCTTTTGTTCCTTTACACATCTCTGTAGTGCTTTTATTCTCTCCCAGCTGCGCTTTCTTCCTGGCACTCCTTCTGTAGCCTGTCTGCCTTCTGCTCCCTCTTGCTACACTAAGTGAGCTCGATGCTGCTTTCAACTTTTGCTCTCCTTAGTTCAAAGGATCCGCTGCAGGAGGAACAGTTTATTCCTGGTGCCTTTCTTTGAAGTGCCATTTGCCAGGGTGCTTAGTTGTTGTGCTCAGGTGGCAGATTTCTGCCTTCATGTTTAAATTATGTTTAAATAAAGAGAAACATCACCTGCAACATTTAAAAAAAAATTAAACTGCTGGGCTTTCTAAAAACTGAAGTTCACGCAAGAAGGAAGAATTTGAAGGATTAGTTAGTGGACAACAGGAAGACTAGTGAAGAGACTTCAGCGAAACCTGGGAGAGCGAGTACTTAATCTTTGCTGAGCCATGAACTCCCAAGGGTTGCTAATGGGCCAGAAAAAAAGGATAATCTGGCTGGGGATATGTGAAAATGGTCTCTCCAAAACTCTCCAACCTATTTGTGAGGGGCAAAAAAGAGGTTCACCATGTATTATCTGTAGGAAGGGTAAAATTCTGCTACCATTTCAGAAGTGCAGAAAAAGAAAGGATCTCCGAAATTTCTTCTCTGGTAAGCTTTCTCAATTAATACTGAATTGTACAGTCCTACTGGTGTGTAAAAGAAGCTGTGGGCTAAAAGAAGCGGACTGGAACCTGTTGCTTTCTTCAATAATATTAACAATAATTAAAGCTGGAACCACAGCTAAACCACTTTATTTATGTTCAGGAAAGTTGTGGGTGAGGAGTGTGTTTCAATGAACTTTCCCCGAAATTGCTTGGAAGTCTACAACAGTTTAGCCTGGGGGGAAAGATCAGTTTCAAAAAAACAATATTGTAGATGTCCTAAATGTTTGATGCCCTAAAAGCTGCTGCTCTCATTCAAGTGTGGCAGTGTATTAATGCAGTCTTATTAAAATTCTCATAGGCTTCCTTGGAAATCCATCAAATGTTTCACCCAAGGAGAAGCCCCCATATTTGTCTTGAGCTCTGGCCTTAGGCAAAACCCAGTCACAGCTTTGTAGATAATCCATCTCTCACATCCTAGTCATTGCCACATCTTCTAAAATATCCACCTCTAATTGAAGACTCGTGTGTCAATATACAGACAAATCTGTTTTTTCCTAAACACGTGTCTGCTTAATGCAAATGTAGGAGTATTTGCAGGCTAGGGAGAGCAGAAAGCAGGGAACTAAAGAAGAGATGGCTGGACCAGGCCAATCAGCCATCTAGTCCAGCAGGGACCACAGGGACCCTAGTCTCACAGGGACCACCCAAATGCCCCAAGGAAACCCTCAATCTGCACCTGAGCACAAAAGCACTCTCCCATCCTCTTGTTTCCAGCAACTAATATTCAAAAGCATTATTGCATCTCACCAAGGAGACCATGACTCATCATAGGCATCATGTTGAGTAGTCATCAAAAGCCTTATTCTCCACAAAGTTGTCCAATTCTCTTTCAAAACCACCCAAATTAGTGGCCATCACTACCTCATCTAGAACTGAATTTCATAGTTTAACTATAGTATGTGCTGCACAGGGAATTACATTCATTTACCTGTCACAAATCTTCCAATATTCAGTGTGGCTTCTCTGTTAGCAAAGGCTATCCCCAATTAGTCTCACTTGGTCTCAACATCTGATGCTCATTCTATATTATTTCCTTTTTTCCAAATATTTTTATTAGGGTTTATGATGAAAAATACAAAGATTATTGTCATATATATATATATATATATATATATATATATATATATATCCAAACTAAAACATTAGTTTAAAGGTAAAAAAGAGAAAGAGAAAAGGAGAAAGGGAAGAGAAGGGAAGGGAAGGGAAGGGAAGGGAAGGGAAGGGAAGGGAGGGAGGGAGGGAGGGAGGGAGGAAGGGAAATGAACAGAAAAAGTTGGGTGGGTGGGTGAATGAGAGAGGGAGAGGGAGAGAGAGAGAGAGAGAGAGAGAGAGAGAGAGAGAGAGAGAGAGGAGAGGAGGAGGAGGAGTTAAGAAGCTAAAGAACTTCCATGACCATTTGTATATTGGTCAACCATTTATTATTTATACCCCACCCATCTGGCTGAGTTTCCCCAGCCACTCTTGGTCTTGCCAGTAATTGTTTTATTTTCTCTGGGTAACTATTGTTTCATATTTGTGGTCCAGTATCCTGTACTTCCCTGCCCAACATCAATGGCAGACATCAATAGCTTTTGCCTGTGCTTTTTTTTTCTGGAGCGAAGCAGGGGTACGCATACCCCAAAACATTTTGTGAATCTAAGTTTGGCCTCATTGAGGGGCAGTATTTCAATATGAGTAGGAAAATGAGAGTACCCCTAAACATTTTTTTGGGGGGGGGAGCACTGGCTTTTGCCACTGAAATTCAAGTAAACAAGCAAAAACAAATTATAACTTCACCTCTTCTCCTTAATCAGGAACACAGATGGCTGTGGGTTCTCAAATTTCAGCTGATAATGAATCATCTGGACCTGGAGATTTTAAAGAAACAACAACACCCCACTGCTATTTTCAAGAAAGATGTAAGCAAGAGCTTTACAGAAAGCAAAAAATAGCATGGTTTGTAACAGCTAATTGGACAGCAAAAGGAACCCAAGTATAATCAGCCAAATATCACTGTCTTTTAAAAACATTAGTTATTTTGGAAATGCTACGTCTTCTAGCTTTCAAAAAGGTGTAAGATGGATTTCTTCCTAAAACCAGGGTGGATATAGAAGACCATATTAGGAATTTAAATGCAAGATGCTAACAGTAGTACCTTGGGTTAAGAACTTAATTCGTTCTGAAGGTCTGTTCTTAACCTGAAACTGTTCTTAACCTGAGGTACTACTTTATCTAATGGGGCCTCCTGTTGCCGCCATGCCACCACCACATGATTTCTGTTCTCATCCTGAAGCAAAGTTCTTAACCCGAGGTACTATTTCTGGGTTAGCGGAGTCTGTAACCTGAAGCGTCTGTAACCTGAGATACGACTCTATAAGACAGCAATGTTACCTTTCTAGCAGGGCAGTTTCTTAGAAAAACAGCATTTCCAGTTTTGGAATTTTGGAAACACTACCAAAAATAAATTATACATGGGGACATTCAACAAGTGTGCAGAGGTCCATCCAATCTGTTCTCCACATTTTGAAGCAGTTCTGTCCGTGCATTTACACAATTTTCAAACAGCCCTAAATTCAAACCTTGGCACAACCATTCATATTCATGCCTTAATGACGTCCAGATTTGATCACTGAAAAATGGTGTGCATTTTACCTTCCAAGATTCTAAATGCCAGTTTTGCCATAGTTCTCTTCAAGGACAGAATCACAGAACCATAAAATTGTAGAGTCTAACCACCTTCAATGCATAAATAGCAGCTACAGCAACCAGGACAGAGGGCTACCCAACCTCTGCTTAAAAACCTCCAGGGTAAGAGATACCACAACCTCCTGATGGAGACCGTTCCACTGTAGAACTATCCTTATAACAATTCAAATCTTGGAACAGTTTCTCATGCATTTTTCTACTGTTGATTTTATCAAGATGTTAGAGAATGCATAATTCATCTCCGTAGAGACTCTTTGAGTATCTTCCTTGAGGGGTCAAATAAATACGAACAAGGTGGCAATATCTTTCAGACTTGCTGTGATTATTAGTTTCTAACTTGTCACCTTTAATAATTAATAACCAGTTTGTGTTACTTTATAGTTTGCACTTCGTTTCGTGGTTGGTTGGTTGTGATAAACATTTGACTAAAATACAAGAAGCAGACTTATGGATTGGGGAGTTCCCTCATCTGCTTTTTTTTTAAAGAAAAGAAAATATGCACTTCACCTCGTTGGGCGAAAGATTCCTGCTTTGCAAGGGGTCAGACTAGATGACCCCCAGGATCCCTTCCACCTCTATGATTCTGTGATCTATGACCTCCACTTTGGCCTTCAGTGTAAAGGAGGGATGAGCATCCTATGCTTTCGTCTTTCCTCATTCATTGTTCCCCACCCTAAATTGCAACAGCATGGGTCTCCCCACAGAGGTTTCAACTGTATTTTTAAATCCTGAAGGAGAAGCAGTGTTCAGGGCAGTTTAGAGTGGAGAAATTGACCCAATAGTGGTCTCAAATTGATGTCTCAAATTTTAGTGGTGCTCTGTGTGATGCCAAAATCCACCCCTCCGCCCCCTGCCTTCCATTGGATGTTATAGTTGCGAAACCCCCTGTGGCACCCAAGAGCCTGGTAAGACTACACCAGTCGTGCTCCCCTAGATCCGCCTTTGTCTCATCTCTTCTTTAATCTGCATTTTGGAAAGAATGTCGCTGGGGGTTCCAGTAAAATTAGCTGCTGAGTTCCTTACCAGTTCCATCAATTTAGATTTATTATTTCTTGCCATCCTAAACATGGCAAAAACAAAAACAAACAAACTGTGCTCTCCTTTTGCTAACCTCAGTTATGTTTTGCAAGGCTGCTGCTTGCCTTGCATTCATTCTAGATCTGAGCTGTACCTAAACTTCAGTTCTTCTTTAAATCTCTTGAGCTTTATGCCTTACTTTATATTTACTTTCATTTGTTCTGTAGCATGTATTGTTCGGGTAGGGCAAACCGCCAGGTGGCGCATGCACAGCGCCCGTACGGACGGCGCTCAAGTGGCAACCTGTATGGATGGCACATGCATAGCAGCCCATACAGATGCTGTATACATGCCCTCGGCCACTCTACAGTTGGGGGGGGGGAGGCAGCGGTCCATCTTGTCACCCCCCCCAGGGTGGCACCCGGGGTGGACCGCCCCCCACCCCCACTTCGAACACCCCTGCCTCCAGTTGCCAATGAACTGCAGATCACATCATTGGGGTCCAGCAGCAGCAGGAGGGAATCCCACTGGCTCTCTGTGTTTTAGCATATGGAGTCAAAGTTTTTTTAAAAAAAATTGTAATCCAATAAGCAGGCATGGCATATCATAACAGCTGTGTTCAGACATAACAATAAGCCATCAGCCATTCAAGAAAAGTTCCTGATATTAAGCTCTTGACAGAACCACAAAACAAGTTTGTTCAGGTTTTTGTCCTAGCAGATTCCGAGCCACAAAGCTCACTGGGTAGCCTTGGAGCAATCATTTTCTCCATAAGCCTAACAAACCTTATTGCATTGTTCTAAGAATAAAATGGGAAGTGGGAGAAGCGTGTATTCTACCTTGAGCTCTTTGGAGAAAGGTAAGATATAAATGTAATAAAATAAAATGTGCTTTAGCCAAGGGTGTAGCCAAAAATAGTAGCCCTATGTTGACTGCTCCCGCCCTTCATCAAACTCAAATTGTTCTCTGTCCGGATGGCATTGGCTAGATTGGGAGGTAGAGATAAGTTACGGTTTATTGTTACATGGAACAAGCCAGGCAAGCCTTGGGCTTGGGTGCTTTCCTTTTCTCATGGCCATGAGAAGATTTGAAGTTTGCAGCTTCAGTTCGTCACACTTCAACAGATTAACCCTAATCTGTGGTCAATCATATCTATGTTTTATTGAAACAATTTAGCTTCATAAACCCAGTTTTATTGTAAGGTGTATCCACACTCACAGAAAAGCTAACTTTAAGATGGGGGGTTTCAGAGCTGCATTTCACAATGGCTGGCAAAATAATTGTCTTGAGAGAACACCAGGAATTTGCCCTGTATGGTGGTGGTTGTTGTTGTTGTTGTTTAGTCGTTTAGTCGTGTCCGACTCTTCGTGACCCCATGGACCAGAGCCTGCCAGGCACTCCTGTCTTCTACTGCCTCCCGCAGTTTGGTCAAACTCATGTTGGTAGCTTCGAGAACACTATCCAACCGTCTCGTCTTCTGCCATCCCCTTCTCCTTGCGCCCTCAATCTTTCCCAACATCAGGGTCTTTTCCAGGGAGTCTTCTCTTCTCATGAGGTGGCCAAAGTACTGGAGCCTCAGCTTCACGATCTGTCCTTCCAGTGAGCACTCAGGGCTGATTTCCTTAAGAATGGAGGGGTCTGATCTTCTAGCAGTCCATGGGACTCTCAAGAGTCTCCTCCAGCACCATAATTCAAAAGCAATCAGCCTTCTTTATGGTCCAGCTCTCACTTCCATACATCACTACTGGGAAAACCATAGCTTTAACTATGCGGACCTTTGTTGGCAAGGTGATGTCTCTGCTTTTTAAGAGACTTAAATTTGCCCTGTATTGCTGAATTGCAAGGTAAAGGGGCCGTAAAGCAAGGTACCCTCTCCATCTCTTGCATACTACCCTATGACTGACATCAACAACAGAAGGAGACACTGCTTGTAGCAGCCCTTGTTAGTACAATACAGTGATTCATTTTTATGGAAGCTTCTTTTTATCATGCACCCAGCAGGAATATTTCAATCCTCAAGCACCCTTAAGGTATATAGATATGTAAAAGTCTCCAGTAATATTTATAAACCAAGTAAAAAAATTGAAACAACCAGAATAGATTTAGAATATCATAATATTTTAAAGACAAAAATATGAGACCAGTAATATTTATAGAGAATGTTAGCTGCCTTTCCATGATATGTACTTTGAGATATAAATCAATTTTGAGTCTCTTTCTTGCTAGGAAATGATTACATTACCTGCATAACCCGTGTATATTGAGTTTGGTTGGCCCTGACTATTGGTTCTTTTTTAAAAAGAACAAAGGTTTTGTTTTTTAAGAGAGGGAAACTAATTGAAATGTCAAGTATTTCTATTTTTATTTTGCAAAAGTTTGAAGTGCAAAGGGAAAAGCCACTTTTGGAAAGATATTTACCACTTAATATATATATTCCTCCCCAAATGAGAGGCATTTCTAGGAAGGGAGAGCATAGCTTGACCAAATGCTGCTCAATCATTCATGAGCTCATTAAAGATGATGATGTGGCAACGCATAAGCTTAGGACGACTGTTTCTGCTCCTTAGCATATCTGAAAATGCACTTGCACAGCTGAATGCATGGTCGTTTCCTAAACTCATTTGCATCGCTGGGCATATAGGCAGAGAGAGCACTTTGTGTTCAGAGCTGCTGCTGGTTGAGAAAACATTTAGATTTGCATGGATGCACTCGCTGCTCTGGTCCTGTATGCTCAATTACCTTGTTCTCTTTTTTGGAAGATTTAGTCCTTCCTACCTAAATCCATAATTTAATGGGATCTATACACCAGAATCAATAGACTCACATTGTATTCCCATTATCACTGAGAATTGTATTCATTTAATTGAGATTATAGATCTTATATATCTTTTTTTTTATTAAAAAAAAGCCTGTACAGTGGTACCTTGGTTCTCAAACTTAATCTGTTTCAGAAGTCCCTTCCAAAACCAAAACGTTCCAAACCACGGCACACTTTCCCATAGAAAGTAATGCAAAAAGGATCAATCCGTTCCAGACTTTTAAAAACAACCCCTAAAACAACAATTTAACATGAATTTCATTATCTAACGAGACCATTGATCCATAAAATGAAAGCAATAATCAATGTACTGTACTATAAAATAAATAAGACAGTATTGTGGATGATAAAAAATTTTTTATAAAATCTTACCTGCATTGATAATAGTCATTGTTTGGATGGGGGGCTTTTATCCATTTCCACAGTCACACAATCAATCAATCAGTAGCTGAACTGGACCCCACACAGTCACAAAAACAAACAATAGCCAACAGCTGCATCAGACATTCGGCTTCCGAAAAAACGTTTGAAAACTGGAACACTTACTTCTGGGTTTTTGGCGTTTGAGTACCAAGGCATTTGAAAACCAATGTACCACTGTAGTCTAAGTGGGGTCCCAAAGCCAAAGGGTACAAGCAACCTCTTAAATTCCTGTATATACCGTATTTTTCACCCTATAGGACGCACTTTTTCCCCTCCAAAAATGAAGGGGAAATGTGTGTGCATCCTATGGGGCGAATGCAGGCTTTCGCTGAAGCCTGGAGAGCGAGAGGGGTCAGTGCACACCGACCCCTCTCGCTCTCCAGGCTTTGCGGACCTCTCCGCAAGCAGCGGGAGCGCTCCCGCTGCTTGCGGAGAGTTGCCTGCATGCCAAAGTCTGCGCGCTCTGAGATCAGCGCGTCCAGGCTTCGCGGACCTCTCCGCAAGCAGCGAGAGCCAGCGCTGGGTTCCCACGGCTTGCAGAGAGCTGCCTGTTTGGGGGCTGGGGTCGGGGGAAGCTCGGGCCTCCCCCGCCCCAGCCCCGTTCCTGGGGGGAAAATAATTCCCCCCCTTTATTCCCCCCCCCAAAAAAACTAGGTGCGCCTTATGGGACGGTGCGTCCTATAGGGTGAAAAATACGGGGTGTGTGTGTATATATATATATAGAGAGAGAGAGAGAGGGGGGTTTATCAAAATTGGGTGGATGTGTGCTGTGCTCTGTTTCCTCATTTCAATTGCTTCAAGTTTCTTTTCAGTGTCATATTGTGAAATGTTCTCCAGCTGTTGTTCCAGTTGTTCTCCAGCTTGTACCCAATCTTACGCTCTAGTGTTGAGAAAGTTTTGTGGATGATAAATTCTAGATGCCAGTATGATGCCAGCTGTTGTTCCAGTTGTTCTCCAGCTTGCACCCAATCTTGCGCTCTAGTGCTGTGAAAGTTTTGTGGGTGATAAATTCTAAATGCCAGTATCATGGGGCTGGGATGAGGTGCCTGGTGCCTGGCCACCTTTCCTCAGCTGGTATAGACCAGGCACCAAGTGGTTGCACAGCTTCAATGCCCATTGATGCCATCAGACATAGGCACTGAATGACCACAGGCCAACCTGGGATGGGCCAGCTGAGGAAGAAGGAGTGAAAACTGGAAAGCCTGGGCTGCTCAGGAGATCAGCTGAGCAGAGAAGTGGAAAGAGAGAGAAGGGCCAGAGACTGGGAGGAGGCAGAAAGATGAAACTCATGGCAAGAGATTAGAGGAAGCAGAAGACCAAACAAAGGAGGGAGGAATCCCAGCAGTTACCACAGAACGCTGTTGTATCTGGATAGGTAGCCCAAGGCCTGTTTCTGAATTTCAGTTGAATAGACATGCCCATGTACCAAGGCTAGGGTGCAAGTCAGCCTATTGAAAGCTAGAAGATGCCACTCGTGTTTAGAAGTGGCATGAAGGCAACAAAACAAGACTGAGGGCATTCTCAGGGGGAAATACCATGGCCAATATTGTGACAAATTGCACAAGTTCATAACTTCCCCAGTTGGTTCAAGTCTTCTCATTCAGTCCTCTTGAGTTCCACATTTATAAGGTCTCTTTCCCTGATGCTTAAAGTTCTTCCCATGAATACTCAAATCTATAACTTGGCTGTAGATGTGAAGCTGGAAACAGTCCAGTGCTATGAATAAACTAAACTGGTTGGACTTGGGTACTGTGTGACATTTAAAACTGCAAGAGGCTCTGAGTTCTCCCCATCTGTTACAAATCTGAAGACAGAGCTTTTGCCTCCACTGCTATTATATTTCACTGATTCATATTCATTTTTATCATTTTCCCCGCAATGCTCTGAAACACAAGGCCACTAGAATTCAGGTTGATCCATCTTTCCTGACAATTTGCTAGTTATAGTGATGTCCGGCTTTATGGAGCTTGTGATCTATGCAGTTCTGTTTTTATTGTGAGGGACATTCATTCCTGATTTGAATACAGAATGCAGCATTCGCAGTAATGGAAGGCCAAGCTACCGGGGGGGGGGGGAGGCTTGAACAATTACCATGCAGAGTGTTCTCTAGCACAAAACCACTGAAGACAGTGACTAAGGCTGCATCAGACACAAATGATAAAGGATTGCTACCTTTTAACATGACAAATGTCCTCTTCTTCAGCAATCATTCGTAGTCAAGTAAGATTGTCTTCAAGTAAGATTGTCTTCTATGAATATGGTCTTAACAGTGTGTCCATAGGTGACTGTGACCACATCCTTCTACAGTGGGGACATAGCTTTCCAGGCGGGAGTTGATCACAGTGAGGATTTGCTAAACATGCCTTCCTCTTAGCTTGTTTCTCCTTTTTGTCCTGAGTTTGTGCTTCTTCAGAGGCTATTCTCCAACTGGAGCACCAGCAGACCAGTGTTTCCCAGTTGTTGGTGTTTCTACTACATAGGAACTACATTGCTTTGACAATGGTGATCTTTGCTTCTTCCAGTACACTGACGTTAGTTTGCCTGTCTTCCCAAGTGATATGTAATTTTTTTTCAGAGACACTATTGATGGAATCTTTCGAGGAGTTGCAGATGGCATTTATAAGTGGTCCATGTTTCACAAACGTACAGTAAAGTGTCACCCACTACATCAGTGAAGACAAGATTAGTATAACACGATGGCTAATAGCAACCACAATCCAATAAGGAAAATCTAGCCATATCATTTGTAATGATTACATTTGAGGGCAGTCTGCTTACTTAATACCTAATGACCAATATATACTCTTGTTTTACTACACAGCCATTTCCATTTCAATAGTGGAAAGACAGTATGTGTTATTTTTCTACAGTGGTTCAGTGGCTCTGTTTTGCATGCAGAAGGTACCAAGCTCATTCTCTACCACTGCAGGTATAACGGGGGATGTTCCTTTTCTGAAACACTGGAGAGTCACACTCAGTCAGTGTAAACAATACTGAGTAAGATAGACCAATGCCCTGTCTCAGAATCAGGCAACTTCCTGTGTTCTTGCTGTGTTGAGTTCTTTCTTTAAGCACCCAGTGCTCCATTTTTGGAAACATCTGTTTGTGTAGGTGAAAGAAGGCTAGGTTGGTTCAGAACAAAATTCTCTTTCTAGAAATATGGACCAGCTGTCTACATAAAAAACATTCTATTTATTGTGGGCAGGCTCTGTCAAAAGTTCAGTTGGACTGCAGGAAGCTCCTGCAACCAATCAGAAGCTGTAGAAGCCTTGTCAGATGTTCGGGTTCCAAAAGAACATTCACAAACTAGAACAATCACTTCTGGGTTTGCAGCATTCAGGAGCCCAAACATCCGAGTTCCAGGGAGTTTGAGATCGAAATTATGACTGTAAAATGCTTTTTTACAGAGAGGACTTTGGGGGAGGCCAATGTTTTCTCCCTTTTCTCCGCCCCATCCGACCTTCCTCAAAGAAAGGAGCCATGTGGCTTGGCTTCTAACTCAGCAAATGCTGAATGTGAATGGAAATGTTTTTTATATATAAAAATAGATTTATACAGCCTGCATCTTTGGTAAGATTGCATGATTCCTTTTTTTGTAAGGAAACCGATATCTTTCTTTTAAGTCATTTGGAACCATTTTTCTTCTTTGTTTTACTGCCAACAGATGGAGACTTGTTTGCTGTAACTTTGCTGTAAATTCTGAGAGTAAATCTTCACTTTTTTGCAAATCTAAATGTCTGTGAATTGTTCTACTCTAAGTATTTTCATGAGGAACTTGAAAGGTGGTATAAGGGTAGATGTAAATGTAACCAAGTTTTAATGTACTTGGAGCGACTGCCATTGTGTGTGTGTCTTTTTTCTGAGAGGAAGAGATCTCTCTTCCAAACCTCTCTATACAACAGAAAATACAAGTAGTGGTCATTGGGCTCACCATACCCTACGAGTTCTTCGCTCTGCCCAGGGATTTGTAACAAGTATAAGGAAGCACAGTAAATCTCTCTATACAACAGAAAATACAAGTAGTGGTCATTGGGCTCACCATACCCTACGAGTTCTTCGCTCTGCCCAGGGATTTGTAACAAGTATAAGGAAGCACAGTAAATCTCTCTCTGCGTCTTTTCCAAATTACAAGGTCCAAAGGAAGTACAGTTGTACCTTGGATCCCAAACGCCTTGTGAGTCAAACATTTTGGCTCCCGAATGCCGCAAACCTGGAAGTGAGTGTTCCAGTTTGTGAACATTCTTTGGAACCCGAACATCCAATGCAGCTTCCTCAGCTTCCAAACATTTTGGAAATTGAACAGGCTTCCGGAACGGATTCCATTTGACTTCCGAGGCATGACTGTATAGTAAGAAAAAAGCACACCAAGAACTCAGGCCAATGTAAGTTTCAATAGTGGGAGTAGTCCCTACTCGCAAATCAATAGTCAATTGTGAGAAAAACTAATCCATTCAAAAATATTCTGACAAGGATTACAAACTCAAATAGAGATCACAAACTCTAACAGAGATTACAAACAAGCTCATAAAGATATGTGTAACACAATAATTTGTAACAGAATTAGAGATAAGAGTTTATGAGTAGAGATAAGTTCATGTTAGTCCATAGTCAGATTTGACGTGGAGGTCTTAGTTTCAATCATTGAGCAGAAGTCAGAAGTCAATTATGGATCAGAAACCAGGACAGGGCCCTGTTTCGATGTATTCACCTTCATCAGCTAATTTTTAAATGGTTGTGTAAGTTTGAAGACTTTCGGATAAATATATCCTGTTATTTTCTACGTTTCTCAGGGATAACAACTACGTGTGGGTAGATCAATGTGTATCTTGAGCTTTTCTGTGCCTTTTCAATTTGGAAGTGAGCCTATTTCCTTTTGTATGCACTTTTATATGACTGTATTGTAGCCTAGAAAAGTACAAAGCATTTGGGACTGCAAAAGTGAGCAGAAGGGTAAAGTGTGGCTCAATCCCAGGAAAGCTGAGTGGAAGGAAAGGTGGGGACAAGGAGAATTGGTGGGAAGAGGGAAGTGAGGGAGGGAAGTGAGTGAGTGACATGAAAATAAGTGGAATTGTCATTTGCAGTGGTAATTTGTTCTGCATTCAGCTGAAGCATATTTGTGAATGAGAGCATGTTTCAATATTATTTGCCTTAGGCCACAAATGGGATCCTCATAACAGAGGGTCCTGGTTGCGTGCGGGACCCAAGAGCTCACCTGATAGGGTTAAAATGGGGGGGGAGGAGCAAGAAGTCCTGGCCATTCCCCTGGGATCACACCAGGCGATTTTAGCCAATAGCCAGTGGGTGGCGTGATCCGAGGGGCTTTAAAAACAGCAGTGTGATGCAAGTGGGGCACTTGCATTTGCACGGCTGAACACCCGCCCACCCTCCCTAGTTTAGTTAGAGTCACTTGGCCTTGCTTTGGTTTGGTTCGCCTGTTTTGGAACAGGGGCTGGGTAGGAATTTTTCCATTTGGCAGATTGGCTTTAGCCATTTGGTTTTCGCCTACCCCTTAGCAAATCGTCACAACTTGTAAGGTGGCAGTTAGGCATTGGCTCAGTTGGATTGTGGGGAGGGGAGGTGCGGCCATCACCTGCCCCTCCAGGAACTGGGTATTCCATTTAAGGAATCTGGGGGTCCTGGATCTCGTCCGAAGTCCACCTGAGGGGCTAGGGCCATGCCAGGACCACAGGAACCCCGGGGTGAGCTTAGGTTGGTCCTCATCAACCTTGCTCCCTCGTTTGGTTTACCCCATTGGACGATCACCCTTAGAGGTGGAGCCAGTTATAGTGGGGAGTCAATGCCTAAGCCAATACCGCTCACGTGATTGTAATTCAATAAAGTTGTGGCCAAAATTGTTGCCCAAAAATTTAAACTAATATAAGTGTCCGTGTGTATTTATTTTGGGAGTGGGTCTTGGGGCCTCGAGACGCAATGGGCCTAGTTGCCATTCAGGACAATTGAAAACGGGAGCCGAAAGAATAACTAGCTAAACCCAGCTTTCTTGCAAATGACCAAGCAGTGTATACTTTTTCTCTCTCCACTGGTCTTTCTAAACTCAGTCATCTATTCCTCAATATAGTGTCTCAGCTCTATAAAACCCATTTCCCTCATGACCCCATGGCACCCTTTTTGATGCAGCTTGATAGATCCCATATCTCGGCTCACCGCTTCAGTCAATTTCTTTGTCTCTTGGGACACATCTTTGCTTTCAGAATAACTTAATAGAGGCAACTATTGGTCAAGGGTGGAACCCAAATGTCCATCGCATTTATAGACAGTTGTGCTGACCGATCCTTCAAATAGGCAGACCTTCAAGCATCACCTACATATGCAGCAGATGAGATGCTTGAGTCCCAAGGGGACTAATTGTTTCACTTTGCACTGCAAGTGGGAGATGTCATCTACTATATACAGGTGGTACCTCGGGTTAAGAACTTAATTCGTTCCGGAGTTCCTTTCTTAAACTGAAACTGTTCTTAACCTGAGGTACCACTTAAGCTAATGGGGCCTCTTGCTGCCACTGAGCCACCGGCGTGCAATTTCCATTCTTATCCTGAGGTAAAGGTCTCAACCTGAGGTACTACTTCTGAGTTAGTGGTGTTTGTAAACTGAAGTGTTTGTAACCCGAGGTGTTTGTAACCTGAGGTACCACTGTACTTCAGAAAGTTCTTTGCTTCTTACTCTGTTGATTTCATATGCATTTGCACACCTTCTGAGATACAATAACCCAATTTTGCATGATGGTTTCAAAAATTTGAGCACGGGGCACATGGGAAGGATGCCAAGGCCCCCACTTCAATTCCTCCTTCTACAAACTATTAAAGGTGCCTTTACCCCCACCACAAGCACACCCCTAGCCTCTTCGTAAATGAGTGGTGTGTGGGTTAAACTGCATTTTCCAAAGCTCCTGATTTGAGCGGGGGGGGGGGGGGAATTCACCTCAGAACTTTCAGCTCAGGCCTTAATAGAACCTGACTTCGGAAAAACAAGCAGGCAAACACCCAACTACATTTGTCACACTTTCAAGCAGCAGCAAGTATTACTAGGCAATGGACAGGCTCCGAAACCCCACATATGTTCTGCATGTGACGAAAGAGCCACCAGCTGTTGTCTGAAGGGCTCTTGAGGAGTCTATTTAATTCCTCCGCCTGTGGGCTTCTTCTAAATTAATTCAGTTGGCCACCTGCAACCAACCCTCAAAAGTTCTACAGAAATCACTGCATAAATTCCCAAGGGAGACTCCTCTGAATGAATAAACCAGGGGGTGGGGGGTGGAGTTTGATATGGTATTTCCCTTGTGGTGATTTAAAAGAAGAAGAAGAAAGTTTTATAGTCCAAGTACAAAATGGCTACTAGCATAATTTCTGGTGCTAAAGTCGGAGAAACAGCAAAAGTTAACAAAATGTGCCTCCTCTCAAATGAGGTGGTTTAACTGGTCAATGTGGAGGTTCTGGGGTTTTAGCTTACATCCTTCATGATTCCCCTACCAGTGAGATGTAGCCTCTTTTGCTGCACAGGAAACAAGGGCAAAACCAGTCTCTACACCCCAGTTCAATGGGCATCTCCCAATCCATTTTCTCCTCATTTTTGAATCTGTCTGCTGCCTTTCTAAGCTACTGAACTCAGTGTACTGAGGGAACTGACAACATACAGCAAAAATCGCATCCCACAACAATTCGATCTGATGAAAATCAGACATAACAAAATGGGTAAGTAAAAACATGCCAATTTAAAACCACGTTGCATATAAGTCATAAGTAATCTATTTCATATATAATATAACAAAGCACTAATTGAGTATCAGCAACAGTTGGATTAAAAACACTTCCAATAATTACAGTACATAATATCATAATTCCTTAAAAAGCTAAAACAATAACAGCAAACATAAAATGCCATAGCCACACACAAATATCAACTTAGCAACAAGGTCACCTGTCTTATAAAATTACAGTACACATGAATAATATAGCAGGCAATATTGCTAACAGTGGAACAGAACAAAAATAAAAGAGGTATCGAGACAGTTAGTTAAAATAAGGTGTAACCAAGCAACTGTGGAAACAAGGAGAGTTTTTGTAAGCTTAAAACTTCTGTGGCTGCCAGCCCTATTCACCTCCAGGCCAGCTCTCACCACCAACTCACACACACTCTTCTGACTGAGGAAGCTGGAAAAAAATTCTCTCTCCTCACCCATCACTTTTAGCAAATCATCTGCATTGTCCTTCCAGTTCCCTCACTTCCCCTCCAAGACTAGCCTGAGCCCACATCCAGTGCATACGCACTGTCCTCTTAACCCCCATATCCAGCACTGGTGCTACTATCCCCAGTCCCCACCCTGATGCTTATCTGATGGGTGGCAGGGGCAATTCTGTATGGGAATCAGTTCAGCACAGATCTACATTAGGTGGCCACCATCTTGGATTCCCCACCCATTGTGCACTACATTCTGGGGGATTGAAGTTGGTGCTAATCTGTGGCTCAGCTTCCATCTGAAAGTACTTTCTGCTGGGGAGCCATATCAGGATGAGGAAGTAAGTAACTGACAGCTGCTATTAGCAACTCTGTTGGTTTTTTTAAATGATATTTTATTGAATTTTAACAAGAAAAAAGGTTACAAAAAACATCAACAAAAAATCATAACAACAAACGATAAAGAAAATAAACACCAGAAAAACCCCAAAACCAAAAGTTCCACATAAAAGCAGGAACAAAAAACGGAAAAAAGAAAAAATGCAGATAAAAATCCCTCCAATTTCTATCATTCTTTTACTTATTTTCCTGACTTCCTCTCACCTCCCTCTTTGTATTCCATTAAAAAAATTATTCAGCAAATTCGTACCCTCTTATCTTACCCTTAATTATATATCCTCATATGATACTACTTAATATTTTCATTTATAATCAAACCACTCTTTCCAATTTTTATTTCACCTTATTACTCAGCCACTTCATTTTTTACATTAATTTCATTAATTTTATCTTATCCTCAGATCTCTAAAAATTCTGAAATTTTAACCATATTTAACCTTTCTGCAAAAGCCAATTACTTCCTTTCCAACATCTCTTAGTATTTCCTTAGTATTACACTAATTCCATAAATATAGATTAATTACAGAAAACATTTCTCATTCTAAGTTTATCCAACGTCCTTTTTCCTGGTTCCGGGTGATGTCAGTCCTTATGTCATCATATCCTCATCAGTCAGGTGTTCTAATGTCTAAAGCTCTCAAGTCACTTCCAAGCCCCCCCTGTGAGTTTTCTTGTTTTTGCTTATAGTTGCATACATCCTTGTTCCCTGTTGGATTCTTTCGCATTTTCTTCTCTTTCTCTTTGGGGAGCCAATCATCAGGGAATTCCGTACAGTAATATTCTTCATTTCCTTTTATCCAATTATCCCATTCCCCGGTGTTGCACTCCCCAGTATTTAGTTTATAATCCAAAGAGTAGTTGTTCCAAACAAGATCTTCAACTTGTTTCACAGTCCCACCAAAGATAGAAATTTTCTTAAATCCAAAATTCAACCAGTGTCCTCCAAATTCCATCTCCCAGTGTTGCAGCTTTTGGTCATGTAGGACTTGAATTCTCTGTGTCTTTTGAGATACATTCACAATCTCTTCCATCTTTCTCTGCCCTTGCACTTGCTCTGTCAAGCCAGTTTCCTGGGTAGATTGTTGTGCAGTTTCTGTAACTGCATTTCCCATTGGCACCTCTTTGCTGACTGCAGCTGTTATGTAGTCCAACTTTTGATACATCAGAGACACTTTCTCATCCAGCTGTCGCAGCCCATCATATATTTTGTCCAGGGCAGATAAAACTTCCTCTCTAATCATTTCTGTCAAGGTCGAGGAGCTGGTCCCACGGCCTATTTTTCCCAGTTACTATGTTCTCTTTATAAGTTGACACAGACACACTGGTAGACTTCCTCTAGGGGGTGTAGTTACTTTTTAGCATCCATTTTTAAAATGTATCCAACAAGAAAGAAAGGAATTACTTTCGATTTTCCGATATTTTATTTCCTTTCAATATAGAACAAACAGGCAGAAAGCAGCGTTGGAATTATTTTTTTTCCCTTTTCCCTTTTCCATATTCAAATTGTAAGCATCACCGACAGTTTCTTTCCTGTCATTCCGTCCCCAGGTTAGGGACAATGGAGACTTACTTTCTTAACTCACTTACTGCAGGATTAGAAAGTCAAATCCCCCCCCCCTTTCCTCCTGCTGTCTAGGGGGATTTGGTAGTAAAGATGCAGGAAATTTCAGGCTTTCAATTTATCCGGCTTTTAGCTTGTAAAATCTTTGCTTTAATCTTTATACAAAGAACGGGAGGCGGACTTCCTGTTTGCGCCTTCCCGTCTCGGGTCAAATTCAAAGGTATATTTTTAATCCAAAGTTTCAATTGTCCTACTCACGGGTTGTTGTTTAAAATCTGAATTGTCACAGGAAAAAGGACAGTGCTCTCCGACATCAGCTGTGCAGCTTCGCTCCGCAGAAGTAGCGATTGACTCTCAGCACCGCGCCAACCCCCATCTCACTCCGGAGCCCTTTAGAGGGTTCCTTTGCCTAATGGGGGGGCGCAAACGGTGCCCGCTGAGTCCCACGGCCACTGGCTTCTTCCGCCTGTGGTTTTCAAAAGGGTCCCCACTTCGCTGCAGCGGTAGACCCGATTTCTGTGGAGCTGTCTCCCTCTAAGTCAGAGGGAATCCGCCATTGTCGGAGGCGCCGCCTCCGGAAGTCCCTGCTATTAGCAACTCTGGGCCGGGCCCCCAAAGAGGGCAGAGTAGACATCAACCCTAGTGGGATTCAGAGTTTGTGGGCTTTAACAACTGTTCCAGTATGCCAGAAGCTGATGCTGTTCCTTTGTCCTACAACTGGGGATCAATGTAGCATCCTCTTTTAAAAAAATAATATTTTATTAAGATTCCATTTTATAATATTTAATCACATCCGCATAATCCACTTTGCTTCTTTTGCTCATAAGAGCCCATCGACTTTCCTCCTTCCCACCTCCTGGTTTTCAAAGTTGATTTTTATCTCATAGCATTTGTACATTTTCCAATTTATGTTTCATTCATTCAAAATATCACAACTTTTAAACAGATATAAAAAGGTAAAATCAATTATCATTACAAGTCTTCTTACAACCCTGCTAGTGTTGTTCATTCTTTACAGTGGTCCTTCAGATATTGTATAAATTTAGTCCAGTCTTTTTGGAATGCTTGATCACGTTGGTTTCAGATCTTCCCGGTCAACTTTTCCAATTCCGCAAAGTCCATCATATTCATCTGCCACTCTTCTTGTGTTGGTATTTCTTGTTGCAACAATGTGGCATCCTCACCCTTGAGTATCACACTTGCAAGGGGTTCTCATGGGTAACCAATGGAAAGTGGCTGCAGCAGATGTTTCCATCTCCTCCACATTGATGCAGATGGTGATGTGACAACCTTTCTAAGATGGTCTGTAGCAGTAGAGAGGAAATCTGTGGCCCTCCAGATGTTGAGGAAGGTTCAGTGGTCAGGGATGATGAGAACTGAAGTCCAATCACATTTGGCACACCACAGAATCCCTTTTCACGCATTTCCTTCCTGTGTAGTCACTGTATGTGTGGAGGGGGAGCAGGCTTGTGCCCATTTGCTCAACACACACCCCTGAAAGTTCAGCAGAAGGCGTGTGTAATAGTCCTCTTGGTGTGCGCACACCTGCATAGCAAGAGGCATTTGGTATTCCCAATCCCATTGAGTAGTCTACACTCACACAGGCCCTATTCACAGCTTCTTTTGCAAGTGTAAGGGAAGGACCAGTGAGTACATTGGTGGTGTAGCCAGCTGGTGTGATCCCCTTCCTGCTCCTTGAGATCAATGAGATGAGGGAGTGGGGTCTGAAAATTGACGTCTCTCCTAAGCTAGACTGCTCTCAATATCACCATAACTGATCATGTATAAAATGTACTGAGCATCATGCACAAGAGTCACAATATAAAAGACAACATGACACCAAAGGAAAAGGGCAAACAAAGCAGAGTTTAGGGTACTGGATGTGAACCTGGCAGAGGCAACCAGGGCTCAAATCCCCGCTTGGCCTTGAACTTCACTGAGTGACCTTGGACCAGTTACTATCTCTCAGTCTACCTTACCTCAACAGATTGCTGTGAGGATAAAACAGGGCGGAACTGTGCATGCTACCTTAGATTTCATGAAAGAAAGGTGGGGTTTATACATAGGAAATAAGTAAGCACAGTCGTACCTTGGAAGCCGACCGGTATCCATTCCGAAAGTCCGCTTGACTTCCAAAACTTTCGGAAACCAAAGTGTGGCTTCTGATTGGCCGCAGGATGCTTCTGCAGCCAATCGGAAGCTGCGGAAGCCCCATCAGACATTCGGCTTCCAAAAATAGTTTGCAAACCAGAACAGCCACTTCTGGGTTTGCGGCGTTCGGGAGCCAAAATGTTCGAGAACTAGCATGTTCGAAAACCAAGGTACGACTGAAAGGCAAAACATGCAAATTCATGCACCACTTTTTATAGTTATAGGGTTCTTTTGAAGATCATTTTGAGTGGGAGTGACACAGGGAGGAGAGGAGCAGTTTGGATTTGATATCCCACTTTATCACTACCCGAAGGAGTCTCAAAGCGGCTAACATTCTCCTTTCCCTTCCTCCCCCACAACAAACACTCTGTGAGGTGAGTGGGGCTGAGAGACTTCAAGAAGTGTGACTGGCCCAAGGTCACCCAGCAGCTGCATGTGGAGGAGCGGAGACGTGAACCTGGTTCACCAGATTATGAGTCTGCCGCTCTTAACCACTACACAAATGAAGCAGCTCTCTCAGACCTACCAATGTTGTACCATCCCTACTTCTTTAGATGGAATGACCTGTAGTAAATGTGGGAGATGAGGCACATTTGTTTTAAAGTACCCTGGGAAGGATAGAAATATAAAGAGAAGGAAGGGTTGTTCAATTTTTTCCTTCTTGGGCTGCTCAAAATTACCTTGAGCTTCTTTTCCATCCTCAGGAGAAAATACCATCAATTCTTTGCAGATACATAAAAACGGATTGTAGCTCTTGGCTTCCCAAGGCTCTTTTCTGGGGGGCTGGGGGGGAGGGAAAGGTATACACAGCTGTATACTGTATCTGGATTGGGTCTCTGCTTGCCTTGTTTGCAAACCCATTGCCATTTCTGCTTGCAGCTTATACTAAAATCTGTATAGGTCCAGCAGTAGTATTAAAAGCTATCCTTTGCTTCCAGGGCATCATGGAACAGCAAATGCATGTGAAGCAATTGGGGAGACTTGGAGAAAGTAGCAGGCTGTGTTTGTACAACGGCTTTCTGCCACTCCAAAAAAGCTCCTCACAACTGCCTTACAAAACAGGCAGTGCCTTAAGAAGTCTAAGTTTAATAAGGAGCACATCACAGCTGATCTGATATCCAAGCATCAAGGACAAAAAAATGTCAGACTTACCTCACAAGGTCTCTTGCCTGGTTTTATTACAATGACAAACCAGAAAAAAACTGAGACAAGCAATATCAAACATTTGGAACATACAAGCAGTACCCTTTTGATATAATACAGAACAGAAAGAAGTGATTGTTGCTAGCCTCATTGCTTGTATCAGTTCACTTGTAGTCATATGTCCTCTCCTATTCATTAGAAGTATCAATAAGTGTGTGCTGAATTTCCCCCCTAGAAACAGCTAGCACGTCATTCAGCCAGAACAAAAACACTAAAATATAATAGGCTGTAGATGTACAGATCATAACATTAAATGAGAGCCACTGTGAACTGGCAATGTTATGAGCATATCTAGTATTCCTTGGGAAATATTGGACAATGAGTAAATTTAACAAAAGTCCGTTCAAATTATTTGCTGCCAACTTCACCTACAGCAAAATATCAAAATGAATCAAGAGCCTCAGAGACATTCCTCCCCCCCCCCAGAAAACAGCTGAATTTGTTTCTTTTTCTCATCCATTGAGAAAAAAGAAGTCCACTTTGCAATTTTTTTCCTCCAAATATTCTTCACCATGTTTTGTGTGAGTTATGATTCTTTTCCCCACAATGACTCAGAATGATGCTCGGTCTGGCACATTGTAGCAAGTGCAAAATGGTCTCACAGTGGCAGCCCCCCCCCCAAAAAAAGGGAGGAGCTTTGTTGCTGCTGCTGCCACTGCTAATGGTATGGCCCATCCCCAAGATGGGAGGGGTATAAATAATAAAATTATTATCATTATTATTGTTGTTGCATTTCTTCAGCCTCTGGGACAATTTGCTGAAATGGTTCCCCACTATGTATTCGTCTGCCTTCATACAGAGTGTCATTTGTACAGAGTTCTACATGATATACATCTGGGCATCTTCCAATATATATAAAAGCATAATAAAACCTTAAACATTTTTTTTAAAAAAACTTCCCTATACGAGGCTGCCTTCAGATGGCTGGGGGGAGGGTTTGCATAATTCCATACCCTCCAACATTTCTCTGCTGAAAATAGGGACATTCTGAGGAAAAGACGAACATTCCAGGATCAAATCAGAAACTGGGATGACTTCTGTAAATCCAGGACTGACCCTGGAAAATAGGGGCACTTGGAGGGTCTGCAAAAGGCGCACAGGGAGTTCTGTATATATGGGATAATTTTTAAAAGCAAGTGGTTCTCACTGACCTGGTGCAAAAAGATCTTGTCATCCAGAGGAGCCCTGGCTGCCTAGATTAAGCACTATAGTTCCACACACCTTTACCTCAGAGTAAGGCCCACTGAACTCAGTGTGGCTTTCTTCTGAGTAAACAGTTATTTACTAGATGCAAGTCAGCAGCACCAGATGACCCTGCTTGGCTGGGTGCTGGAGTGGATTTTGCCCCACGCCTTGCAAAGCCAGGCCGATGCTGTTGACAGGCCCTGCAACATCTGAAGGCCCCAATCTGCTAGGTGCTGGGGTGGATTGCACCTCATGCCTTGCGGAGTCAGGCCCAGGCTGCCAGCTGGCCCAGCACAAGCAGTGATCAAAATGGGAGCCTCAGCAATCACCCTCTCCCGCTGGAAGCAAAGCAGGACTGCTCCAAAAAAATGCATGTGGGGAAAAGAAGCACTAGACCACCTCTTGGTGGGCTGCCCCTTAGCTGCTTGTGATTGGCCAAGCAGATAGCCAGCCAATGAGGATTTTTTAAAAAAGTTTATTTGGTCATCTGCATACTATCCCTTGCTTTTTCCTGTAGGACTAATTACAGTTGTCGACAGTCATCAACAGGTTTACCATACCCATTGAATCAATCACCCATCTCCTGCTATCCTTCTGAGAAAAACCTGTCCCCATCCTCTCACTATATATAAGGGTCTGGTGACTTCCGTTTCAGTGTATCTGAAGAAGTGTGCATGCACATGAAAGCTTATACCCAGAACAAACTTAGTTGGTCTCTAAGGTGCTACTGGACAATTTTTTAATTTATTTGGAAAAAGAAAACACTGTAGTCCAATTTTGCAAAAACAAACAAAACAAAACAAGCAAAACACTGAGTCATTGGGGTTGGAAACTTGGAAACTGGGCATTTTGTTATCATTTGGGTATGATTATTTTGAAAGATTGACATTTAGTCATTTTTCTGAAAATGTGGAAATTTTGTAACATTTTGAATGTTAACATTGGGACAATACAAAGCAGATTTCCCATCCCCCCCCCCGGTAATAGACACCAATGAAGGCTTCCACCAGCTTTTTAGAGTGCACACATAACTTTCTAACACATAACAAGGAGTTCTCTGGTCAGTTGTCAAGGCCAGAATGGTGGGACCCTGTTAGATGGTCTGTAGTGACCTTCTGTTGGAGACAACCTAGGGGGCAAAGGCTGAGTCAAGGAAAACAACCCCAGGAGTACGATTCCAGTTTGGAGAGTGTTGCACATAGATCTATCATTCCCAGTGCACATTGCCTGTGTATGCACAAAAGTGCCTCTTGCATCCACAGATGGGGGCTCTGCTACCAGGGACTCGGTCATGCCATAGTATCTTATTTTATTTTTGGTTTAATATAAATACACCAACATTTGTAACATAACGTTGGCTCCCAATTTTACTTTGGCAACCTTTGAAAGATTTGACAGTTGTTGTGACATTCACTTTGTATTTTCTTTCTAAAGACATTTTTTGTTGCACAACCCTGTCTTTGGTTAATGCTAATAACATACTAAAGCATGACATTAAAAATGGGTCTTAATATTTTATACGCCAAGCTTTATTAAAACTCATGTCTTTGAGCAGACAAAGTTCATTGTTTAATTTTAAATTTTCTTATCCTTTTTCTGCCTTTAATAACGGCAAGAACTGGATACAGTCACAGTATAATCCATTTGGTTTGAGCATCCAATTGTCTATTTAACATTCTACACATCTTTTTTCATATAAAATATGTGCAGAATATTAAATAGACAATTAGATGACCAAGCCAAATACTATACTATACTATACTATACTATACTATACTATACTATACTATACTATACTATACTATACTATATTATATTATATTATATTATATTATTATTTGTCAGCTAAAATGTGTACATTTTAGTGATGGGGGAGGTTCCTCCACCCCAATGTTGATTCAAAATCTGAGCCTGTTTTGAAGTTTTGCCCTCAAAGTGATCCATTACTGAGGTCAATGGGATTGGACTAAAGGGACCTTTGAGGTCTCTTCCAACTCAACAATTCTATGATCTTCCCAACTCCAAACCTTCTTGCTTTTCAGGGCTGCCAACTTGAATAAAATATGGGGGGCAGGTAAGCCCCACCCCACATAACTGATCACATGCATGCACACCATTTGAATGACAATGTCCATCAACTTGGGTGTGTATGGACCCACTCAAATATTTTATTGGGGGGCTAAAAAACCCACTGCCCCCAGGAGTTGGCTCCTATGCTGCTGTTTCCTTACAACCTATTTGGAGTGGAGGGCAGTGGTCCTCAGCAATGGTATCCAAGGTGTCAAGAAGCAGAGGGAATATATGGTAGTTCACATGGACCCAACAGGGACATCAAGCACCACAGGTACGATCTTTCCCATGGGTGTTATTGTCACTAGCATTTAGGGCTGTCAGGAGTAATCAGAATTTACTACAGGCAATAGCTGGGATTTAGCGTCACACTATGCCAAATGTTCCATCTGTGCAAGCACTCCCCCTTCTCTACATGCTCTTCTGACCCCCACAGAGGGGCATGGAGGCATGGGACCACATAGGGAGAGCAGAAGGGGGAAAGTCTGTTAAGTATAATTGTTTAATTGGCGCTGAAATGGAGAATGACTAAATGTGTATCGCTAACATTGGGGTTTGTCCATGGCAGTCTACTGAGCTTAGTGATTTAGCAGCACAGAGACGTACTTATTCAAAAGGGAGTTCCATACTCTTTGAGAATTGCTTCCTTTTAGGTTTGTTTAGAAGGGTGTCTTTAATCACTGCTTCCTTGAGCCTCTATGGCGGCTTCCTGGGCCAACATAAGCCAGACCCATTGTCAGTTGAGCCACCTCCTTCACTAATACTGAGCTTCTAGAAACTCAAAGCCCAGCAGTACAGCAGCTGGAGGGCAAGATTCCTTAGAGCTGGATGTGCTTAATGCAGGCCAAATTCTTTCACAGTTCAGTAAATTGGCACTTGAGAGTCTGTCTGAAGAGGGAGCTGGAGCCAAATGTTTTGCTCCTCATGAACTCTGCATCTGATTGACAGACCGGGCATATCTTTTGTCCAGGACTGCAGATCAACTAGGTGGTAATAATACTACATACTGCAAACTGTAAAGGTTTTAGATGTCTGTGCTGGCACAATTCATTGTATTTACATTGACAGTCCAAACTAAGATATATGAGATATGAGATACTATGGTTGCATCAGACCCTCCAAGTGTCCCTATTTTCCAGGGACAGTCCTAGATTTTCAGAAGCCACCCGGGCTTCTTATTTGATCCTGGAATGTCCCACTTTTCCTTAGGATGTCCCTATTTTCATCAGATAAATGTTGGAGTTATGCAACCCCGAGCCAAAAAGATAGCCTTTAGAAGACATCTGAAGGCAGCCCTGTATAGGGAAGTTTTTTAATGCTTAATGTTGTATTTTGTTTTTCTATATGTTGGAGGGTATGGTTTTATTTGCTGCCTTTCCACAATTCAAACCATGCTCAAGGCAGCTTGCAACATGAAAAGAATGCATGACTACAACATAACCAAAATCAGTCATAAGCAATAAATAGAACTTTGAAAAATGCACAGCCAAGCTGAATAATCTCCACATAAATCACAAGAATAACTAAAATAAAGATACACAGGAACAAAAGCAACAACACCCCAATGGAACCCCACAAACACCCAAACCTAAGAGTATGTTCAGCAGTCTTAACTTTCATAGCTGGAGTCAGTGAGGGCCCCTCCCTCCCAGGCCAGGTGGGAAAAGGCCTTCAATGCTGTGAACAGGTCTTCCAGGACTCACGGTGAAGCTAGTCATTGGGAGGAGGAAACTATGTATTCCACATTGAGCTCATTGGAACAAAGGTGGGATATAAATATAATAAAGGAGCAGAATATGTGAATTGTTGCACCTGGAAATTTGTGTCTGAGGCATATGAAAGTTCTGTGAATCAAATGGCTCATATATACATGAGGCACACCACTTGCAGTCATCAAGCGATTGCCAATATATTTTATGACCCTATTCAATGTACTCACACTAAAGTTTAAAGCCTTAAACAACTTAGGCCCCAAATATCTGAAAGACTGCTTCCTTCTCTACAGACCCATTTAGGTATTAAGATTGACAGAGGGAGCCTCTTGCTGGGTCAATCGCCCTCAGAAGTTCAGGGGTTGGTGGCTTGGGAGAGGACATTCTTTGTGGCAGCCATTAATTTTTGAAATTCCATCCTCACAGAGGTTCATCTAGCATCTTCATTATATAGTTTCCATCACATGCTGGAGATAAACCTCTTTACCCTGACCTTTCGCACACCCATAGCTATAGATGTAGATATATGGACCCACTCTATTCTTTTGACTGTATTTTGTTTTAGATTGATTTTAATATTGCATTTTTTAAGTGCCATAGCCTGTCTTGGGACCTTGTGGTGAATGGAAGGTCAGAAATAGAAAAAAGAATATTTTTGAACTAGCACTGTATGTCAGACTCACATGTTTCCAATTTCGGCAGTAGGCTTACCTGTAGGTGCAGGTATGATATCATCTTCTTTATCTCCAAACATAACGTTTGAAGAGGATCTGCCCTTCCATCCTCAGCTTCCAGAAGTCTATCACATGCTTTTGACAGATATTTGACAGAATGCCATTGGGTTTTCTATCCTAAAACATTTACAATTTCCATAATATGCTGCTCCTTTAAAATTAAGATACCTTTAGAGTGGCTGCGTTTGCTAAGACACAGAGCAGACTTTCTATTCTCATGTATTCCATCTCAGGTAATACACCAAAGGCGATCTCACTTAAGCAACCTTAGTGGTAAATTGTTGTGCAGTCTAATGATCCACTAGAGAGAGCTAGAGGGCAATCGCTTGCCAAGCAGATTATGGGAAAGAGAATCAGGCTGTATAATTAATTAAATCAAACTAGCTATGGACAGGGATCTCCGGCTATAAAAGTCCCATTCTTAAATTATAAAGCAGGATACTTCTTTCCAAGCTTCCAGCAAATGCAGAGCAGATTTATTTCCAATTCACTTCTTTATCTGGACTCACTCTACCCCAACTGAAGTAATCAGCAACGAAGCAGTCGCTATACAAGCCATAATAATGAGTTCAACAGCCACTTACCCTGCTTGGAGGTGGGCGGCCGTTGCAGCTCATCATGCAGCCCTCTCTGTCCCCTCTGCTAGGCTTAACCACTTGCATCCCTCTGTGTCCAAATTATATTTGAGGCTCTGTGTGAATATGCACCCTATTTATCTACACATTTTTATCCAAGAGGAATGGGCCTAGCAAAGTTTAGAATACTATTGCTAGCATTTAACAATGGGGAGTGCTTATTTCTATGGCAACCAAATTTAGATACTCTGCCATTGACATTTATATTGTTCATTGGGGGCCTGAGGACGATGTCTGTCATTGCTTACAAATACCAAGAATGTTCCAGGGACATTTAGAAAGATCATCACCCATTCCTCATAAGAATTCATAACATTAGTAAGGATGCCATGGCGTTTCAATAATTAATTTATCATGATAAATTACAGTGCCTAACTTCATCCTAACACTGCGGGGGACAGCCCATTAAGAAACTTTTAAAATATCTGAAATATTGATGAGTGTGTTCAGCCAAAACATTTCATTCATTCTGCAGGCCAGTGGAATCAAGGCGGAATAATTCTCTATGTGCAACAGTAGAGCAGCAACTGAAAGCAACAAAACCCTGCAATACGCATGTACATGTTTCTGACACGACCCCAATCCAAATGGATTATTTCATTTTTGTCAGGGTGTAATTTGTGATTTTATAAAAAAACAATAACAGCATCATTGCCAGTGACAAAATAAAAAAGGAGTCCTTTCTAATGTGCTAAATTTCCTTGTGTAAAAAAGTGTTTGATACTGGAGAGGATTAATCTCCCCACAAGTATGTTCTGTTTGCAATCTGAATGATACAAAACTGAGGATGGAGGATTGAATCCACAATGAAAGAAAGTCTAAACATACATAACAACATTTCTGCACATTCATCCCCTGCTACCTTGTTACTGCAAGCTCCTCAATGTCAGTTTCTTTTGTTTACAGTTCTGTCCATGCTGTTCTGACACAGCATGCCCTCCGATGTCTTCTACAAGCCCAAAGGAATGAGATGTGTAACATGGATGTCTCTGGTTGGCAAGCAGCATGATACCTCTAGGTTGGCCAGGTTGGCAACCAATATATATTTGAAGTCTGACCTTCTGTCCTGGCCTTTGTACACAGTGCAGAAGCTCGTGTACACTGCAGGCTCCAGCTTTTTCTAGGGGTGTGTACTAGTGTACAACTTCAATGTGTAGCTTTGGGGAGCAGCCTGAACTTTTTTTTTCTTTTTCTTTTTTGTCTTTCCAATTCAGCTCCTTATTCTGGACCAAAATAAAGGTAAAGGGACCCCTGACCATTAGGTTCAGTCTTGACCGACTCTGGGCTTGCGGCGTTCATCTTGCTTTATTGGCCAAGGGAGCCGGCGTACAGCTTCCGGGTCATGTGGCCAGCATGACTAAGCCGCTTCTGGTGAACCAGAGCAGTGCACGGAAACACCATTTACCTTCCCGCCAGAGCGGTACCTATTTATCTACTTGCACTTTGACGTGCTTTCGAACTGCTAGGTTGGCAGGAGCAGGGACCGAGCAACGGGAGCTCACCCCGTCACGGGGATTCGAACCACCGACCTTCTGATTGGCAAGTCCTAGGCTCTGTGGTTTAACCCACAACACCACCCTGTTTAAAATGAAGATCTGTTTTCCCCTTCTTCGTTATCATGGGGCATCTAACAATGACAACATTCCCCCCCCCCCCACACACACACAGAAATGGATGAAATTTTGTAGGCAAAGCTGCCCCACCAGAGTAGGTTAAGCCTACCAAATTGTAGGTGAATACATCCAGAAGTTTCCATGCAACACATCTTTAAAGTTCATTTGTTTTTTTTAAAAAAAGAGAGAAACACTTTTTCTTCTTCTTTCCATTTTTTGGGCCAGAATTTGATGCAATCTGCTGGCATGGCTACCATTTCTGAAGCTTGCTAAAATACAGAATGATAGCTCTAGTGGCTCCCCTGCAAGGGAGGATTTTACTCTTTGGAGGGGGTACTGTTGGAATCGGATGGGTAGGAAGGTGGTGAATGGGAAATTTCCAACCCCTAGTAAGAGTCCTGTTACTTGAAGAAGCTGCATCCCCATGGATTGTTGTGGAAACTGCTCCTTCTTACAGAGTGTCAGGGAATGGACTGCAGAAGTTGCTTGGGGATCAGCCCACGCTTCTCCTCTGCTTCAATCGGAGGAAGAGGAGGAGTGGGGGGGTCAGCCCCACTTCCCCTATGGACACCAGAGAGGAGGGAGGCAGGATGGTTCTACAGCAGGAAGCTGTGGGGGAGGGATTGTGGGGAGGGAGGGGGAGTTGGAGAGCTGCCGACATAAAGTTCATTGGAGAGTATAGAAGCCCCTCCTTCCCCTCACACTTGACGCTCACTCAGAATTCAAGAGAAAAAAGTCCAACGACAGGCTGTTGCTGGGGAAGGAAAGGGTGAGCATTGTCACAATGGCGTTTAAATGGAGCTGTTTGCTGGGCTCCACGTTTGCTGAATACGAACTTTCTTGCTTTTTCTTTGATCCTTGAAGCTGCTGGGAGAGGAGAAAATCCCTCGAGTCTGACACACACACAGAGAGAGAGAGAGAGAGAGAGAAAGAGAGAGAGAGAGAGAAGACTGCGGTGGAGGAAAATGTCAATGCCCAGCAGCAAAGACTCTGTTACCCCAACGGTCACAGGTGTGAGTTGGCTTCTATCACCCCCATGGATTATTTTGGGATACAACAGAAATTTCTCCATTGACTTGCGTAAGGGAAGCATAGCTACCCATGGAAAACAAACAGTTTTAATCCTTCTCATGATTGGACTGCCAAGGGTAAATAATTCACTGCAATTAAAAGTTAGACCCATCCGTCAAAACAAAAGATCACACCCACCCCCCTCTTGAGCCCTGGGTATTTCTACAATCAGCATGGTTTCATTGGGGGGGGGGTAGAGCCCGTGTGCCTTCTTTGAATAGCCCAGAGATACTTGGAAGATTAGGGATTTCCTGATCCACACACAAAATGAATGATTCAAAAATATTCATTCATTCATTTGAAAAAGGAACCACTTTGAATGATGTACAAGGTTGGAACTAGCCCACGTCTTCAGTCGGGATATTGCCAAGGTCACTACTTTCCTTTCCTTGTGACACTGTTCAAATTTTCCCAGGTCCTGAGTGCTTTTTCATTCCTTCTTATCACCATTGCAAAGCACAATGACTGATCAGTGACAAAAAAAGAAAAAAAAATAGAAAAAGGAGAGAAATCTATTCAGAAGTTCATCCACAAGACCACTCCGCTTCTGAATGGGAAAGAATTGGTGAGATCATCTTCTGAAAAGTGAGACCACAGTAATGTAGGGTGTGAGATGTACTCACTATTCAAAGAAATCTTCAATCTAAGCAAGATGTATTTCAGCAGGATGGAATGAGCTTCTGTGAGGAACTGGGCAGGTGCCATAGCTAGTTAATAGAAACTGTCATCAGCCTTAACTCTCTTAGCTTCCAAATAGTACTGGCAAATATTTTTCTCTCTCTCTCTCTCTGTGTGTGTGTGTGTGCGTGTGTGCACATATGTTTGTGTGTCTTTGTTCACCCAGAGAGCCAAATACTTCTAGTTATTGGATATGCTTCTCCACTAAAGCCACTTCCGAGCTTGAGAGGAGGTCGGGTTGCGGGCCCACCCCTCCCATGCACGCGGGGGCTGGCTCTTAGCCCTTGCGAGAGCAGGGGAATCCTCGGGCATGTCACCGACCTGGCCAGCCAATCGGCGGGCCGGGGAGGCATGGCCTAGCACATTTAAGTCTGGCGTGCCCGGGGACCGCCCTTTCTTCCTTGTTCCAGCTGATCCGGTTTTCCCATCCCACCCACCCTTAGGTTAGCTAGCTTTGACCTTGCTATGGACTTCGGTTGGTTGCTGCAAGGGGCCTGGTAGGAATTTTTCCACTTGGCAAATTTCTAGCCATTTGGTTTTTTCGCCTACCTCATAGCAAATGTCACAACTTCTCGGTATTGGTGGTTAGGCATTGGCAGGGGTTATTGTTATGCAAATGAAGGGGGAAGGTAGCGCCATCACCTTCCCCCAAGGAAAAGGGTAGTCCGGTAGAGGACTCCAGGGGGCGTTGCCCTTTCTGAAACCTAAGGACGTGAGGGCCTAAGGCACGCCCCCAAGCGGTGACACCCGGGGGATCCTAGTTGGCGTACTTCAACAGGACTCCCCCGGCAGGTGGTTAACCCTTCCCGGTCTCCATGCCGGGTAGTCGATAGGAACCAATGCCTAAGGCCAATACCTTTCAATTTCTGTAATCAATAAAGTTGTGGCCTTTTACGCCCATTAACCTTAAATGATGTGTCCAGTGCCTTCATTTCACATGAGGGGAGGGAAATTGCCACTCAATGTAATTCCACTGAGAATCATGCCAATGAAAAACCAAACTTTCCTGAAGTTACTCATGAAATCAAATGGTATTAATTGTTTTGTGGTCCTCTGGCACATTTAGAACCAATTCACCCAAGCAGGTATATCAGCTGATTTCTTTTATCAATTGATGTTGTAGCTGTCATGACCTCAGAGTGTAGCAGCAATCACCACTTTACGAGACAGACGAGGTATTGACTCTGAATGAGTGTGCCACTAATTCCAAGGCTAGTGGGCAGAAGCCTCCAGAACCAGCCTCCAGAACACCAGGTCCATAGAGGAAGATCTAGGACCCTCACAGGTGCCTTCCCCTGGACCTGAGGAATGGAGTGCCGCTTGGTACAACAATGCAGGGAGGGCAACAGGAGGGAGGCCAGGCAGTGCAAAAATGCCTGTCTGTGTACTTCTCCCAAAAGAGTTAGAGTCTAAGAGAGGTAGACTGGAAGCAGAAGCTCAAAAAGCTTCAGTCCACTTCTAGCTTTTGTTGACGTCAGTTCAGCACTTAGAACTCTCCATGGTGCTGAAACAGCTAGCCTGCTTTTCTGCCTTGCTCTTTGGACTTCCTTCCTAGGCTTGAAACAGGATAGCATCATGTGATGGCAACTGAATGGGTGAACTAACTCACTGAAAAAATATTATATGAGATATAAAGTGAAAATCCAATGGTGATTAACCCACATACATGAACCTGTGATACCTCATACAGGTGGCATGAACCATCTGGTTGCTGATGATGATAAAGTGATAAGATTTAAAAGAACTGAGAAGCAGAGATACAGGCAATGTGTGAAAGGAGAACTAGGAATGTGCAGAAGTTCTGTAAGATGTTTTCTCTATTTTATATTTTTTTATAAAAAAAAACCCCAATCCTATGAAATTATTCAGAGTTTCCTTTTGCATATCTTCAAATTTGGCTTAAAATAAAACCCAGTAACAAAAGAAGTCTTAAGTTTTATAAACCTTGCTCAGTGAGTAAAAACTTTATTCACCAGGCCAGAATTTCCAACTGGACCTCAAGTGTTGGTGAGTGGCAAATATCAACTACAACACATCCATGGACCAACTTGCCTAACAATGTGGAAACGTGTTTATTAAAGTAGCAATATGATAACCAACTTCAAATATTTGAAAATGTCTGACACATAGGTGATGGAACAAAGTTGCTTTCTGGTGCTCTGGAGGGTGGTGTCTGAACCAATGGGATCATACTACAAAGGGACAGGTGTAGACTACACAGTTGGAAGGATGACCTGACAGTGCTAGTTGTTCATCAGTGATACAGACCATCTCAAAAGATGGCAGGCTCTTATTTGGTAGAGGTTTCTAAACAGAGGCTAGATATACACCTGTCAGGGAAGGTGCCTTTCCTGCATTGGCAGAGTGTTGGTCTAGATCAGGCATCCCCAAACTCTGCCCTCCAGAAGTTTTGGGACTACGATTCCCATCATCCCTGACCACTGGTCCTGTCAACTAGGGATGATGGGAGTTGTAGTCCCAAAACATCTTGAGGGCCGAGTTTGGAGATGCCTGGTCTAGATGACCAACTCTACCTTCCAACTCTATGATTCTATTACTACTACTACTACTACTACTACTACTACTACTACTACTACTACTTTCTGTAATTCCCAGGTAGCATAAAGCTCCCACAAAATTCTCTTTCTCTAGCTAATTGACCTCATAGAACTGTCCTAGGTGTCGCAGAGTAGTCTCCTCACACTGAAGACAGACACAGCTGTAAACTTTAAACTGGATAATTTTCCTTAACATCATCAGGTATTTGTGGATACAACAGAAAGAAACAAGAAGCTGAAAGAGACAACTCAGGACAAGCCACTTAGCTTTCAATTCCTAGATACAGTGCTTTTTTTCTCGGAGGACACAGGGGGACGCATACCCCTGAATATTTTGTGAATCTAAATTTAGCCTCATTGAGGTGCAGTGTTTCAATATGAGTAGGAAAATGAGAGTACCCCTAAAGATTTAAGAAAAAAGCACTGCCTAGATACATTAGCCATTTCCCTTTGATACAATGGGTGTTAATTAAAGGCTGTTGCTAATTTCAACAGTAATGATAAAATGGAATAGTTACGTGCACAAGTATCAAAGCACCTTGAAGGATGGGGAAGTTACAAACACAAGCGAATGCTTAAAAATGTGGTAAACAGCAGAACAATGAATAGATGTTAAATGGATTTTTTTAAAGGACTCCTCCTTTGTAGATGATATAAGCCAACAAATAGTAGCAATGTCAATGAGGGAAAATGGCTTCTTCTTGCTGATGAAAAAGGCAGACCTACTGATGCCTAGAAGATAAGTGGATAAAGGGCAATAAGAGGAGCAGCGTTTAAAATGCAAGTGTCTAGACCGAAAGATACCACGGCTGGTGATTGAAGACAGACCATAAAACATCAGCAGGAAGAATGCAGCATTAAAATGGCACAGCAAGGCAGGGGAATGCAGACACACGTTTTCATCATGGTTCAGAAAACATCACCCCGACCGCTCACTCCCTACTGCCATGTCATCAAGGCAGCAGATGGCAAAGTGCTCACAGCGCAGGAAGGTATTAAGAAATGCTGGGGCAAAGAGAGAGAAAGGATGGGTTTTCATCATTTGGGGGAAATCCAAGAAGCAAAGCTAGCATTTCACATTCCTGGCAGAAGCAAAACAGTCTCACCTTTTTGAAGCGCAGAGATTAAATCAACAATGGATGAGGGGGAAGAAAAGCATCCCCTTTGATAGTGAGAGATTATGCTCGATCAAAGCTCATAAAAGGAACTGTCAACTGTGTGCACTTAGCATCTCTCTCTCTCTCTCTCTTGCAAAGTCATCTGGACATAAGGGAAGCAGGAATGGCCTGAGAGACCAGAACAAACCCACCCAAATTTAAAAAAGTGATCTCAGGAAGAAAAAAAGCAAGTCCAGCAAAGGTCTCTTATTAGCCTCATCTACGCTGGTGGTCCATGGGGTCACGAAGAGTCGGACACGACTAAACGACTAAACAACAACAACAACACTGGTGGAGGTACCACTATTGCTGCATGTCACCCTAAATTATGCCTTGAGCAATGTGAATTCAGGTTGGGTTACATGTGACTAAGGCAGCAGAACAGAAAGGTTATAGAAGTCAGAACTGTCTTTTATTTAAAGACAGAAGCACAGAAAGCTGCCTTGTATTGAGTCAGACCATTGGTCCACCTAGGTGATTATTGTCTACATTGCCTGGTAATGTTCTCCAGGGTTTCAGAGAGGAACTTTTTGGAGATACCGACCCCCTGTTTTGGAACTTTTTTGGGGGGGCCTTGGTCCCCATGGCCCCCCCCATACTTAGCTCTGTGGCTCCTCCCCTCCTTTCTGAGCAGACATGCATAGGAATGGCAATTCTAATTTGAAATAGCAATGGCAAAAATTGAAGCAGTGTGGATAGTTCAGTTAATCCAGAGCATTGTTTGCCTCTGGCTCCACCCGTCACCAGCATGCAGCCCTGACTGATTACTCCCAAGGGAATTAGGTCCTTCGGCTGAAAAAAGATTGCCCACCCCGTGTATATAGCAAGTGGGAGGAGAGAAAGAATTGTGCCAACTGAAGCTTATGCGTTGTTAAAGCCATTCTGAAATAATCATGTAACCGTCTGACTCAACAAATATTGAAGGAGATAAGTCTTAACGCTGGCAAATTATGTTGTGTCATTGGTTCTGTTTTTGTTCTATGTGTCTGATTCGTAGACTGTAATTTGCTTGATTAGAGTGTAACATGCTTTTGATCTTCCTGCTTCAATGCAAAAGCAGAATATAAATACGATTTAAATACGTAAAATGTGTTTTGAAGTGCATCATTATTTAGTGGAAGCACATTCTACAAGAAATCACACAAAGTAATTACCAGCTCAAGAAAGCTCCCAATTTTATGACAAGTGTGAACAGTTGTACAGCACTGGCCAAAGCTTGTTGACTGTGGACATCTACATATGTTGGCCTGAAATAACTATCTAATTTTTTTGTCTGTCGTACTAAAGTTCTCATCAACTCTCACCTAGAGCAAAATCCAAGGCGAATTTGGAGGGTTGTGCTTGGATCAGAACACCTGAAAGACATAAGAACACAAGATGAGCTCTGCTGGATCAGAACAATGCTCCATCTAATGCAGAATTGTGTTCTCACAGTGGTGAACCAGATGCCTATGGGATGCCCACAAGTATGACTTGAGTGCAACAGTTGCTCCTGCTTCTTTGACACTAGGGTTCACATAGCCATCATGACCAGTAGCCATTGGTGTGCTCTAAAAATAATGTATTTTCAAAGCTGTCCAAATTGCTGGTCCTCCCTTCGTATTGTGCTAGCTAATTTCATAGTTTAACTATTCATCATGTGAAGTACTTCCATTTGTCGGTCCTGAATTTCCAACCACTACCACTTAACTGTTATTGTCCTCTACCAGCTGGAGGAATGCAAGGTTGCTTATAACCAATAGTATTTTAAGGTGGCTTATATAAAATTTCTTAAACCAATCGCAGAAGGTTGCCATCAACAATTATATATCCAAAAACTGTTTAGACAGATAGATAGATATTCTGGTTTTGGTTTACTTCAAATTTTGGAGCAAACTTACTCATCCTTCCTCCACCCAGCTTCAGACATTAGCATGGACCGGACTATAGATCAGCAGATGAAGCATTGTAATCAATTAACTGTTTCATTCATAGAACTGTACTTATGAAGTGGTCAGGCAAGGTCCATCTTTCATTTTTTTCTTACTCTTTCTTTCTTTCTTTCTTTCTTTCTTTCTTTCTTTCTTTATAGCTGCTTAGAGCAGCTAATGCCTACTTCACAATGACATAGTTTTTTTATTTGTTTTGTGTGTGTGTGTGTGTTTTAAAAACTGCTGTTTCAAAATGCTCCCAGGAAATAACAATACATGATGTCAGGAGTCCAGGTTCCCAGCTTGATAACACAGTAAGTGTAGGTAATTAAATGGAGGATTTATTGAAAAAACAAACAGATAGCTCCAGATAGCTCTAATGCAGCCACTGGCATTATCACTCAAGATGACCCTTCTGAAGACTGCTTCCGGTGTCTACAGAACATATTGAACTTTCGCACCTTACGCCTCTTGTTTTGCTTCCTGTCTAGCAACCCTCCCATTCGCCGACTCCTCGGACTTATTGGAACATCTCCAGCCCCTTCCGTTTCTGAGAGACTCTCTCTGTGTTTGTTCACACCTATTTCAGCTTCTGGAGAACTTTGGCTGTGTTCTAGCCTGCTCTCAGCCACTGCCTTATCAGCCGGCCCGTCAAGGTCAGGAAGACCCGAAGTCTGCAGCTGCCGGCTCTCCCCTGTCTGATTAACATCAAAGTCTTCCTGTTCCTGGCTGCTTTCTGCAGTTGGCTGCAAACTCGGAGCTGGCTCATTCCTGACATGTGATAACATGCAGCCCCCTTCTGGGGAATTGTGCAGACAAAAAGAATGGGTGACCCCATGTACCTATGGAAGATACCTATGTAGGGCCAGTGAAGGGTGTGGCCAGTCTGATTGAGAAGCCTGGAGAGCTTAAGGTTTCTCAATGTGCACAAGAATAGCCCTGCAGGAACATGCCAGTGGCCCATCTAGTCTAGCATCCTGTTCACACAGTGACCAACTACATGCCCATGGGAAGGCTGCAAGCAGGACCTGAGCACAACAGCAAACCCCACCACCACCACCACCAGCAGAGGCTCCCAGCAACTGCTTCTGACAGTGGTCAGGGTTAGAAACCTGTACATCTTTTTGAAGAGGAGGATGCAAAATTAGCCATGATGTACCACCTAGAGTGAGGCCTCTCTACACTGTGTTACTAGCACATTGGAATTCACTGGGCATTTGTACTTTCTATCACCAATGAAACACTAACATGATAAAGAGCAAGCATGGGAGTCTGCAAACAAGATGATCTTTAAATATCTGCATGTAGGTTAGATGCTGTCTTGTTAACCAAGAGGATTAATCATACCCTAATCACTTTATTTCTGCTGGGGGTTAGATTTCAAGCTGACCCGAGCTAGATCTTGGCATTCATCTCTTTGGAAGCATACGTACCTCAATGGCATTGATTTTATTAGAGCTATAAATCATATATGTGGTCAAGGAAAGAAAATTCTGCATTGCTAGCAGATTTCCTACCCTTTTTTAAAGAATAAAAAAAAAATGCTAGCAAGCTTTTTCTTTACTAATAAAATAGCATCCAGGAGAGCATCAGTTGCTGCTAAGACCCAGGTCAATGGCACATTTAGACTGCATCCTTTTCAGAGTGGTAGTCAATGTCTCTTTACTATAACGGTGCCACATGTGCACATCTGGTCAATCCAAATTAACTCTCTTTTTTTGTAACCAGATTGCAGCTGGCTCTGCAATTAGGAGGATTTACCGTAGGTGGTTGTAATTTCACTTCAAGTTGCTACCACGGCCAGAGTTAGGCAATGGCGGCATGTCTTCCCTACACACATGAACTTGCCCTATTTAGGGGGTGGGGTATCTGATATACTTTCAACAGCCAGCTTCTCGGGGTTGTCGCCCAGTACCCCAAGATTCAAGGCTACTGCCTCTTCCAAGGCTTTTTCCTGGGTTGGCCTGCATTCTGTGTGGCCACTTTAGCCATGGCCAGACAAGAGGAAAGACATCACCCAAAAAATAAGACAACACACACACACACACAATTTCCCTATCTTGATTTGTATCCTTGAATGAATGAATGAATGAAACTTTATTTGCGTCAGCCATCAGCCATAGCAACAAAAGAACACTGCGGTAAACACAGAACAAAATACAAAGTTGATTATATAAAACACAGGTTACAGTCCTGAATCAGCAGTCAAATTGTGGACCTTATTCTGATTGCCCCAGCTAGAAACCTTGCGACCTTTGCTGTCACCTGCTCCTCTTGATCTGCCAGGAGAAAAGACACTGTGGCAGTGTATGCTTAGGTGCATATTGAAATAGAAATACAGCACAACTCACTATGTAGGACACAGACAGGCACTCAAATATAGACCTTATATATAGACTTTTGGATGCAGAAGATCCTAGACTCCATCCCTGGCACAGTTGGTTAAAGAGTGGTGCCGATAACACCAAGGTTCGATCCCCTTTGGGGTGCATATTCCTGCATTGCAGGGTGTTGAACTAGATGATCCATGGGGCCACTTTTATTATTTTCCAGGAAGGACTGTGATAGTTCCCTGTCTGAAATCTGAGAAAGTTAATGCTAGTCTCTGCAGACAGGTTGACCCAATGGTCTGATTCAGTTTAAGACAGGCATAGGCAAGCTTGGCCCTCCAGATGTTTTGGGACTACAACTCCCATCACCCCTAGCTAACTAGACTAGTGGTCAGGGATGATGGGAATTGTAGTCTCAAAACATCTGGAGGGCAGAGTTTGCCCATGCCTGGTTTAAGAGGTCGGGGGGGGGGGGTTACTGACATATGGAAATCTGTGGCCTGGTGTGGCTGCTCAGTCTTTTCCCCAGGTTCTAAATTTGAATATGCAAAATTTATTCAAATTTTGTCCCCTTCTCCTCACCCCCTCAATCTTGCCTGGTGATGTCCTTCATCTTGTTTGGGTATATGTAAAAGGGGCCAACCAAACTGAAAGTGCAGAGAGTATCCTTAGAAGAGGCAAATATGTAGAAACTAGGAGAAATTGCTGTTATCCAGCATTCCTTTAGCTGAAGGAGCAATGTATGTGTTTGTTCACCTCCTCCCGTGAATTCATGTCCTGCCATCTTCCATTTGAGATCCTGCATATTTCAAGCCCTCAAATTAAAAACACAGAAGGATCTTTTGTTGTTTAAGGGTCTGTACTTTGCCAATAGCCTGAGCAATGAGACTCCATAAGGATATAAGACCATTCCTGCCCAATGCTATTTAATTTGGATTGGAGCAAGAACTTGCAAGGGTTGTTCAGCCATTTTCTAGTAATAATTTCTTCCTCAGGAAAACCAATTTAGAAGGCTACTAGTATTGCTTCTGTCTCCTAAATTCTTCTGCCAAGAGAAATTGTCTGGAGTGGGTTTTTTCCCCTTCTCTCTCTCTCTCTTTATCTTGCCCTTAATAGATTGCAGGTTTTCTTTATGGGGGTGGTTTTTTGGTAGGTTTTCTGCTGCTTGGTAGCATTTTACAGGCTTATTAGCACAACTAATCTTTCATTCTTTAGCAACTATGAAAGCTTCATTTTAAAGAAGGTTATGTAACTTTCAAACACAGCTTCTGTTTTTTATTCTTATTCTTTTAACTGAGATTATGGCAAAAGTTACTGCCACAAATGAGGTATTCCCAACATTTGACAAACTGCTTTAATTGGCAGTTTGTCTTTCTGAATGGGGCATACAACCTCAGGGAATATATTTGCATCCTAGGCTGGAGAATAAGAAGGCACTTTAAAGACTATTTAGAGAACCTTCATTTCCCCAAGTGTCTCCACACTTTCTGGCCTCAACAGGTTCTGTAGGTTTCCACTCCCATCTCCAAAAATACAATAACCAACAGAACCTGTTTGCCACAGCTGAAAGAAAGAATGAGTGCCTATAATAGGTAAACAGCAATGCCTCTTTCAAAGCCAAGCCCACCTTTAACTCACTGAAAAACTATTGTATTGCTCTACCTTTAGCCCAAAACTGTCTCTCTCAAGGTGCCAACAGAGACATTCCCTGAAATGCAAACAGCAGCTCTGAAGAACTGGTGTGTGGCCACAATCACATTTAAACATTCATGTTAAAGTAAATTCTTCTCCAAAGAATTATGGGAGCCATAATTTGGTTAAAAGTGCTGATAGTTGTTAGGAGACTCCCACTTCCCTCCCAGAGCTACAGTTCCCACTGAAGAGAGTTTGACTGTTAAACCACTCTGTGAATTGTAGCTCTGTGAGGGGAGTGTAAGAGTGGGAAAGACCTATATCTGTATTCCTAGAGAGCCACTGCCAATCCGTGTAGATCAGAGGTTAATTGTAGGTCCTCCAGATGTTTTGGGGATGCAACTCCCATCAGCTTCAACCATCAAGTCAAAGAGAATGGGAGTTGTCGTCCAGCATCATCTGAGGGGAGGGGTATGTTGGGCACTAGAGGGATGCGGATGGTGCTGTGGTCTAAACCACTGAGCCTCTTGGGCTTGCTGAACAGAAGGTGGGCAGTTCGAATCCCCATGACGGGGTGAGCTCCCATTGCTCTGTCCCAGCTCCTGCCACCCTAGCAGTTCAAAAGCACACCAGTGCAAGTAGATAAATAGGTACCATTGTGGCGGGAAGGTAAACGGCGTTTCTGTGCGCTCTGGTTTTCGTCATGGTATCCTGTTATGCCAGAAGCGGTTTAGTCATGCTGGCCACATGACTCAGAAAGCTTTCTGTGGACAAACACCAGCTCCCTTGGCCTGAAAGCGAGGTGAGTGCTGCAACCCCATAGTCACCTTTGACTGGACTTAACCATCCAGGGGTCCTTTACCTTCACCTTTTTTACCTTATGTTGGGCACTCCTGCTGAAGACAACACTGAGCACAGAGAACCAATTATGTGACTGTATAAGGCAGCTCCTGCTGCAAAGGCATAAAAATGAGTTGCGATGGAAAAGGAGCACATTGCACAAAGAGAGGGCCTACAGTATTGCTCTCTGGGAACCATTCTTCTGCTCTCTCTAGGCACACAGCATAGTATGACCATATGCCAAAGTAGACAGGGCTCTCACACCTTTAATAGGTGCACAGGAGAGGTGGCTTCAACAGATAAGGCATGCATTGACAGATGCAGAAATCCCCACCCTATTAAAGGCGCAGGAGCCCCATCCTCCTTGGGCCTACGGGCAGGATTGCACCTCAGGAATTATGTGGGATTAGCCTCCCCTTTGATGACTTCCTTTGGGCATTGCAGGCACTTTATTCTTCTCCAAAGAGAAGTACTATGTGCCAATAATAGAGATCCTGAATGTGCACCGAAGAGCATTTGAGCTATCCAATTAGAACAATTTACGTCTCTCTCTGAGCCTAATTATCTGCAAAGCTTTGAATACCACCAGGTCACTGGCAGGCTAATGGGGAGAGGCGTGCACAAAAGATTACCCTTGCCAACAGCAATTGTATTTATTGAAGACATTTCCGCCAAGACCGTTTATTTAAGCTAAGGCTACGATCTGACCTCCGCCGCCCATGGAAAGGCAAAGCTTGTCCTATCATAGCACAGAAATCATGGGGCTGAATCACATAGACCTGTTGCATTAGGAGCAGAAGGCTGCATCTTGGATTTGATCTTTGCTCCTAACTGTCTAAGCATAAAGTTTTGTCTATGGATGAGAGAAGGAGCTCTGAGTGAGGAATACAGTATTTCATATCTTGCCACTGGAGGAAATGATGCGTGATCTCAGTGCATGGGTGTTCCCAGTATGGCAATGTCGGTTTAAGAACAGTCCTGTTTACGAATGATTCGGTTTATGAACTCTGCAAAACCGGAAGTAGTGTCCCGGTTTGCAAACTTTACCTTGGTCTAAGAACAGAATCCGAATGGTGGAAGGGCACCGGCGGCGGGAGGCCTCATTATGGAAAACATGCCTCGGTTTAATAAAGGTTTCGGTTTAAGAACGGACTTCCTGAACGGATCAAGTTTGTAAACCAAGATACCACTGTAATGTGAATACAGTGGAGAGATGTACATGAAAGGAATTATTGATTGGGGTGGGGGTATTTCTGTCTTTTTAACATGGTTGAAGCATGGTGAGCATATACAAAGCAGTCCTGGGAAGGAGTTTGCCATGGAGAATCAGTGGGGCTGGGAAATGGAAGGCTTAAGACCTCTCTCCCTGCGCTGGTGGAGAAAGAGGGGGTGGGGGGACTGCATCGCCCCTCGCACCATGATCCCGGTGGGGTGCCATTGTGGCTGCTCCCCTTGCGCTGGGCACCACGCCCCCGCAGGCACCGTGCCATGCCCCCGGGACAAGCACCAGACCCCTGCCTGCTCTCCACCCCCGGGGCCGGAGCATGAAGCTCCACCACTATCTCCCTGATTCTCTCCTGCCAGCACCTCTATTACCGCCATTTGCCTCAAGAGGGAAAAACAGCCCTGTGTTTTCTCATAACATCTAGTTCCACCTAGAGATGGATGGATCAGTATATTCCCTGTCAGTTTTGTCTGAAATGAGAGGTCTGTTTCGTCCCTTTCCCCTATTAATCTGCAAAATGTGCATGAAATTTTTATTTAAATACATATTTAACCATAAAATGCCTACTTAAATATGTATTTTATCTCAATGAGCTTGTTTCTAAATATATTTAATCCTAAAACATGCATTTTTAATGCTTTTGGGGGACATGTTTTTGACAAAAATTCAGAGGATAACTATGATCTACATATTAATCCAGGAGGTACAGATCAAGTCAGTTTGCATCTGAACTCACAGAAACTGAAATTCTATCCTGAGCTCCATTCCTGCCTCCTGCTCATTTCATTGCAGATGCAAACTTCTTGACAGATTATGCTCTAAATAATATAAGTAATAATAGCAGTTGCTTCCCTTATACTCTTTAGGAAAATATACTAACTATAGATTATGTAGTGATGAATATTATTGGCAGAGTTTGGGCTGAGAGCTATCTGACAAGTCAGAAGGCAGTTTAGTATTCCAACCAAAACAGCTGTGGAGAAAACATGGATCTACTAAAACATAGAGTGGTATTCAGCTATCACATCCCATCAGTTCAAGCATTTCTCCTCTCTCCAGATGAATGCACCTTACAAAACTGACAAATTTGCATGAGGTCAGTTTAGGGGTTTTTTAAAGCAAACTAGGGATGCATGTGGTGCTGTGGTCTAAACCACTGAGCCTCTTGGGCTTGCTGATCAGAAGGTCAGCAGTTTGAATCCCCGTTACGGGGTGAGCTCCCGTTGCTCGGTCCCAGCTCCTGCCAACCTAGCAGTTTGAAAGCAAGCCAAAAAGTGCAAGTATATAAATAGGTACCACTCTGGTGGGAAGGTAAATGGTGTTTCCCTGCACTACTCTGGTTTCGGTGTTCCGTCGCACCAGAAGCGGCTTAGTCATGCTGGCTACATTACCCAGAAAAACTGTCTGTGGACAAACGCCGGCTCCCTCAGCCTGTAAAGCTAGATGAGTGCTGCAACCCCAGAGTTGTCTGCGACTGGACTTAACTGTCAGGGGTCCTTTACCTTTTTTAAAGCATACTAATGTGGAGAACTGAGCATAAGATTAGAAAATTGAGGAACTGGCAGATTTCTTCTTGCTTATCCCAAGGCATTCTTAGGTAAATGGTATTTCATCAACCACCCCCTGCTGCCAACTAGCTTGAGAAGCTGCCTGGTTTGATGCTTAGGGGGCCTGGTATATGTGCCCCACTGAATGCTAGACAATGGGGGTAGCAGGCACATGTCAGATCCTGCAGAGCCACTCTTCCCCTATACAGGGAGCTGGAATTCATATGCTCTCATAACTTAATGGTGATGGGTTGGAGCCAGAGCTGTGCTAAGGGTGGTAAGCAGACTGGCATTCCCTTGCTGTCTGCATAGCTTCTGTTTGCCCACACTGGATTAGCTTGGCTACTGCTTCAGATCCTCAAGTTATAGGAGGCTGTTTTGACATTCTCTCTCTTAAAATAAAAATGTTCCTTTGACATCTCAGGGTCACCTTATTTCCAGTTCAAAATTCCTGCTCCAGGTGTTGTTCTTTTCCTTTGGAACAGAGAGAGAGAGAGAGAGAGAGAGAGAGAGAGAGAGAGAGAGAGAGAGAGAGAGAGAGCGCAAAGGGTTTGGGACTTTGATTGGGGAAATATTTCTTTTCCACCTTTATGCGTATCAATAAGTGCTTGCCTGGAAAGTGTGTAAATACGGTTAGCTGAACGTCATTGTCAAAATACCACAGCAAGTTCTCTGCTTGCAAGAAAAGAGAACATTTAGCATTTCATGCAGTACAGAAGCTCACATTTCAGCATCCCTCAGGGTATGTTTTTCAGTCCATTAAGCATTTCCAGTTTTGTTCTGGGCCACTGCTGTAACAAAGAGCCCTCTATTACATCATTTCCTTTCTTTTGTAGACTTAACTGTTTCTTTTCTTAGATGTTCTATCAAAAAAAAAGTCTCATTGGCACTAATGGAAGAGAAGAAAGACTCACTCTTTTAATGGGACTCATCAGAGCTCTATAACTAAGATCAAAGGTAATTTTCATTAATATATATATTAAAGCCATTTGGGGTACCCTCAAATAGTTCTTTTTGTTTCTTTGCAGAAGGTGGGGTGCTGGCCCAAAACGGCACCCACCTAAGAGGTGCCAGAACTTCTCTCCGGTGCACTCTGGCTGAAAAAAAGCACTGGTTGAAATTTTGGACAACGATAGCCATCTGGCATGGATACTTTAGCTGAAATTCCAGCATTCCTTGGGTCCCTTCCAGCTACAATATTCTCTTCTATTCTATTGGCAAAAATATGCTAAAGAAAGAAAAGGAGATTGCAGAGAGGCTGAACGAATTATTTGCATCTGTTTTCCCAGTAGAAGTTGTTAGGCAGATCCCTTTGCCTGAACTAACTTTCTCAGGTGACAAGAGGTTATAATTTCTCATCTTCTGTGTCAACACCCTCTGAAAGAAGCTTTCAGATATAATACTAACTAATGTGATTTTCTAATTTTACATTAAATTGATACTGAAAATTATCAGGCCCAGATAACCGATTACAAGTGTAGGAGAATTAAATAAAAACCAATTGGCACATAAACAGCCACACTAATATGTTATCACTTCACATTAAATATAATAAAAATAAACTTCAAAGGCACAGTCCGCTGAGAATATAGAATGGTGCAATTTACTTACAAGATCAAGTAAACCATTTCATAAAAGCCAGCAGTATGATAGTTTAGGGAGGACATTCCACTTTTAGGATGTAATAAATTAATTTTAAAGGAAATGCTTAATCCACAAAGACTGAATGAAGTACATTGGTTCCTAGTGTCAATTTCCAAACATCTGTTTCAGACAATCTTAAGGTTGACACTGATGATCATTATGATTAATAGAGTTTTCATTTTATTTTTATATCCTTAAACTCCCACAACTTTTGTACTAAAGAAGCCTCAGGTAAGATCAACACTAACAAAATCTAGAGTTCAACATCTGGGCTTAGACCTGGCTTTGGAACTGAAATCACATTGGTCTCCATTTCTTTATCAGGAGGGCAACATAGGCAGTGGCGTAGCGTGGGGGTGCAGGGGGGCTGACCGCACTGGGCACAACATCTGGGGGGGGGGCGTGCTCACACTCGCAGCTCTCTGCCCGAGTGCTAAAATCCATGGGTTAGGGGGCGCAAATTACTTGCCTTGCCCCAGTTGCTGACAACCCACGCTATGCCACTGAACATAGGGAGTGCAACTGTCCTGCTTCCTCTCAATCTCTCATCTGCTTTTGATGCACATTGACAATAGTATTCTCACGGACCATCTCTGGTAGAGGTGCATCAGGGCCACTGTTCTGTAATGATTTTGGTCCCGTTTCAAGAGACTGTTTCAGTAGGTTGGGTGAGTATTTCTTGGAACTCCAGCTCTTGAGCTTTGGGGTTCAGCAGGATACTACATTGTTCTCAGTGCTATTTAACATCTATTTAAAGACATTTGGAGCAAGGTGCCATCAGTACGTTGATGATACCCAAATGTACTTCTGAATTGGAAGTGGCTGTGCAGGTCCTGAATCAGTGTCTCAATGCAGAGGTGGACTGGTTGAAAGCTAAAAAACTGAGTCTACATCCTGGCATGATGGAGGTCCTATGGATGAGTGGTCCTAGTATCTGGGAAGTTGATCAGCTGCCTGCCCCGAATGGCGTTGCGCTCTCCCTGAAGGAATAAGTGTGTAGTCTGGAGGTGCTCCTAGATCTAGCTCTGTTACTAATGTTAGTTTCTGTTTCCTCACTGTGCAGCTGCTTGCAGTCATAGGACTCTGTTTACATTCCACAGAGTCCAGATACTGTTGGATTCTCACGGGAAAGGGAGACGGGATGTGACGTTACTGGTTTCCTGTTTCCTTTGTTCTGTTGTTTCCTTTGTTCAGTTGCTCTCTGCTTCTCATAGAGAGAAGATGTATATTTATTTGCTCTCTGCATAGCTTAGTAATAAAGAATGGCGTGTAGCTCATACCTATCTCATCCTTCCGCTGTGGTGTTGTTTTAATGCTCTGCTGGGAGGGCTTGGAGGAAGATGAGCCTTATCAGCTCGGACGAACGGAGCTGAAATCCCAATAACTAGAAGTGCCTTTTCCCAGATTTGGCTGGTAAGACAGCTACAGCCATTCCTGAATCAGAATAGCTTGACCACAGTTGTCCATAAACAAGGTTGGATTATGGCAACACACTCTATGTGGCTTATGGGGGCAACTACTGTGGGATCTGTACTGGCTGCCAGTCTGTAACCGGGCTAAGTTTTTGATACTGAGATATAAGACTTTGCACAGTTCAGGGCCAGGTTACTTGAAAGGCCAACTTTCACCATATATCTCTAGTAGATCACTACATTTTGTGAGAGAATCTCTCCCTGAAGTTCTCACAGTATCAGAAGCCCATTCCACAGCAATGTGAAGCAGGACTTTTTGTCCTTGTCTGTGCTTGTTCTGTGGAGTAGCATCCCTGTTTATATATGACAAGTGCCTATTGCTTGTAATTTCTGGGTCCAGTTCAGGACATTCTTCTTTTACAAGCTTTTCCAGCTGGAAAAAAAGAACAATTTTCTGTCTTGCATGTTTATTTGTATTGTTTTAAACATTATTATTATTATTAACCTTGAAATGTATATGAAAGGCAATTCATAATTGAATAAGAATAGAATTCAAAGAAACTCTAAGCATTTCCCTGAACACAGGAATGCTCAAATTGTGGGTGGTGGCAGGATCATGAACACATGCCTTGTTCCCAAGACCCTTGGGTTCATTGACCTTGACTGTGAATGCCACAAACATATGCATCACACAAATACCGCAGTCGGGGAGCCATGATTGGCTGCAGCTCCCTCATGAATATACACTCACTGACAAATTCATATTTGGCTTCATGTAGAGTATAAAATATTCTTCTCTGAATGGAACACACTGAGGAAATGAGTCATCTTCGTTTAGGGAAATCCCAATCTCTTAACTTAATGTCTGTAACTGGGTGGTAGCAAGGTTTATATGAGATGCAAATCATTACACCGAGCATATATTTCCAAGGAAGAGTGTTGTTAAAGTGATTGGTGCAATTATCATATTTTCCAGTTCCTTTTTAAGCAGGGGATGTATTGTTGTTCATTAGCGTCCGTTCACAGTCATTGGTTGTGGTCTCCATGGGTAGGAAAGAAGGCAGGAATAAGCCCTCAGACCCACCATTTCCCATTGTGAATGAATAGTGAGTTAACTACAGTAAGTGCTTGGTATGAACATTGGAGAAAATGGCATAATTCAGAGATGAGTGAAGCAAATAAATAAATAAATAACTGAGGGATGCAGGAAAAAAAATATGGATGAAAATATTTCTGTAGAAAATTCCTACAGTTAGGGTTTCTTTCCCCTGGGTGCATCATTCTACACCATCTGTTGTATGTACAAAAGAATGAGATTAATGCGCATTATTTTCTTCCAGAGGGGATGTTTCACAAAGTTTATGGTGATATTTTTGGATTTTCCACAAAACCTTTAGAGGTCAGGGTGACATTGCTTTTTGCATACAGAAAAGGGGTGATAATAATAGCACTGAACAGATGTGATCAAATTTCTTGGCTGCTACATACTTCTCAGTAGTCTACATTACAGTAAGCATCTATCTCCCCCCTCCTTTCTGTCTGTAACTTCTTGAAGAACTTACCTCCTGGTGTTTCTTGTCTGCTTTTATTTATTTACTAATCGTTACATTTATATCCCACTTTTCCTCAAAGGAGCTCAGGGATGGCATACATGGGTCTCTCCCTTTTCATTTTATCCTCACAAGATAGCTATGAAGTAGAACAGTCTGAGAAATTGTGACTGGCCCAAGGTCACCTAGTGAGCTCCATGGCTGATTGGGAATTTGAACCCTGGTCTCCCAGGTTATAATCCGACACTCTCACCACTATGCCATACTGCAGAGCTTTCTAAACTGTGTGTCGTGACACATTAGTGTGTTGGTTGCAGTGCATAGGTGTGTGACGCAAATGCTCCCTGTGCTCCTCCTGGGTTTGGAAAGCGGTTAGTTTAACTGCCAGTTTGCTAGTAAAACCGTGTCACGAAATGATGCACCTCTTAAAAAGTGTGTCACCAACATGAAAAGTTTGGAAAGCTCAGCCATACAATATCTCATGTTTCTTGTATCGAAATGCACTGATCTTCTTTGTTTCCCTAATTGGCAAACGATGATGTGAATGAGAAGTGGAGAAAGGTCTGACATCACAACATGAGATACATTTCCTAGTCATTTGAGTTCCTATAGGGAGCTTGTGCCAGATTTACGTATAAGCTAAACAAGCTATAGCTTAGGGGCCCACTCTCTTGCTCCCCACCCCAAATATACTTCTTCTTAATTGTATTTCACTATTAATATACAGTGGAACGTCTACCTGCGACCATAATCCGTTCTGGAGGTCCATCCAGAGGTCAAAACGAGTCCTGGGAGAGGCACCATTGTGCGCAGGTGCAGACAGAGATCTCTGCTTCTGTGCATGGGTGAACGGTGATTGCTCCTTCTGTGCATGCACAACTGGCAGCAAACCCGCCGGTTACTTCAGGGTTTGCTGCAGACGTTGGGCAAAATGGAGGTGGATGTAAGATTTGTACCTCTTCTTAATTGTATTTCAGTTCAACAATTACTTTGATAAAATACATATTTTGTTATGTGCAAATGGCTTTAGATACCTATTAGGTCCATAAATCACCATATGTCATATATTCAACACAAAAAAACAAGGACAATTTGTTGTTGACAAAGGACAGCTGGACATATGAAGGGCCCCATTACCTTCAGTAGCTTAGGGCCTCATCAAACCTAAATCTGGCTCTGGGTTTGACCTTCAATTTGTTGATAGGTCACAACTTCAGTTACCCCCCAACTACTGGGCATGCTTGCTGGGGATATCTAGATAGTCAGATTCCAGAGATGGAAACACATTTACCACAATATCTAGTTTAGGTTAGCTCATGTGGCATAGCTACTTGGAAGAAGGAAAATGAATGACCTAAGTCCATCTGTTTTGTGGTGGTCTTACCATTGGCCTGGTGTTAATACGTGCTTTGCAATTTTTATGAGTAAACACATATTGCCAAATTGTCAATAAACAGATTGAAAGAGCATACAAATAACTAGTAAAATCAATAGAACAACTGACAGAAAACAAACTACTGCACCTGTATAACAATGATTTTTATTTTTTTAAGATGACATCTTAGGGCTGATTCACACATGCATAACATGTTGCCTGTGGTGTTAGATCTGTGATGACACACTCATAGCTGCAAGTTATCACTTGCATCAAGTAATGAACATGCCCATCAGATTTGGCTGTTAGTATCACTATCTGTAATGCATGTATGACCTACCTGCATTCTGAGACAGTAATTTCAAAGCCTCATTTGGTTAGCTCTATTGAAATCCTTGGAGTAAAAACAAACAAAAGCAAAACAAAAACCTTCTACATTCATCTTGTCCATTAACTTTGTTTTCTCCTCTGTGTGAATGATTTTAATAGGATACATGAAAAGTGTAAGGGAAGAAATAATAAATTTATTTACTCAATATATTTGTACGTGATGATTCCTAGTGCTGATCTAAAGCACAGTGAGAATCTATACACACACAAACACACACATCCCGTTGAGAATGTATTGATGTCATTATATGTGGCTCAGCATACCTTTAAAATAAATTGCAGAAATATATGGTATGTAGCAATTCTCTTGCATACACTGCTTGGGTTTCCTCTGGAAAGTTGGGAAATGTGCCTGAGGAACATGAAAGCAAATATTGGGCGCAATCCATCTCCATTAAAGTCTTATGGGAGAATTACCATTGATTTTTAACAGGGGGTGGATTGAACCATTCTTCTCATTGGCTGGTGGGTGTGGTTACGCCCTCAATCCAGATTCCTGTCAGGATTTACTCCCTCGCAGACAATGAGTTTACATTATTGTAAACCATTAGAGCCTCGCAGCACATCTTGCAGCCACTTCCAAGGGAATATATCTAAGTGCCAAAATGCCAAGGAATCCTTGCCAGGAACACTTCTCTAAATGAGCTGGGGGCAGACTGAGTCTCGGAGCAGCTGGATAGTTCGGTACACATATTGGCATTTTGGATTACTTACTTTCTTCTTAGAAGTATGAGAGGGGAGGGAAATGTTATGCAGCACACTTCCCATAGCGGAGGCTCTTTGTCTATGGTAATTTATCATTTTTCTTTGTATACCTGGCCTGCATTCCAGCTTTCCCCTTCAATATATCAGAAATAAAGATAAGGGTGGAGAACAGAGCCTTTGAGCTTTCTGTACAGGCACACTGGGTTCTAACAGGTACTGTGTCTCTACCAAACTTTACAAAATTTGGTTGATGCTTAACGCTTCTTAGAAAATGGTAAACTAGGAAACCAATGGTAACCAGCTGACATGGCTAAGATCTTAATTTCTGGTACGTATCTGTAGTAACCGTCTTTTTCATTCACTATCAGACTTCAATGGAGTACAGCAGCCATATGTCCAGTAGAGGGCTGTTCTTTTGATTTTGAATGAGCTGGTGGGGTTCTTTGCTCTCTTAGAGAGATGCCTCTTCTGGGCTTATCCCAGAACAAATGCATTCTGCTTCACTAGAATTTTGATGTTCATTAAATAAATAACAATGGAAGCAAATGTGGTGTGGTAAGCGGAACGTCAGGCTTGAATTGGGAATCTGAAATTCCTGCTTAGCTTTTTAGCTGAGGTCCAGAGCCGAGGGCCTTCTGGCGGTTCCCTCACTGTGAGAAGCCAAGTTACAGGGAACCAGGCAGAGGGCCTTCTCAGTAGTGTCGCCTGCCCTGTGGAACGCCCTCCCACCAGGTGTCAAAGAGAACAACTACCAGACTTTTAGAAGACATCTGAAGGCAGCCCTGTTTAGGGAAGCTTTTAATGTTTGATGTATTACTGTATTTTAATATTTTGTTGGAAACTGCCCAGAGTAGCTGAGGAAGCCCAGCCAGATGGGCGGGGTATAAATAATAAATTATTATTATTATTATTATTATTATTATTATTATTATTATTATTATTATTATGCTAAGTGACTTTAGAAAAATCCCATTCTCTACATACATTGGGCTCCACCCATGGGAAGCGCCAAACGGGGGCACTACAAAGTGTCCACCCTCACTTCCCTCCCCATTATCAGATTCTTGCCTTTAACATATACTGTTGCTTTTCTTTCAGACATATTAGTATGTGGGACACGACTCATCCACTTAGAAATATACTTTCCCCCTCTGTGCCAGCATAATAATAATAATAATAATAATAATAATAATAATAATAATAATAATATCATCTTATTCTTGTGCTGCCACTGGCTCCACCAGTCCCAGGCAAAATGTTCTATGATCAGGGATTATGGGAGCTGCAGCCCCACAACATTTGGAGGGCCACAGGTTCCTCATTGCTGAACTAACTAGGCTACAATTAATATCATGGCTTCCTGCAAAAAGCAACGTGGATGTGGTAAGAATGCTGAGAAATCTGTTAATAGATTCTTCCCCAACAAGTTGCTTTTGAACCAACTTAAGATGGAGTGAAGATATGCCACCAGCCTAGTTTATGAGGATATAATGGGATATTTAGGGATATATAACATATACATTCATTTGAATTCAACTGCAGTTTGTGTTCAGTGCAGTCCAGTAAATTCAAGAGCTCCAGGACCCTGCTGTGACATATAGCAGAAAGTTTCACCATTCCTTTAACTAAGCAGCATTATTGGGGGGGGGGGTGTAATCTTAGCGGTTATTTGTAATGGTGTAGAATGACTTGTGAAATGAACATAAAACAGCAAACATCTGGGGCTTGGGAAAGCAGAACCAATATCTTAAATGGCTGAGTTTCAATAGCTTAGAAAAGAATTTTGGCTGCTAGTTTGAAACTGAATTTAGAGAGGGTTTCCCCCCCCTTGTAAAGGGTTCCATGTGCCATTTGGCAGATGCTATGGCAAATGTGTATATATATTATTGGCTATCAGAGTTAATATATTTGGTCTATAAAAAGGCACATAAAATGCCTCTATTTTCAGATAGCACCCAAGGGCTGTAGTAATATTACACTTCCTCTGTTTTCCAAAGCATCCCCAGGTACTTTAAAAATAAAATAAAGACACATAGATACAATTCATACTTGAGAATTCCACTGCAAAAAAGAGTTTAACAGGCATCTGTTGTCCGTGCTTCTAAAACATGGTGGGCAACCTAAGCCCTTTTGCATTTTTATTAATATTGTTTTTGCTTTGCATCAATAGCTGGTGTAACAGAGATGTTGCTGGGTTTGCAAGTGATGAAAGTGGGAACTAGTTTTGTTCATTTTATTGTTTGTTAATAGACAATGAGGGTAGCGATGGATTGATCTGACAGTTTCAGTTTCTCTCCATTTCTTCTTTTTTAATCTTTTGTTGGATGATTAGTTCCTACTTATAAAAATTAAAGGATTTTTTTCCTCACACACAGGAGGGGAATGCCTCTTGTGCTGTTTGATGCATAAGCAAATGTATGCAAATTTAATCTAACAATTAACCAAGATCAGGTGAAAGGAGTAGAAACTAAGAACCGCTGTATTTTTATGACATTTGAAAAAGTTTCAGAGAATAAGCCGATAGTCTCAGTTGGTGGCAGGTAGGAGAGAAGGACAAACCTGGAGATGTGCTTTGTTTATTTTTAGATCTGTTGTATGGCTTTGCTTCCCAGAGAATGCTATTTGCACTGGCAAGCACTAGTCAAACTTCGGAATCCCTGGAGTTTGCACTGACAAGACCTTTGGGGCTTCAGACATAAATGTAGATTTCTCTGTTCTGTCTCCAAATAATGATTTCTAGCCCATGTCTCATCCACAATAGTTATATAATGGGGGGGGGGAGTCATAAGGACAGTATCCAGCCCCTTCCCAGGGTTAGAAGGAAAAGAGTGAAAGACAGTCAAATTGAGTGTGTTTATGAATACCCTGATAAGACCAAGGCTTGGCCATTGGTCTCCAGGATCAAATATTGGGACTTCTTTAATGTTGTTCACACATAAATACCTCCTTCCTATCTTGATAGATATCTAGAGAGATAGTGCAATGGTTTTCAACCAGTGTGCCTTGGCACCCTGGGATGCCTTGAAATGATGGTCAGGGGTGCCATGGGCAAGAATGGCCTCTACCCCTCTTTCTTTATTTCACTCCTTCCTCTGATATCCTCTTGCACCTCTCCCTCCCAAAGGCTTGCACAACTGTTTGTTACAGCAGCTGCAAACGATACTGCAAAGAGAAGGACAGGACAGGAGCTGTACAGAAGTAGATAATAAACAATGTTTGTAATGAATATAGGGGTTGCTCGTGCGTAAGTTGCCGCCACTCCTGGCTATGTTGCCTTGTTAAACCTTTTCTGTCTGGACAGCCCTTCACTTCGTGGCTGCCTCAGTCGCTAGCAGAATCCGTCAGTGGGCGTTTCTTAAACCTTTTCCAGCATAAAAGCTGTTTGACGCCAAGTCTCCTCCTACTCTCCCTGCGCGGATGTCTTCTGCGCAGGGAGGGTGTGGGTAGCGGAGGACCCGTGCTCTCCCCGCTGGTGTCCAGCGAAGAGTCCTGGAGCCCTCTCGCCGATTCCCCCATCTGCCCCCCTTTATCCCTGGTGTTGCGCTGATTTCCTTCCCCCGCTGAGCTACCTCTCTCCCTGCTGGGTCCCTCTCCAGCATCACTTGAGAGCCTTCCCTCCGCCTCTGGCTCCGATGTCAGTTCCCTGACAATGTTGTTTCTCACATCCTGCCAAGTGTATCATTTTTGCCAGAAGCAACCTGCAAAATGTTCCCTGATGTGCGTGGTGGTTATGCTTTTCAATCAGCTACCACCCATGAAAAAAAAACCTGTAGTAAGTTGCATGGAATATGATTAAAAAGGATTAATTGATAATTAGTCACGTCGCACGGTGGTTCTCCAGTAAGCAGGCAATTGTAGATTGAAGGGATTGTGCCTATATCCAAGACCTTGCTTACCAAGTAAGGTCTATCTCCCTGTAAAGGATTCTGAAAGCTTCCCACTAAGAAGCAAAGAAACTGGAAGGGATAGAAAGGATAAACTACTGACAAACTCCATCCATCCATCTCCGGCTCTCAACGGCTATTTTTCCATACAAGGTGGGAGGTAAAAGAAGAGGGAAAATTAGCCCCTAAGAAGGGGAGATAAGCAATAGGTGGACAAAAGCCAAATCCTTTGAAATTTGCACTTCTCTGAATTTTGCAAGGCAGTTGTCCAGCCAAATAATGTGTCAAAAATGCCTATACCTTAGAAGGGTATTCATAAAATGCATATATTAGTGGAAATCACATATAAAAAATGCATTATATATGGGAAAATTGCTTGTGGTTCGAGGACCCGACCCCCACGATGTGAAATAAATACACAAGGACACGTGATATAAGGTTAATGGGCAAGAAAAGGCCACAACTTTATTGATTACAGCAGTGAAAAGGTATTGGCTTACGCATTGGATGTCTAAAACAAGGGGGGTTATTCACCAGTAGGTGGAGCCTGTTGATGCTAATCCAACTATAGGCTCTCCCCTGATGTCACCGGGGGTCGTGCCATGGCCTCCCGCCAAGCAGGCATCGGACAGAGTACACGACCGCCAGATTCCTTTAACGGAATACCCAAAAATTGAAGGCATAGGCGATGGCCACACCCAGCCCTTCGACACACCACAACACATTATTTCAATGCCTAACCGCCACCCGAGCCAATAAGGCTCACCGCCAATACCCTCACGGCTGTAACCAATCCCTAATGCTGCTGATGACACTATCTAGCCAAATGTCGTTCCCCTGGTCTGAGAGATGCACCCCGTCATTCCGGTATAAGGCCCGGTCGCCGATCCGGATTTGGTCATGATAAATGACTCGGCCATTCATGAAGCGCACCCAACAGGCCACTGCCATTTACGAGTTTCCTGGCCATACAGCTCAGCGCACCGCGCCAAAAAATTCTCTTCAGGAAGGAGGACCAGAACACCGTTGTTCTGGGGCACAAGGCAGCAAACGCATCCAAGTATCTTTTTATATTCCACAAGTCTGCACTCCTTCTGTAAGCAAGGTCATTTTCCCCTAACTGAATGACAAGGATGTCTGGAGGGCCAAACGTGGCGACTTTTTCCCACAGCAGTGGCATAAGCTCTTCCCAGCGCATGCCTCTTCTCGAGAACCAGGAAACTCGAACACCGTGTGGCAGACCAAGATTAGGCGCAAGGCCGCAGCTGACCGCCCGTACGCGGGCCCAATGGACTATACTGTGGCCGCAAATCCACACGCTTCTCCTGATCACAGCTGAGGATGAAAGGACAGAAAAGGAGGTAAGTAGGGGTAATATAGCAGAGCGCATTCTAGCGAATATAACTTTTATAAGCATTGGATTTCCACCGGCCCATTTCCTTAATCCTATCCGCAGGCAGACCTAAGCGCGCAGCTGTTGTTGCAGCGCCAATCCTGAATGAGTGAGCAGCATACTCCTGGGAAGATAAACCACAAGCCTCAATAGTCTTGTGGAGTACCCTGGTGAACTGGTGCCGCAATAAGGGTGACCCATCTTCGTGAACCAGAAGCGGACCCGAGCCGGGTGGTCTGAGGTAGAGGTACCGCCTGGTGTCCTTTACTGGGCATGGACCCTGCTGAGCCGACGCTGTGAGCTTAACCAGAGCGCCCCTACCGGCCTGATCAGTTTTGGACTGACGTATCCGCACCGTCAAACTAGAGTCGGACAACTGCACGTCCTCCCTAAGGAGGCCGCGCGGTGACCCACCTGCGCTTACTTCGACCACGACTTCACCAAACCTAAGAGCACCAAAAAAGGCGATAGTGTATGCCACGGAAAAGAGATGGGCCTCGAACTTGGTCCAGCAAATTGTCCTGAGCTTTGTGCGTATCTGAGATAGCAACCCATAAGAAATTGGCTTACGGCCCTCAGCCCTGGGGGGCTGTAGCCTGCCCCAACCTTCGATAGCTCTGCGAACCAGGAAGTCACTACATGGATCAGAAGAAAATGTGGCTTTGGCAAAGAAGCTGATGGCGGCTACGTGTACCTTTAATGTTTTAGGGGCGCGACCCAAATCATCAAGATGGGAAAGGTACTGCAGAACATCATCGGTGGTGGGTGGAACATTATGCGAAAGGCCAGATAACCCAGACCTGAAACCCAAGAAGTCGCACCAGGCCTTCTTGTAAGACCGGAGAGTGGAGGGTGCGACAGACGCTAATACTCCCTGTATCACTTTGCGTCTCCAACGCTCCACAGGTGCTCCGGAAAGGGTTCGGGCAACAGTCTTGCTCCAGGTGCTAGCGACCGGAAGCGAGATATCTGAAAGCGAGACAAGGCATCGGCTATATCATTATTGGTCCCTGGTATGAATTTGGCTGAAAAAATTATGTTGTACTCAAGGCACCGGAGAACGAACGCCCGCAGAAGGGAGGAGACCCTCACAGACTGAGATGACTGCCTGGCCAGTATGTTCACCACTGCCAGCGACGAGAGGACGGAGAAGAATGAGGCCGAGGAGAGGCTGGCACCACCGCAAAAGGCTACTGAACACGCCCCCTCGAAGGCACCTGGTTGGATGCCTGCTGAGAGGGCATGGGCGCCAGCCAGGTGAGAGGTGGAGGCAGGGGGCTAATGCCCCCTGCTAGGGGTGGTGCTCCCGCCCACAACCACTCCCCTCTCTTCCAGGGAGGAGAGTCTTTGCAAAAGTGCATTTTGGAAAAATTGCATGCAAACATGTTTATAATAAGAAAAATCTGCACAGAATTGCTGATAAATTTCCATGAGAACTGGAAAAAAGGCAATTCACAAACTGATGTGAAAATTTGGAGGACTGAAAACTGGTAAAAAAAGGAAAAGAAACTGAAATTGTCAAATGGAAATAAAGGATATAAAGCTATGACTCCCCTCTGTTCTTCACCTTTCCCAATGTTGCCTCTGTCAGTTTTCCACTGGGAGTCATCTGAAAGCCCTTGGTGTTTGAATTCTAGGTGAAATTCTCTCTCTTCCTCTCTTTTTAATAAGGTAGAAATATATATGATTGTGATAAATGTTGCGTAGTCGGAGGTGGAGCCTGAGAAGAATTTCTTTCTAGACATGTGCAGGCAGTGAATGTACGCAACAGCTAAGCCCAAAGCCTGAGCTTGTCTATGCACAGCTTTTGCTATATCAGCAAATACAGGCAAAATACCATGCTCTGCAGATACAGTACTTTTCTCCCTTTTTTGCCAAGTAGCCACAGGGGACTGAGACAATTTCTTTGAAGTCACTGTCTGACTGCATAGATCTGCAGTGTCACTCTACAAAGAGAGTTCTTACCTGTACCAGTGCAGAAGAGGGACAGGTCAGAAATGAATTGTTGCACAGTTTTGAGAAACAAGGTGAAGGCAATAGGGAAAGGGTTATAGTCCCGGTACCTACCATAAAAAACTGAGCAGCAATAGTCAGTCTTTCATAAAAGTGCTGCCCATCTGCTGAGATCAATCCATACGTGTCAGTTCTAATGAAAAAATGGTGGCAGATTACCTTTCCCGTTGAAATAAAAGCAGCTTTCCTCTGGAATAGATTGGTTCAGTTCAGAATCTTTTTGAAATGGGTTTCTTGGTTAACTTGCTCATCCTCCCCACGAGGGCTGCACGTTACATTCCACATGGGTATGTTGGTTGCCATGTGTCCTCTTTTTTCAGGACATGTCCTCTTTTTCACAGGTATGTAGCGGTCCATAGTTAAAAGTAAGGTAAAGGTAAAGGGACCCCTGACCATTAGGTCCAGTCGTGACCAACTTTGGGGTTGCGGCGCTCATCTCGCTTTATTAGCCGAGGGAGCCGGGGTACAGCTTCCGGGTCATGTGACCACCATGACTAAGCCACTTCTGGTGAATCAGAGCAGCGCATGGAAACGCCGTTTACCTTCCCGCCGGAGCGCTACCTATTTATCTACCTGCGCTGGTGTGCTATCGAACTGCTAGGTTGGCAGGAGCTGGGAGCTCACAACAGGAGCTCACCCCGTCGCAGGGATTCAAACCGCCAACCTTCTGATCGGCAAGCTCTAGGCTCTGTAGTTTAGACCACAGCGCCACCCGCGTCCCTATAGTTAAAAGCAGAAGTTGGCAAATGTGTCCTCTTTTTTGCTCTTTAAAATGTGGAAACCCTAGTATGTTCCCAAGAGCACACCTCCCAGATATTTTATCCAGCTTTCAGAGCTCCCCCCCCCCTCAGCTGGAACTTGGGGGAACTCAGTTCACCTCTCAGATGGGTGACATTGTCATTCTAATAGAATGAGGGAGGAGTTCACTGTGAGTTCTGGCACCTCTTTTTCCTAGAAAAATAACACTGGCGGCTTTCCCGACTACCATCATTTTATGGGTCTCTGCAACTCTGTCCACAACAACCAATCATGGGGAGTACATTTTAAAAGGGCACTGAATGTCAGGCAACCCAAGGCCTGGTTAAAGAAGAACACTTTTGCCTGGTACCTAAAGGGGTATAATGAAGGCGCCAGGCAAACCTCACTGGGGAGAGCATTCAACAAATAGGGAGCCACTGCAGAAAAGACCACCTATTACTTTAAAGGTGGAAAGTCAACTTCTCTCTTTTTTCACCACTACAGATTCACCTTTTGACTTCTGCCACAAAATGTCTGTACTATACTGTTTACCAAGGCCATTAACAACATCTCAGTAACTGTGCAAATCTAGATGCGGTACAGAACCTACCAGACATACTTTTATAATTAAATAAAAGCAATGTTTTTATTTATTATTAATTCTAAAGACATGATAAGGTCTCTTCCAGCACTACAAATCTATGAATACTATACTCCGATTTGTTACTGTTTCTTTAAGGCTTACTTACTTCTTTTGCTGCGATAAGATTGCATACCCGCCAACATTTCTCTGATGGAAATAGGAACGTTCTATTCCGTAATGATAATTTTACTATTTATAGCTCACACATCTTACTGCGTTGTCCCAGCCACCCTGGGCAGCTTCCAACATATATAAAAGCTTAATAAAACATTATTATTATTATTATTATTATTATTATTATTATTATTATTATTATTATTATTAAAACTTCTGTATACCGGATTGCTTTTAGATGGCTTGGGGGTCAGATAACTCCATACCCTCCAACATTTTTCCAATGCAAATAGGGACATTCTAAGGAAAAGCAGGACATTCTGGGATCAAATCAGAAACCGGGGTGGCTTCTGTAAATCAGGGATGTCCCTGGAAAATAAGGACACTTGGAGGGTTTGGGATTGCTGTATCTTTAAATAATAGTTACAGATTGGGACAATGCCAAGATAGAAAACCAGTATCCCTCCAGATACTGTGGGACTCCATCTCCCATCAGTCCCAGCCAGCATAGCCAGCAGCCAGGAATGATGGGAGTTGTAGTCCAACAACAACTGGAAGGCCACTGGTTCCCTATCCCTGCATTAGGGGTTTTGCTTCTTGGGACAGGTGGCTACTGTCTATCCCAATAAATGATTTGAACTGTAAATGCAACCTGTGCCATAGGTACTCCTTGCAGTGGCGTAGCGTGGGTTGTCAGCACCCGGGGCAAGGCAAGTAATTTGCGCCCCCTAACCCATGGATTTGCGCCCCCTAACCCGTGGATTTGCGCCCCCTAACCCTAACCCCCAGATGTTGCGCCCGGTGCGGCCGGCCCCCCCTGCACCCCCCACGCTACGCCACTGACTCCTTGCATTTCCTCTCCAATTTTTCATTGAAGGCGACTCCTTGCTCCCAAAGGATGAGTTTCCTCTGAGATCATTCTGGGTGTTTGTTTTTTTCCCCATCTTTCTACAAGGGCACTTGAAGGCAGTGCCTACTTTCTAGATGCATGTTGCCTTTTCATTCACAAGCAGATGGCAGATGATCCATATATCACCTTCCCTTCTTCACCTTGTCTCTGGCTAGCCTTTTTTTTAAAAAAAAAATAAAAATAAAAATACTGAGTCTTGGTATAGTATTTCTAAACAGGAACGCTTTCAGGGGTCAGCAAGCTTTTTCAGCAGGGGGCCGGTCCACTGTCCCTCAGACCTTGTGGGGAGCCGGACTATATTTTTTAAAGGGGGGGGGGATAATGAATTCCTATGCCCCACAAATAACCCAGAGATGCATTTTAAATAAAAGCACACATTCTACTCATGTAAAAACACGCTGATTCCCAGACTGTCTATGGGCCGGATTTAGAAGGCAATTGGGCCAGATCCGGGTCCTGGGTCTTAGTTTGCCTACCCATGCTTTAAAATCATCCATGCAAATTTGAATGAGACTGCTGAGAACTGCTGGCTTCTGCCCCTTGTGGAGGCCTGTGTTACTATAGCATCTCAAGTATAGCATCTCAGATCAATGCTGACTGGCTTTTTCATTCAAATTTCAACTTGGCATACCCAATATATAACCAGTGAAATGACAGAAATAAAGGGCAAATAAGCAAGAGTTTTAAAAGGCAGGGCAGGGGTTGGGTTTGTCGTGATTCTGCTCTATATTGAACCCTCAGGTTCCCCATCCCACCCCTCTCACTGTCCCTGCTCTGTGTCCTCCTTTGGTGTTTCTGAGTGTGTGGAATGTAGCCCTGAACTGTGATAATGCCTCTTGCTTGCCAGGATGCTGAGATGTGCATGTATGTGACTGGAATGTTGCCTACTGTACAACAGTGAGGGATGCATCCGTTGCTCTACCCAGTTATGCCTCTGGCCATAGCTACCACTGTCATGTGGCCCCCTGAAGGGAACCTCAGGCTGGAAAAGGTTCTCCACTCCTGTTCCATGGCTCCAAAATGAACAAACCTTTTAGGCTGCATAGACCAGCTTCTCTCCCCTACCTGCTTTTCACATAACCAAGCAATATGTGGGCCACCTTCCCAAAACAATGGACCCGTTGCACACCAGAACTTGCTATGAAGTTTAGTTCTCTCTGAGCCAATGCAAGGTGCTTAATCAGCTCAGGTCTACCTTGGCAACCCTCCATCCAACCCTATGAAGACCTACCCCACATTTCAAGAATGATTAGCACTGGGTTAAGTAAAATTAAAATAGGTGAAAAAAGTATTGAAGTGAGAGTATCTTCCTGGCTTCTTCTAGCACCTTCTCTCCATTGCAAAATCAATTTCTTCCCAAATACTAAGCAAATGCTTGCCAAATTTAACAGTCTGTCTCTTGAGTATGCAAATCCAATTAAAATGCTCAGCCAATGGAGAGGGAGAGATAAAATAGGCCCCTGAGAGAATATAGCATATGTTCATGAAGTTTTGTCAAAGAATACTTCTCAAATTTTCCAAGTGGAAGTTCATTGCCTAAATCTAAGAATGCCAGGTGGAACTTTTGCAATGCCATTTAACTAATAACAATGCCAAGTATAGAGATTCTAATTGTTTCTTAGCTAGCTAAACAGCTGCAGTGCATAGCAGAAAAAAAGCTTATGCAGTGCTTTCCCCCCTTTTTTTCTTTTTTAAAAAGGTGTTGGTACTCACCATGAAGTAGCTGCCATACTTTTAACATTTGGGTGGGGGGAAAGGTGTCAGTACTGGTACCCTTGAGTACCCCCCCCCCAAATAAACTCCGCTTATAAGGTATTGTAACTTGGGTCTGTTTCATATGTTGTGGATGCAATCTTCTGGGTCTGAGAGTGAAAGATCTGGGGTCAGATGGGGTCACTGCTCCTTCCTACTGAAGGCCTGGACATTAGTAGGGAAAGTGGGATTCTGCCATATAATGGAATGATGGTTTTCCCCTTGCCTTGGTAATCTTCTGGAGAGGAAAGGACTGAAATCTTCCACAGACCTTTGTCTTGACTCTTGTCTCCAAAAGCTGCTACTGTTGTTATTTTTTGTTGTTGTTTAGTCGTTTAGTCGTGTCCGACTCTTCATGACCCCATGGACCAGAGCACGCCAGGAACTCCTGTCTTCCACTGCCTCCCACAGTTTGGTCAAACTCATGTTGGTAGCTTCAAGAACACTGTCCAACCATCTCGTCCTCTGACGTCCCCTTCTCCTTGTGTCCTCCATCTTTCCCAACATCAGGGTCTTTTCCAGGGAGTCTTCTCTTCTCATGAGGTGGCCAAAGTATTGGAGCCTCAGCTTCATGATCTGTCCTTCCAGTGATCACTCGGGGCTGATTTCCTTAAGAATGGATAGTTTTGATCTTTTTGCAGTCCATGGGACTCTCAAGAGTCTCCTCCAGCACCATAATTCAAATCATCAATTCTTCGGCAATCAGCCTTCTTTATGGTCCAGCTCTCACTTCCATACATCACTACTGGGAAAACCATAGCTTTAACTATACAGACCTTTGTTGGCAAGGTGATGTCTCTACTTTTTGTGTTTTAAATTATTCTTATTACATGTAAAATAGCAATAATGAATGTAAGAGGTTGAGAATGTGGCTGGGTGTTCCACAGGGCGGGTGCCACTACCAAGTAGGCCCTCTGCCTGGTTCCCTGTAGCTTCACATCTTACAGTGAGGGAACCCCCAGAGGCCCAACAGAGCAGGACCTGTGTGTGGGCTGGAAGATGGAGGTGGAGACATTCCTTCAGGTATACATGGCCAAAGCCATTTAGGGCTTGAAAGGTCAGCACCAACACTTTGAATTCTGCCCAGAAATGAAAGCTTATGCATGCTTTCTCACCTCTGCCTCTAATTCCTGACTTGATTCTTATAGACTTTTTTGCAGATAATTAGGCATTTTAAAAAATAAAGTATGAGCAGTTTGGATATAAGCAAGTGCTAGACTTGAGAGGTGCTTAAAGTTCAGCTGGTATGAAACCAACAGGTTCCATCTCATATTCTCATATATATATATATATATATATATATATATATATATATGCTTTCGTAGATTTTCACGGGTACAGGAATGCAGGTTTTGGTGTTTTCGGGTATCTTCCCGTGTAAGAGTTGGGGTGTCTAGGCGACGTTTCGACGAGGTCTCACTCGTCATCTTCAGGCTGGTGCTTTCGGCTTCTTGTTACTAGAACAGAGCAGGATCTCAGTGTTTGAGTTCCTATAAATACTGTGGAGGGGGTGTGGTGTATAGCCTCCAACGTTCTGGGCAGAGAGGAAGTTCCCAGGTTATTGTGCCTTTTCTTCTTTTGTTCATTGATTACTTGAGGGATATCTTGAGTGATTTCTTGAGTGATATTCTGAGTACCACTTAGGAGGGTCATTAGGTGTGGATTAGTTGCTAAAGCTTTCGTGTCTTGACCTCTTGAGCTTGTGAAGAGTTTTTCTGAGTTTTTCTGAGAAGAGTTTTTCTGAGAAGATGGCTGTACTGCACTTAGTTGTGCTCTGGCTTGGCTGGAAATTAGCCCTCCCCACAAAAACCGACACCAGAACCAGAGGCACACAGAACGCCATCTCCAATCAACCACACCAGACCCAAACCCAGACCCTCTCCACAGATAAATTACAGATACCATCCAGTAGCCAAACCATAGTGGCACCTCCGGATGCTGCACCCCCCTGCAATCCCTACACAGATCTGGCTGGCACAGGGCACAAAACCACAGCTCGCCCCTATACACGAAGCCAAGCCAGAGCACAACTAAGTGCAGTACAGCCATCCTCTCAGAAAAACTCTTCTCAGAAAAACTCAGAAAAACTCTTCACAAGCTCAAGAGGTCAAGACACGAAAGCTTTAGCAACTAATCCACACCTAATGACCCTCCTAAGTGGTACTCAGAATATCACTCAAGAAATCACTCAAGATATCCCTCAAGTAATCAATGAACAAAAGAAGAAAAGGCACAATAACCTGGGAACTTCCTCTCTGCCCAGAACGTTGGAGGCTATACACCACACCCCCTCCACAGTATTTATAGGAACTCAAACACTGAGATCCTGCTCTGTTCTAGTAACAAGAAGCCGAAAGCACCAGCCTGAAGATGACGAGTGAGACCTCGTCGAAACGTCGCCTAGACACCCCAACTCTTACACGGGAAGACACCCGAAGACACCAAAACCTATATATATATATATATATATTCCTCTCTATTCCTAAGTGTGGCACAGGGTTTTCAGAAGCCTCAAGCAACTCTAATTATAGAACAAGTCTTTGCCTTATAGATACACATTCCACCACCTATTGAGCATAAAGGCCAACCTTTATGCAAGACTCTGATACATGCAAAAAAGATAGGAACACTCCGCATATTGAATACAGATCAGAAAGCCAAATTATGCATCACATGTACACATACTCTATAGAGGTTTAATTACCAGGATAGGTTATCTGACTGCTAGTTCACTAGCCTCTGAATTCGGAATAATAGGAGAAGGAGGAGGAAGTGGAACTGTGGCATCAGATGTGTCACACAGCTGTAGGTGGATGCCAAAGTCTTATCCCCTACCTTGCCAAAAGATGCTATCTTCTGCCCATGCTCATATTCTTTTCATCAGCTATTGGGGGACCAATTGCTCAACCCTCCTCCTTTCATCCTCTTTGTTTTCTTGACCACAGGCTGTCTGGCATAGTGAGAGAGGCATTAGTCCTGTAATGTTGATGACTGGGTGCATGCTAATCTTGAGGTGTTCATCTGGACTGAGATCACACTCATAGGGGCCTGGCTGGATGCTGTTCCTTTTTTGTTCCAAGGAGATTAGACATCTCAGCCTTGAAGTGCATTTTGGGCCAGTTATCATTATGTAATGTTGAAACGTCAAGCTTTGTGACGGAGCTAATGTTGCCTCTTGCGTGTGGTAACAGAGTGTTCTTTTCTAAGCTAAACATTCATCCCTCACACAATTTATGATTGATTCTTATTGCATTGAGGGGAATAGAAAAACTAATGGCACACAATATTGCATAAAGATAAAGGCATCTTATAAAGAGATAGATATAGAGTTGTACTTCAGAGCTCAGCTGGAAGAATTCAAGGCTTTTATGAAGAAAATAAGTTACACAAGGACACGGATACATTACATAGAATGAAGTTAAACAATAAAAGTAAAAATGTAAAGGACCCCTAGATGGTTAAGTCCAGTCAAAGCGACTATGGGGTTGTGGCGCTCATCTCACTTCAGGCTGAGGGAGCTGGTGTTTGTCCACATACAGCTTTACAGGTCATGTGGCCAGCATGAATAAACCGCTTCTGGTGCAACGGAACACTGTGATGGAAACCAGAGTGCACAGATATGCCATTTACCTTCCCGCTGCAGTGGTACCTATTTATCTACTTGCACTGGTATGCTTTCGAACTGCTAAGCAGCTGGATCACAGCAACGGGAGCTCACCCCATCATGGGAATTTGAACCACCGACCTTCTGATTGGTAAGCCCAAGAGGCTCAGTGGTTTAGACCATAGCACCACCCACGTCATAAGAACATACACAATAAAAACATGCCTAGCTTATTTAAAAGAGTTGATATCCCTGTGAATTGTAGCATGTACTAACTTGTACCACTTAAAGCTGTTAAAATTAGTAACTCTGCATGCCAGGGTTGGCTGTCGCAGAATTAGAAGTACTTTCTGAGCCAACCCTTTTCCTCCATGCAGGAAATCCAGGGTTTGAACATTCCCAACAGATTACTATCCAGTCTCTGCTTGAAGACCATAGGAGCCAACTCCTAGGGGCTGTAGGAGCTTTGGGCCCCACAATAAAATATTTGAGGGGACGGGGGCCCCACAAAGTTGATGGGCATTCCCATTCAAATGGTGTGTGTGCACTGCATCATGTGATCAATTATGTGGGGTGGTGCTTACCTGGGCCCCCACAATATTTTATTCAGGTTGAAGACTGTCAGCAAATGAGCTTGTTTGTAGGGACCTGTCTTCTCTCTTCCTGCTAGAAAGAATTCTGATCAATTCCCAGTTGTCCCACAACTCAGTGGCGTAGCATGGGGGTGCAGGGGGGGCCGGGCGCACCGGGCGCAACATTTGGGGGGGGGCGCGCTCGCACTCGCAGCTCTCTGCCCCTACCTGGCTCACTCTCTCTCTCTCACTGCAGTGCTGGCTGTGCAAATCCGATCCGAGCCGCTGGGTCGCCGCCCACTGTGGAGGGGGTGGGTGCCAGGCGTGCGGTGCGGAGAGAGAGCGAGGGACTATCTGGGGGAGGGACAGTGCAGCGGCCGCCCAGCGCAGCGCTGAGCGCGGGAGAGAACCACACCAGACCAGACCAGGCAGCAGCAAGAAGAAGCTGGCAGCGGCGGCAGGTTAGGGGTTAGGGGGCGCAAATTACTTGCCTTGCCCCGGGTGCTGACAACCCACGCTACGCCGCTGCCACAACTGCCAAAGCAAGGTTAAGGGCACTCTGACCTCCACCTTTACCCAGAGCAACAAAGACTGCTGTGTTGAGGAGGGGCCATAGCACTCTACATGGAGCTGCCTTTGAAGGTGACTCAGATTCTACAACCAGGGCATTTTTTCAGCAGGAACTCACTGGAACTCAGTTCTGGCACCTCTCATGTGGACACCATTGCCATTCTAAGAGAACAAGGGAGGCGTTCATGGTGAGTTCTGGCACTACATTTTCTAGAAAAATAGCACTGACTACAAATAATCCAGAATGTGAAGGAGTTTATAAATTCTGAAAGACATAAGATAAGATGATAAGGTGATAATATAAGATATGATAAGATAAGATCCCAAGGGAAATGTCAGATGGGGGGGGGAACAGCATTAGGGACAAGAGGAACTTTGTATGCCTGGAAGAAAAAGAATAGACAGACAAAGCAGATTTGAAGGGCTGGAGTGGGACTGAGTTTATTGGAACTAACAAGCCAGTTTGACTGCAGGCTTCTGATCATTTGCATTAGTAGCAAATCTTAAGGAATTAATGGCAGTAACATTCCCCCCAAGGATTATGATGAAGAATAGTTTCATCCCTGCTCTGTTTTGGATGTCTGTTCACTTGGGTATCAACTTCACTCTGTACAGCATGATCAGTGAATTCTTCAAGGGGTTAATCAAGATAACAGTGTGCCAAACTGCAGGAACTGATTGCTTGGGCTGTGCGTTGGGGTTTTTTTACTCCCTGAAACAATATAAGAGATTTCCCCAAAGGCTGAAGCTTTTGGCTTTGAAGTCCGGAAGAATGGCAACTGCTGCTGTGAAAATGATGAGAGGGACTGACTAAAGAGATACTCTGGAAGTTCCGAGTTGTCATTAGGAAGCTTCATATCCAGCCTGGGTTGGAAGAATGTTCATTTTTCTAGAGAAGGGCAGGACTACTTAGGAGTTGGAGGACAAGAACTGGCAATCTATAGGCAGATGAAAATAGGCTTAAAGGTGGTAGGGCACTGAAAACTACTGTGCTAATTTTGCGAAGTTGATGAGCTTGGTTAGCCATGTAGCAGAGACAGATAGCACGTGCTTAGGACAGATTTTCTATCTCCAATACAGTCCTTGCCTTCCAGAGACGAGGATCCTTATAGTACCGGATATGTTTTTTATTCTAATGACAGCATGGTTGCCAAATGTAGTGTTTGACTGATGAACTGAATTTATAGCTAGTGTTTCTGATAGTGAAGATAAAAGGGTAAAGGTGAAGGACCCCTGACAGTTACGTCCAGTTGCAGACGACTCTGGGGTTGCGGTGCTCATCTCGCTTTACAAGCCGAGGGAGCCAGCATTTGTCCGCAGATAGTTTTTCTGGGTCATGTGGCCAGCATGAGTAAGCCGCTCCTGGGGCAACAGAACATTGAAACCAGAGCAGCGCACAGAAACTCCATTTACCTTCCCGCCGGAGCGGTACCTATTTATCTACTCGCACTTTGGGCCGTGTTTTCGAACTGCTAGGTTGGCAGGAGCTGGGACTGAGCGACGGGAGCTCGCCCCGTCACGGGGATTTGAACAGCCAACTTTCTTATCAGAAGCAAAAGAGGCTCAGTGGTTTAGGCCACCTGCATCCCTAGTGAAGATAGTATATAGCTATTATAATTAGTAGCCATATTGACATGTGAATATGTAAGAGAAAATGGTCTTTTTGTATGTGCTCCCTGTGTTGTGGCAGGTGCTTTATTGGGGGGGGGGGGCAAATCCATGAATGATAATATGTCATAAGACCTATAACCATATAATCCTTTCCAGAATCATGTGTCAAATACCGATGTTTTGTTTCCCCGATGACTATAGAATCTGAAAGTTCAGAGTTTTGAATACCTTTGTTTTTAAATTCGCTTTGAGTAAAATTGAATGAGACACATTTAATGAGTTCGCACACCATGTTGTTCACTTGATAACTGCTGCAATTTGATGGCCTGATTTTGTAAAACTGCTGTCATCAGTTATCATGTGATGAGTAATGTCTCCTATCATTTCCAGCAATTACCCAGTAATGGGAGCCAAGCTGGGAAGTGATTAACCTATCATGGGTTTGCTGTTTGGCCTGCTGTAGAGTAGGTATCACTTGATTTAGGCAAAGTTTTGCTTTTGCTTAATTTTTGCTTTCTTGATTCAAGTTATAATTGTGAAGAAAGATGTTTTAAGTCTTGTAGAAGTGGTTTCAAAAGACATTCTATTTCCAGGAAAGTCCTCTTCAGGCATTCAAGGTGAAATTTTGTGGGATTAAAAAGAAGGTGGGCATCATTCTGGGTCTTCACCCAACTTCAGACAACCTGTCATTTGACAAAATATTAGGGGAACATGGGGAAGCAGCCAGATGACGTCCCCCAACTCCTGAAGTGAACCAGAAGACATTTGTGTCTAGGAAGTGACTTAGATAGGATTAGGCCTACCACTGTACTCTGCCATAGAAGAACTCTCATAGTGAGTTCACAAGTTACCTGTGGCAGAAATACCCTTTTTCATGTCAGAGGGGAAAGTCAGACCATCTCCCAGCCCCAGAGAGTATAGATACCATAAAGTTCAGGCTCAGGTGGCCATTTTGAAGGAGCATGCTATTCTAAACCCAAGAGAACAGAACAACTTGGGGGTAAGAGGTTTATTGGGAGAAAAGAACTCCTCAAGAGCAGAATGAAGTGCTTTCAGCTGGTGCTTGGTGGGGTCTGAAATAACAGGCTATGTAAGCCAACATTTGAGGTCTATAGATGCTTTTAAGTTACCTGCTGCATGTGTTTGGGCCCATTTCTTGTAGCATTTGCCCTTGGATTACATTTGATTCTGAACTGCTTGATTGTGTTTGGATCTAGATTCTGCTTTTCAGAATCCCATCATTCCTGACCTATGCAGTTGTACTTTGGATCCCAGGTCTGCAGTTGACATTGTTGTATGGAAGTGCCCCAACCAATCCTCAAGAACCAAGACTTTATGTGAACACAAAATTCATTCCAAAATCCTCACACATCTCAGTTGCATTACACATTTTCCTATGCTGAGAGGGATGGTCTAAAGGTGGATTCTAAGTGTGCTTGAAAACCACCTGGCAGTCACAGACACCTGAGTAGAGATTCTAAATGCAGGGGATGTGTGTTTAAACCCAATAGTGTCCCATTTTATAACTGACTCATCTCACTTCAGCACCTTTGTTGCATATTTAACTGGACCTCTCCATTTTAAAATCAATGTTTTGATTTCTGAGGCTTCCGCGTGTTAAGAATTTGTTGTATTTTATGTGGCCTTCATTTTATGGTTTTATGTCTTGCTTTATCTTGTTTCCGTGATTATTTGTTGTAAGCTTCCCAGAAACTTTTGTTTCAAAAGTTCAAGATGAAAATTCAGACTCTTTTTTACAAAATCCAGTTGATTTCAAAGAGAGAGATCTCAGAGCATTCATTAATTCTTCCATTGAAATCATAAAGCTTGATGTAGGTTAGATGAGCATCATCATTTTTAATTCGTATACCGTCTTTCTATCTTACAATACTCAAGCCGGTTTACAAGCTGAAGAAACAAAAAATGTACATCTTATAACAATCTAATGCAATAAAAATGTGATAATAAAACATAACTTTAAAATAGCAACCTACATCAAAAAAGTAACATTCAACAATCATTAGAATAGTATTAAATAATAATAATAGCATATAAAAGTTAAACAGAAATTCACACAACAGTTACAATAAATAATTTCTAAACTATGATCAATAAAACAATGGCAAGCCACAGTACATAATATAATACAAAACAAATTGAGAAGCAGAGACTAGAGGGTGGAGGAAGGCAGGTGGAAGGAGGCCTTCCGGACAACGTCGCTCCCCTCACAGTTCTTCCTCCAGGACCAGCTCCCTTATGAGAATCATTCCCCAAATTTGTTTTCTTTTTTTAATATAATAATATTTATTAGTTTTCCAACAAATTGAACACAACATTACAAAAAACTACAAAAGAAAAAACATGCAATAATACAATACAATACAAAAAAGAAAAAAGAAAAAAAGAGGGGGGAAACTGCAAAACACTAACATACAACTAACAAAACACAACAAAAACCATTTAAAACACAGTCCAATTTCAATATCTTATCTTTCCTTCACTAATTCCCACGACCTCCTCACACCTCCCTTTTTGTATTCCACTTCTATTGATTGTTTCAGCAATTCCTTTCCATCTTCCTCTGTTTTCTATCCTTTAATTGTCTTAACACATTCTAACCTTATTTTTCCCTTTAATACTCTAATAATCTATTTATACTTAATTCCTTATAACATTTCTACTAAAGCCATATAGCTTCATTCCAACATCTTTCTAACATTCATTAATTTTACAGTATTTCTGTAAGTAGTCTTTAAACTTTTTCCAGTATTCTTCCACCGACTCTTCTCCCTGGTCTCGGATTCTGCCAGACATTTCCGCCAATTCCATGTAGTCCATCAACTTCATCTGCCATTCTTCCCTGGTGGGTAAATCTTGTGTCTTCCAATATTTCGTGATGAGTATTCTTGCTGCTGTTGTTGCATACATAAAAAAAGCTCTGTCCTTCTTTAACACCAATTGGCCGACCATGCCCAGGAGAAAGGCCTCTGGTTTCTTAAGGAAGGTATATTTAAATACCTTTTTCATTTCATTATAAATCATCTCCCAGAATGCCTTAATCCTTGGGCACGTCCACCAAAGGTGAAAGAATGTACCTTCAGTCTCATTACATTTCCAACTTTTATTATCGGGCAAATGATAGATTTTTTGAAGCTTAACTGGTGTCATGTACCACCTATAAATCATTTTCATTAAATTTTCTCTTAAGGCATTGCATGCCGTAAATTTCATACCTGTGGTCCATAACCGTTCCCAGTCAGCCATCATTATGTTATGTCCAACATCTTTTGCCCATTTAATCATAGCTGATTTCACCGTTTCATCCTGAGTGTTCCATTTCAACAGCAAGTTATACATTCTTGACAAATTCTTAGTTTTCGGATCTAACAATTCTGTTTCCAATTTTGGTTTTTCCACCTGGAACCCAACTTTTTTGTCCAATTTGTATGTCTCCATTATTTGATAGTAATGGAGCCAATCTCGCACTTTGTTTTTCAATTTTTCAAAGCTCTGCAATTTTATTTTGTCTCCATCTTGTTCCAGAATTTCCCAATATTTCGGCCATTTGGCCTCCATATTGAGTTTTTTCTGTGCCTTCGCTTCCATTGGTGACAACCTTTTGGGGGGTTTTTTCCCTAACAAATCCTTATATCTTATCCAAACATTAAACAATGCTTTTCTAACAATTTGATTTTTTAATGCTTTATGTGCTTTTACCTTATCATACCACAAATATGCATGCCATCCGAATACATTGTTAAAACCTTCTAAATCCAACACTTCAGTATTTTCAAGAAGCAGCCATTCTCTCAGCCAACAAAAGGCAGCTGATTCATAATAAAGTTTAAGGTCTGGCAGGGCAAATCCACCTCTTTCTTTAGCATCCGTTAGTATCTTAAATTTTATTTGAGGCTTCTTGCCCTGCCAAACAAATCTAGAAATATCCTTCTGCCACTTCTTGAAACAATCCATCTTATCCAAAATTTGCAATGTTTGGAACAAAAATAACATCCTTGGCAGCACATTCATTTTTATCACAGCAATTCGGCCTAACAATGATAACTTCAAATTTGTCTATACTTCTAAATCCTTTTTCACTTCAGTCCAACATTTTTCATAATTATCCTTGAATAAGTTCACATTTTTAGCAGTCATGTTAACCCCTAAGTATTTCACTTTTTTAACCAATGTTAGTCCTGTCTCCTCCTGAAACCTCTCTCTCTCATTCATAGTTAAATTTTTCTCTAAAACCTTGGTTTTCATTTTATTCAACTTAAAACCTGCAACCTGTCCAAATTCTTGAATCAGTTCCAATACCCTTTTAGTACTGGGTTCTGGCTCCTGTAAAGTCAATACTACCAAATTTGTTTTCTTTATGCATTCAACTGCATATGATACATTTGAGATGTACACTAATTAAGATTAGGTTTAAATCCAGGAATGCATGAGCATCCCATGGTTTATTCCAAAACCCATGTGTTGTCTAAGAGCATGTAAAGCTCAATGGCCCTTGCAAAATGACCATTGTTGCCTTCCCTTTCCCTTGTTCCAAAAGCACAAGAGCTTGTCATTTGGGAGATGGGGAAGGAGGAATATTTTGTAGTGTTGTTTTCTAGCCACATAGTGCCTACAAAAATGCATATGTGCATACTAATGCATTTAGCAGTGAAAGTAACATACCAAGATGCATCATATTAGGGGAAATTGCTTTGCAGAAATGCAGGGGCTGGGCAAAATTGCATGTAATTGCATATTAGGGGAAAATAGAACTAAAATGCTTCTACATTTCATGGGAATGTGTGTGGGTGTCAAAATGATGTGGGAATGTGGAAAACTAAGGCTGGAAAAGTGAGAAATGGAGAGAGCCTGGAACTGATAGATTCACTCATCCAACTAGGCCTACTAGACTTGGACTATCTAGAAAATTATACTGTTCACATCGTTTTTGCTCAGGAGAAGGTGAACGGCATCATTTAACCACCACAACCCCACCTAGGTCTGTTCCACCCAGTCCTATCCTTTGCAGGGAGAGGTGGCTTTCTGGGGCCCTGGGAGCATCTCTGACCAGGGCCGGATTTAGGTTTGATGAGGCCCTAAGCTACTGAAGGTAATGGGGCCCTTTATATGTCCAGCTATCCTTTGTCAACAACAAATTGTCGCTGTTTTTTGAGTTGAATATACATAGCTGTCAACTTACAGATTTGAAAATAAGGGACCAGCAGCCTCGAAAATAAGGGACCAGCAGCCCAAATAAGGGATTTTGCCATTGTAAAGAGTTACATACATTGGTAGGATTGACAGATGCTGTCAATCCGGCATGAGGTGGTTGCGGTGCCGCCGTGGGCGCTGAAGCGCCGCCCTTCTGCATCCCTCCCCATCCCCTCCTCTTCCTCCTCCCTCAGGCCACCTCCTCAGCCGCTGCCACTGCTGCTGCCTCTGGGCTTGCGGGCAGCGTGGGCTAGAGTCTCTCTCCCTCCCCCCCCTCGGGCGGGGAAGGGCCGATAGAACTCCTCGCGCCAGGATGACTGTGCCAGCGCGCACTCTCTCACACAGCGGAGGACCCCGAGCCGCTGCTTCCCTCTTGAGCCGGGCAAGCATGAAACCCAGGAAATTTAAGGGACATCATCAATAAGGGACAGCAGCGGGGCACGGCGCTGGGATAAGGGAGTTTCCCACCAAATAAGGAACGGTTGACAGCTATGAATATATGCTATATGGTAATTTATGGACGTAATAGGTATCTAAAGACATTTGCGCATGCAGAATGTAGGTACCCTATATAGAGAAATGAGCAAACCAGTGATATTTTTGGGAGCAGGCTAGAAGGCGGGGCCCAGTACTTACATCATAGAAGCCTACACAACACAAACCACTGTTGCTGAATGTAGGTTTTATTTTATTTGTTTTTTATCTTATATTTTGGAAATGCACATCTAGCTGTTGCTTTTTCCTTTAAAAGTTTTTGGGGCCCCCAAGAGAGTGGGACCCTAAACTATAGCTTGTTTAGCTTATATGTAAATTTGGCACTGTCTGTGACTGCTGCATTAATCTCCCATTTGTGTAACAAGCATTTTACTAGGCCTTGAGGCAAGTGGAGGCTTACATGATGGGCTCTTCCTCCATACAAAATAAAAAGAAATACTTCCTCTGTTTGGTGTCTAACAACATCATCCTTTCAACATGCTCTTTTCCTAAGTGCAGATTATTTTTGAATATGGAGGAGCATTTCATCATGAGAATCCCAACCTGCAGTCTGTAGTGATATAGCCCTACCTCTGTGAGAATTAGGCACAAGCTCAAAAGCACTGTGAGTTTTCTGCTACTATCCATCCAGATACTAACCTTTTTATTGTGTACCTTATCTTAAATCTAAAGGTTCTGTTGATTCAAAGACCTTGGAAATGGTTCTTTTTTGGATGAGTTGATCAATGCAGCTGGGACATTATTTCCAACAGGTCTCATCTTTGGATGAAAGTACAGAATATACCTTTGAGAAGAGGTGTGGGTAGTATGGCCTTTTCACCTTGCATATATCCACATCTGCCTTCAGAGTTGAACTCCTCCTTGGCATTCCGGCCCTTTTTGAAAGCTGTTCTTTGAAAGATGAAGGCCTGCCTCAGATCAAAGTGCCTCTATTGCCATATGCAGGATGATGAAAAGGTTATTTTTAATATTATTGATTCTGGGGCAAATAGTTTTCCACTCAGGATAATCTGTTCCGAGGTGGTAGATGCAGATTGTTTGTTTGTTTGTTTGTTTGTTTGTTTGAAGTATATGATGTTGACTGAGTGGGAGGATTAACGATTTCTCTGACTTTGAAATCATAATTAAAAAGCTCTCCCATCGGCTTTTCTTTTCTGGAAGCTGCCAAGTTGTAAGTGACTCAGCTTCAGAGATTGCCAAGAGGTAAAACTAAGAAGCTTTCTGTCCATCTAGACCATGTCAAAATGGAAAGGACATTTTCATATTGTGTTCCCCCACCCCAGACCTTTACAAAGCTTCCCAGGGTTTTTGAATGAATCAGTCATATTTTTATTTTTTTATTTTTTTAGCATAGGTGTGCTTGAAGTAGTATTCCTAAAAGCTGGATAGCCTGATTTGCAAACTGTGCTATTTTGAGCTGTTATCCCTATATGCAAGTTTCCTGTATGGTGAGCCACTTTAGATACAACTTTGATGTCTTAGGTGCTACTTGTGAGATCGTTGCCTGGTTAAAGAGAATGAAATGCAGGGATTTGTCAGCACTGATAATGAATACATTTGGTATGGAAGTTCAGATCTGCAATTAGAATGTGGGAGAGTCATGGCTTACCATTCTGCCTCATGTAGAGCTCTTTAGAACTCCATTGCTACACATCCTTACCACTACAGAAGGTTGCCCAGAGAAAGATTAATTTCCCCTGTTTTGATCTTATTCCACAGAATATGCCACCCACTGCCAAGTACAAGTCACTGTGCTTCTTATTCTTTGTAGGGCTGGGGAAATCTGTTAATTTACGTTTCTCTCCATTTCTTTCTTCTTCTTTTTTTGGAATCTTAAGTTCATGTCTTCACATTTCCACATCTGTTTGCAATGTGTAAAAAGTATTCGTATTTTAGTGTGAATTTCTCCAAATATACACATTCCTTTTGTAGGTAACTTTTTATATGCATAGTATTGCAACACAATATTCTATAATATAATGCATTTTTGTACATTATCTTCACCAAAAACATGCATTTATGTGCACACTTTAGCCTAATTATATGATTTTCATAGACATTACTTAGTAGGAGAATTGCATTGCAAAATTCAGAGAAGTGCACATTTTGAAGGACATCTGTGTTTCACTTTGTGTATTGCATTGGAACGTGCAAATTTGGTAGGTTCACCTTTAAATGCAAACTGAATCAAGTTTCTACTTCTTTGTCTTTAAATGCAAACAGTCCTGTGGAAAACCTGAATTGAGTTTTTGCAAAATTAATTTGCCTGATAATGTGAATCACGTTATATGTGAATAGCGTGCAATATTTTCAGGGACTAATATGGCAGTGATAGTTTATCCCAGAGTAATTCTGTTACCATCAGTTATCAAGGTGATAGGTTGTTTATCCTCTTTCATTAGTTAAAGGCCAGCAATGTTTGACAGAGTTGTAAATAGTATGTGTTGAAATGGGTTGCCATATGTCCTCTTTTTCCAGGACACACCCTCTTTTTTATGGGTATGTAAAATGAGAGTCATCATAGCAATCCATAGTTAAAAGTAGAAGTTGGAAAATGTGTCCTCTTTTTTGCTCTTCAAAATTTGGCAACCCTAAAAGCTTACTCTGACTTATAATTAAATTCAGACACACAGAAGGTATAATGCAGCAATAAACATCTAGATGCTTGTTATCTCTCTGTGTAATAAAGCTTCTTTTACAGTGGTGCCCCGCAAGACAAATGCCTCGCAAGACGGAAAACTAGCTAGACGAAAGAGTTTTCCGTTTTGGAGGTGCTTCGCAAAACGAATCTCCTATGGGCTTGCTTCGCAAGACGAAAATGTCTTGCGAGTTCCTGCGGGTTCCCCCCCTTTTTTCTAAGCCGCTAAGCCGCTTATCCGTTTATCCGCTAAGCCGATAAGCCGCTAAAAGCCGCTAATAGCGCTAATCCGTCAATGGGCTTGCTTCGCAAGACGAAAAAACCGCTAGACGAAGAGACTCACAGAACGGATTCTTTTCGTCTTGCGAGGCACCACTGTACTTTCTAAACTTCATATTATAATTATAGAATATCATGTTACATATTAAGGTTGTTTTGATGCATATCTCAGACATTTTAAATGCACTCCTAAAAATATAGGGGGGAAACAACCACATTTGCAAGCATGCATTTATAGGTATATATTTTTCAAGGTGCCGTCATTGTATTCAGGACTCTATCAAGGGTTGGACAATGTCACATATGGGTTTGTCTCTGTGTGAAATGGGCAACTTTGTATATCCCGATTTCAGTTGTCATTAATCTCAGCTGTGGTCCTTGGCTGCTGTGTCTATACTTCAAAAGTTTTCCCCATTTTTAGAACACCTAGCCACTGGTCATGATTAAACCAATTAATGAATTAAAGTACCTATGGGACAGCCTCTCCTGGTATGTCCCACGGAGGACCTTACGATCTTCAAACAAAAACATCTTGGAGATCCCGGGCCACAGGGAGGTTAGGCTGGCCTCAGCCAGAGCCAGGGCTTTTTCGGCTGTGGCCCCGATCTGGTGGAACACTCTGTCACAAGAGACTAGGGCCCTGCAGGACTTGACATCTTTCCGCAGGGCCTGCAAGACAGAACTGTTCACCAGGCCTTTGGCCAAGGCACAGTCTGACCCCCTTCTTTGGTAATCCTCATAGAACTCTAGCCCAATGGTTGCCATTAATTTGATTCTGAATTGATTTTAGAATGAATTGATTTTAGAATACTGTGTTATTTTTATTGTTGTTAGCCGCTCTGAGCCTGGCTTCAGCTGGGGCGGGTGGGATATAAATAATTTATTATTATTATTATTATTAAAGTAAATTACATTTAACTAAACTAGCATATTGCCCCAGCTACAATATATAATGATGTTTAGAGAAAACTATTTAATAATTCTATCACTTTTAGACGCCATTTTGAATATTTCCTTTTTCACTTCCTGTCACAGCATCAACATCAAAATTGGCTCTAGAAATAAACAAGTGTGACCTCAATTCCCAAATCCACTAATTAAATTTGTTTCCTCAATGATTAATCAACCAAAGCTCTAATCTTTAATGTGCATAAGGTGGAGCAGTCTCATTCAGAAAATTGTGCCACATATGTTCCAGCTGTTCCTATTTATCAAGGCCAGTCTCCTTTTTGCCTTTTGGAGTGATGTCAGTGATAACATTTTTTCCTCCAGTTGGCATGCTAGGGTTTTTCCTCTAAAGCACAAGTGGGGAACATTTGACCCTCCAAACATTGTTGAACTGCAATTCCCATCATTTATGGCCATTGGCCATGCTTGCTAGGGCTGATGGGAATTATAGTTCAGAAAAGGTTCCCACTCCTGCTCTAAAGAACTAAAACTGAAAGGTAGATTCATCATTCCTCTAGCACCCATGCATGTAAAGAAATGTGCACAGAGAGACATGAATTTTCCAAACACCTTTTCCTCTTCCTTTGGCCAGATTGCTCCATACACATGCACTGAAGGAAAGCAGGAGGGGGTGATGAGACTGCAAAGGTTATCTCCTCTCCCACTGCTGACATACCTGGTGGTCACATCCTCAGCCTGCATTCAAAAGAGCTCTACATCAGTTTGCAGGTAGAGCTCTTCTACGTGAATCCCAGTCTAGGTCCCCTTCATGTGAAGGAGCTTTTAAGCTCTTTTTGATGTTGTTGTTGTTGTTTAGTCATTTAGTCGTGTCCGACTCTTTGTGACCCCATGGACCAGAGCACGCCAGGCACTCCTGTCTTCCACTGCCTCCCACAGTTTGGTCAAACTCATGTTCGTAGCTTCGAGAACACTGTCCAACCATCTCATCCTCTGTTGTCCCCTTCCCCTTGTGCCCTCAATCTTTCCCAACATCAGGGTCTTTTCCAGGGAGTCTTCTCTTCTCATGAGGTGGCCAAAGTATTGGAGCCTCAGCTTCAGGATCTGTCCTTCCAGTGATGTACATGCATACAACCCCTGCTCATACTGGTTAAACTTGGGTCTCCAGCTGCTTTTGGACTACAACCCCCAACATCCCTAGCTAGTAGGACCAATGGGTCAGGGATGGTAGGAATTCAAAACAGCTGGAAACTCAAGTTTGGGAAACTTAGCATGGATGACAAGGTATGTGTGGACATGGTGGCAGCATGAGGCACTTTGCACCTATACTTCTGCAACCCCTTCGTCAGTTCATTCAGTGCAGGTGGGGGTTCATCTGAAGCCACCTTGCCTGTCTTGATAGTCAATGTTGCCACATGTGCTTTGTTTTTCATCAGTTCTAGAAGTAGTACCAGATCTTATGAGGTTATCAAATATTCCTAAGCTTCCGGGCACTGATCCTTGGTATAAGGCTGCAATCCTATACACGTTTCTGTAGGTCTCATAGAACTTAATGAGACTTACCTCTTGAAAGACCTACATTGGCTCCCAGTACGTTTTCAAGCACAATTAAAAGTGTTGGTGCTGACCTTTAAAGCCCTAAACGGACTCGGGCCAGTATACCTGAAGGAGTGTCTCCACCCCCATCGTTCTGCCCGGACACTGAGGTCCAGTGCCAAGGTTCTTCTGGCGGTTCCCTCTCTGCGAGAAGCCAAGTTACAGGGAACCAGGCAGAGGGCCTTCTTGGTAGTGGCACCCGCCCTGTGGAACGCTCTCCCACCAGATGTTAAAGAGAAAAACAACTACCATACTTTTAGAAGCCATCTGAAAGCTTTAGTGAAGCTTTTAATGTTTGACAGACTATTGTATTCTAATATTTTGTTGGAAGCTGCCCAGAGTGGCTGGGAAAACCCAGCCAGATGGGCGGGGTATAAATAATAAATTATTATTATTATTATTATTATTATTATTATTATTATTATTATTATTATCAACATGCGAAGGATTGCGCTGTTGGGATTTTAACTGGGGGAAAACCTATAGAAAATGCGGTGTAGCTTAAAGGTAAAGGTAAAGGTACCCCTGCCCGAACGGGCCAGTCGTGTCCGACTCTAGGGTTCTGCCTCCATCTCACTTAAGAGGCCGGGGGCCAGCGCTGTCCGCAGACACTTCCAGGTAATGTGGCCAGCGTGACAAGCTGCATCTGGCGAGCCAGCGCAGCACACGGAAACGCCGTTTACCTTCCCGCTAGTAAGCGGTCCCTATTTATCCACTTGCACCCGGGGGTGCTTTCAAACTGCTAGATTGGCAGGCGCTGGGACCGAGCAACGGGAGCGCACCCCGCCGCGGGGATTTGAACCGCCGAGTAAATATGCCTGAGACCAGCCTGCAGATGTGGCAAATGCACACGTGTCACTATTTTTGGCTGTCGGTCTTTGTGTTACGTTCAAATCTAATGAATACAAAACCTTAAGAGCCCACACACTTCCTGTTCCAAAGCCCTTCAAAGCTAACTCTTTTCTTTGTTGAAATGAATGCAAACCATACCCAAAACTTAGAAAGAAAAATGTCCTATTTACAAGAATTTAGAATGGGAATGAAAGTAAGTCTGTCATCATCTGTGTCATCCATCAAAATTTGTGCCCTTGGCAATTTTGTTCAGTCATATGTCAGAGCGAAGTGAACCAGAAGCCAAGTGAATTGAACAGAAAAAACAAACAGAGGAAAAAGATAGGAGGTGGAGGGTTCTTTCCAGGCCAGAATAAACTGTCACCTCTGTTATTCTGGGTGGCTACTGTGTGTGGAGTTTCTCCCCTTGACTCATTCAACACATATTGATGATTTCCTGTTATTCAAATAACCTGGAGGCCGGGGGTGGGGTGGGAATCAAATGTGACACTCATCAATAGAACCAAAAATAGTTGAGGACCAGTTCACACATGTATGAGCATCACTTGACTGATCTGACTTCATTCTGCTTATTTAGCACTAAATGCCTTGCAGCTGAATGTATGAACTGTCTCTTTGGGAAAGTGTAATCTTTGAGATGATGCCTGGTGATATGAATGTTATGTTTCTGGTGGCTTAATCTGTGATGGAACACAGACGGATCAGAGGCCAGGAAGGAGCTCCCTCCCAGTGACCAGTGGCAGTTACCAAGATGTTCCTAGCTATTCCTCCGTAAGGTTGTTGACCTGCTTTTTCCAGGTAGACTCCTTCATTCTTTCATGCAGCTATGCAACAGGTGAAGATGTTAGCATCAGGAAATTGGTTATGTAAGGGACACTGTGTTTTCTACCATGCAGTCCAAGGCACAGGACCCCCGCCTGGGTGATTGACTGTCAACCCAACACATGTGTCTTTCCCTTGCAGGATCTTTCAGGATTAGGCATCACTCTTCGATAACAGGGAGTGGTAGATTCCCTTTTCCACACCAAGTATGATCTGGCTTCAGTGCTTGATGCTTCCTTGGAATAATAGCATTTCCCTCCCAGAGTGGGTCTTCCACCCTTTTCTCACAAGGGATGGCTGTATGTTCCCTGCAGCCATCCTGCCCAGGAAGCTATATTAGTGTCTTCTTATCCTTTCTGAGGACTATAATGGGATTGGACATCCTTACCTGGAGGGGTACCTGAAAACTGCCAGTAGTAGTAGTAGAGACTTCCGGTCGGTGCCAGCGCTTAATGGCGGTCCTACCTCCGAGCTCCGGAGAAGGACTGCTTCGCAAGTTCGGGTCTTACCCGCTACGGCAAGCGGGGGACCCCTAAAATCCCAGGCGCTGAAGCCTGAGAACAAGGAGACTCGGTGGGCACCTTCGCGCCCCCCGGTACCGTGAAAGAGCCTTTTTAAAGGCTACGGATCGACATCGGGAGAGAGCGCGGTGCTGAGAGTCGCTACCCAGCCTGCGAAGTGAAGCCGCGTCGCCATAAGCGGAGAGCGCCGATTCCTTCCTGAAAAGAAAATTTGGACTGAATTCCCGTGAGTAAGAGCTGGAAAACAATCGGGACCCTTTAAATTTCAGAAATTGGGCTAAAAACGGGGAGATTTAAACAAAGGAAGTCTGCCTCCCCCCGACTGCATGAAAGTGAAAGCAACGGAACTCTAAACTTGCATCCGTTTAGACCTGCTCTTTGATCATATAAACCGGACATTTAGACCCTTGATCTCCCCTCTAGCAAGCAGGGCAGAGGGGAGGTGAATTTGACTAACAACTGCATGATTTATTTGGAGGAAAAAACCTCTGCTATCTCATCTATTTGAAAGCTTGAAACGGTCTGCCTTTTTAGTACACTGATCTGACTTTTCCCTGTGAAGTGACACTTTGATACAAAGTTTCCACAGTGCCTGACTTTTGTATATTATAAGAAGAAACAGTATAAACAGTATACTGGGCAACTGTGGCAATTGGAAGTTATAAGACTTTAGCAACATTGACTTTGACTGTGTTAATCTCCTTTCTTTTTACATCTTGGACTGTCTCCTTTGTTCTTGTATTTGGAAACTTCCTTCTATGGCCATTTTGATTTGCTCCCTCTAGAGGATAAAGTAAAGTCCGGCACGGCCTAAGACAGTGGAATTTTCCAAGGGAGAATAAATCCCGTGGGAATTGACCTTGACATGAGTGGACCACAAGAAGAGATAGTTACAAGAGCCAAGATCAAGCAACAACAACAACAACAACAGTTGCAGCTGCAACAAGCAAAGAAAAGAGGCTCAATCTCAGGCGCAACAGCCGGATTAGCTGGAACAACAGGACAAGACAAAGGAGCAGCCGCTTCTATGGAAGCTGTGACAGAAGCTTTGCTTAAGATAAACCAGACTCTGGAGTCTCTGACAAAACAGACTTCAGAGAACACACAAAAATTAACAGAAATATCAACAAGATTAAACCAGAATACAGAATCTATAAACAAACTGGTCGAGGAGAACGCCACCACGCGTCAAATTGCCGAAGAGGCCAAAGCCACTGCTGGAGAGACGCAGGAGAAATTAGAGCCACTTGCCAAGAAGGTCTATGAGCATGATGCAACTTTGGCCTTGTGGGAGTTACAGAGGAAAGAGAGGAACTTAAAATTAAGACTGATTCCGGAGAATGAAAAAGACAACCTTGTGGAATATTTGACACGGGAGTTTGCGGATTGCTGGGACCTTGAGGAAGACGAATTCAAAATCACAACTGCCTTTAGACTGGGTAAAAAGCAAGATAGAAAGACACCGAGAGATTGTTTGATCACACTCAGATCTAAGGAGGAAAGAGATAAAATTTTAGGACTACACTTTGAAAAGGCCTTGCAAATTGGAAATTCAGCTGTACAGATCTTTAAAGACATACCAAAATACATTTTGGATTTAAGAAACTTCTACAAGGACTTGGTTCTTTTGTTAAAGAAAAATTCTATCCGCTTCAGGTGGGAGTTCCCACAAGGACTGTCATTTGACTACAAGGCAAAGAAAGTGAAAATAAAGACAATTCGAGATAAAGACAAATTTTTGGCAAGATACCAGGAGGACTTACAGAAGGGGACTGTGGACGTACTTGCAGAACAGAGGAGAGCACTGGATATCCTGAATCTCTCGTTTGGACAAAAACCACCACCATCAGAAGAAGAGCAACAACTTGGAGCTGTTGGAGGAGCCTTAAGAAAATAACAAGATGGCTTTGCAATTCCTTAGTTGGAATTGTAATGGACTGAATGGGCCTTTGAAGAGAAGACAAGTATTTCATATTTTGAACAGAGAACAACTGGACTTGATATGTTTACAAGAAACTCACATAACCAGAGCCCACAGGAGATTACTCACAAATAAAAGGCTAGGACAAGAATTTATTTCATCAGACAAAGTTAAGAAGAGAGGAGTGGTAATATATGTGAAGGAGAAATGGGCTCCAAAAATGATATTCAAAGATGAACAAGGGAGATATCTGGCTGTGGAGATACAAGTACAAGGAGAAAAAATTCTAGTTGTTGGAATTTATGCACCAAATGAAGGCAAATCTGACTTCTTTAAGAGACTTCATGAAACTTTGACGGACTATCTGGATTACAATATGATAATCATGGGAGACATGAATGGCGTGGTCTCCACTAATATGGACAAGGCACAAAGACTAACAGTCACTAAAGAAGGGAGACTCCCTAAGACTTTTTTCGAAATGACAGAAAACATGGACTTGATAGACATTTGGAGAACAAGGAACCCTCTGGAGAGAGAGGGAACCTTTTTCTCCCAAGCAATGATGACCTGGACCAGAATTGACCAAATCTGGGTTACTAGTGGACTGGCTCCAAAGATTAAGAAAGTGGAAATCTGCCCAAAAACTTGCTCCGACCATAACGCCGTGAAGATGGAGATGAAACCCACAATAACTGGTCAATTTAGATGGAGAATGAATGACACCCTCTTTCGAGATAAGGAGATTCTCACGAAGGCCCAAAAGACCCTAAAAGACTATTTTGAAATAAATTTGAGGACCGACGTGGAGAAAAGAGTGATCTGGGACGCAAGTAAAGCGGTTATGAGAGGATTTTTGATTCAACAAAATTCAATAAAGAGGAAAAAACAAAATGAGAAAAAAGAGAAGATATTGGAAATGATAAAGGAAGGAGAGAGGAAATTAAGAACAAAACCAAAGTCTCAGGACATTTTAAGAGAGATCAAGTTATATCAAACTCAATATATGGAATTGATGAACCAAGAGATTGAATGGAAGATAAAGCAAATGAAGCAAAAGACTTTTGAATCAGCAAATAAATGTGGCAAACTTTTGGCATGGCAATTGAAGAAAAGGCAGAAACTAAATACAGTTACAAGCCTAGAGGTGGATGGAAAGAACATATCTAAACCCAATGAAATTAGAAATTGCTTTTTAAGTTACTTCAAAAAACTCTACACCCAAGGCCCGCAAAATGAAGAAGATATAGACAAATTCCTTGGAAGATATGGATTACAAAATATCTCTCAGCAAAGTAAGATGGACTTGAACCAGAGAATCTCAGAACAAGAGATAGAGGCTGCCATTCAGAATATGCAACTGGGCAAATCTCCGGGACCAGATGGACTGACTTCTAGATACTACAAATCGCTGAAGGAATGGCTGATTCAACCACTAAGAGAAGTTTGTAATGAGATTCTTGAGGGAAAAAGGGCACCTGAATCGTGGAAAGAGGCATATATTTCACTCATACCAAAGTCAGAGACTGAAAAGACCCAACTCAAGAACTACCGCCCAATATCACTCCTTAATGTGGATTACAAAATTTTTGCAGACATTTTGGCAAAAAGATTTAAAAGAGTTTTGATGGAGAAGATTCATAAAGACCAAGCAGGCTTTCTCCCTAAAAGACACCTAGCAGACAATGTAAGGAATGTAATAGACATCTTGGAAAAGCTGGAGGTGAATATAAACACTAAAGCAGTATTGATCTTTGTGGATGCGGAGAAAGCCTTTGATAACATCTCTTGGAGTTTTATGAGGAAGAATCTTCATGGGATGGGGGTAGGCCAGGGTTTTGAGAATGGTATGGCTGCAATATATTCTGAACAAAAAGCTAAACTGATTGTAAATAATGTTGTGACTGAGGAACTTAAGATAGAAAAAGGAACACGACAGGGGTGCCCAATTTCCCCATTACTTTTCATCTCGGTTCTGGAGGTGTTGCTGAATATGATAAGAAATGACCAGCAGGTCAAAGGTGTGCAGGTCGGAGCTAAACATTATAAGTTAAGAGCGTATGCAGATGACCTAGTATTGACTTTGCAAGAGCCAAACACTAGTACGAAAAGGGTCTTAGAAATAATACAACAATTTGGCCAGGTAGCTGGATTTAAGTTGAATAAGCAAAAAACTAAAGTTTTAGGGAAAAACCTAACAGATATGGAAAAGGAGAAATTTCAGGAGGAAACAGGTTTGACAGTGGTCAAGAAGGTGAAATACCTAGGGGTTTATTTAACACCTAAGAATGTCAATTTGTATAAGGACAATTATGAAAAATGTTGGTCAGAAATTAAAAAAGATTTAGAAATATGGTCAAATCTGAAACTGTCAATGTTAGGCCGAATTGCAGTAATTAAAATGAATGTATTGCCTAGAATGTTATTTTTGTTTCAGACCTTGCAGATTCTTGACAAGATGGAATGTTTTAAGAGGTGGCACAAAGACATTTCGAAATTTGTCTGGCAGGGCAAAAAGCCCCGAATTAAATTCAAAATACTGACGGACGCTAAAGAAAGAGGGGGTTTTGCCCTGCCGGACCTAAAATTGTACTATGAGGCAGCAGCTTTTTGCTGGCTGAAAGAATGGATGCTCCTCGAGAACACGGACATCTTGGATCTGGAAGGTTTCAATAATGCTTTTGGTTGGCATGCATATCTTTGGTATGACAAAGTTAACAGTACTTTTAAAAATCACATTGTTAGAAAAGCATTATTTAATGTTTGGATAAGATATAAAGACCTATTGGAAAATAAAACCCCTAGATGGGTGTCACCAGTGGAGGCTAAAGCAGTGAAGAAACTCAATATGGAGGTCGGATGGCCGAAGTATTGGGAAATCTTAGAACAGGATGGAGACAAGTTTAAACTACAAAGTCAGGAGAAATTGAAGCACAAAGTAGAAAATTGGTTTCAATATCGCCAAATAATGGAATTTTTTAAACAGGATAGGAAAATCGGTTTCCAGGTGGAGAAATCAAAACTAGAGACCGAATTGTTAGAACCCAATACTAAGAATTTATCTAGAATGTATAACTTGCTGTTGAAATGGAACACACAGGATGAAACAGTTAAATCGGCTATGATTAAGTGGGCGCAGGATGTTGGACACAACATTATGTCAGATGACTGGGAATGGTTATGGAACACCGGTATCAAATTTACGGCATGTAATGCCTTAAAGGAAAACATTATGAAAATGGTTTACAGGTGGTACATGACCCCAGTCAAACTGGCAAAAATCTACCATTTGCCCGATAATAAATGTTGGAAGTGTAAAGAGACTGAAGGTACTTTCTATCACCTTTGGTGGACATGCCCGAAGATAAAGGCCTTCTGGGAAATGATCTATAATGAAATGAAAAAGGTACTTAAATGTACATTTCCTAAAAAACCAGAGGCCTTTCTCTTGGGCATTGTCGGCCAATTGGTGACAAAGAAAGATAGAAATTTCTTTATGTATGCCACAACAGCAGCAAGAATACTCATCGCAAAGTATTGGAAGACACAAGATTTACCTACTCTGGAAGAATGGCAGATGAAAGTGATGGACTATATGACATTGGCTGAGATGACAGGCAGAATCCGTGACCAACGAAAAGAGACGGTGGAAGAAGAATGGAAAAAATTTAAAAGCTATCTTAAGGACTACTATAAACTGAATGAATGTTAAAATGTTGTGGTTGCCAGAAGCAATAGGGTACAGGGATACAAGGTTAGACAATAAAAGAGGACTAAGATGACAGAGATTAGAAAGTAACAATTGGGAGTTGCTAGTTCAAATATGTACATTGGGATGCAGAGAGGGGGGGTATGGGGAAGTCCAAGAAAAGAGGTTTATGAAAATATCTTTGAAACTATTCGTGTATGTTTGTCATTTTTTGTGTTTGTTTGTTTTTCTTAAAAATGTTGTAAAACCAATAAAAATTTATTAAAAAAAAAAAAATGAAAACTGCCAGTAGTAGACTCACTGCTGCCTCAGCCACTGGAGATGATTGCTTTGGGGGTTAAAGTTAGGATAGTTTTTTATACTGTAATTTTTGATTCGCCCTAAAATCTATGGATGAAAGGTGGTATACAAATTCAATAAAATAATATAATAAAATAATAAAATAAAATATTCTCTAACTTTCTAGGTCAGGGGTTGTATCCAACTAAGTTTTACTCAGAGAAGTTTCTTTGGAATTAATGGACTTAAGTTAGTCATGCCCATTAATTTTATTGGGACTAGCCTGAGTATGATTGACGCGGGTGGCGCTGTGGTCTAAACCACAGAGAGTAGGGCTTGCCGATTGGAAGGTCGGCGGTTCGAATCCCCACGACGGGGTGAGCTCCTGTTGCTCCATCCCAGCTCCTGCCCACCTAGCAGTTCAAAAGCACATCAGAATACAAGTAGATAAATAGGTACTGCTCCGGCAGGAAGGTAAACGGTGTTTCCGTGCACTGCTCTGGTTCGCAGTTTAGTCATGCTGGCCACATGACCCAGAAGCTGTACACCAGCTCCCTCGGCCAATAAAGCAAGATGAACGCCACAACCCCAGAATCGTCTGCAACTGGACCTAGCGGTCAAGGGTCTCTTTACCTTTTAGTCTGAGTATGGCTACCATTGGAAACAACCCCAGGCTTAAGAATTTAAGAAGAGCCTCTGGATGAGGCCAAGGACCCATTTAGTCCAGCATTCTGTTCTCATAGTGGCCATCCAGATGCCTAACTTGCCTTAGGCTTCCCTAACTTGATGCTCTCCAGATGTCTTTTGACCACTACTCCCATCATCCCTGACCATGAATGGCTGGCATTTGTCCATATGGGGAAATAGGCCTGTTGCATAATCTGAAAGGATAGGGCATAGTCCTAGTCACCTTTCTGAAATTTTCCATAAGGGAAACTATGCTGAACTCCATACGTGCCTTCAGATATGGTTGAACTGAAGTTCGCTGGCCAGTTGCCATACAGGCTGAAGCTGACTGGTGTTAGAATCATATAATTGTAAAGCTGGAAGGGACTTCAAGGATCATCTAGTCCAAGCCCCTGTGAAGCAGGAATCTCAGCTAACGCATCCATGACAGATGGCTATCCACCTGTCCAACGACATTTGGAGTCCAACAGCATCTGGAAAGTACCAAATTCTGGGTCATCAGGACTAGGCTGAATGAAGATTATATTTACCTGGAAATAAATCCTACTAAACCCAATATTATTTACTTCTGAGTAAATATCCATAGCCCGTGTGTCCTTGATGTCCAGAAATCTTTCAGTAACTCACATAGTTAAAAGAAAATAGCACAGCCTTTGGGGAAAACATTTGTGTTTAATGATAGATATAATATTTTACCAAATGTTTTGTTCAACTTTCTCACAGCCGGGCAGCCCATAACTTTTTATTTCGGTATACCCATAGGTATTGTTGAGTGCTGATCTGCACCATTAAACATCTGTTGCATTGCAGCAGTTGGGTTGAATGCCTCCTGTATACTATATGAGGTTGCTAAATTGGGATGAAAGGTGCTATGTAAGATGCTTGCTAGAACAAATAAAAGGGAGCAGGTGGCAATTCTTTTCTGCACTTCTTGTCTATATTTAAAGATGTACATTCATTTGGACATTTTTTCCCCCTCCATATTTTTCTATCTGAAAAAGGAAAATAGGCTTTGCTTGCACACACAGTAACAATGCTGGAGAAAGCAAAGGTGCATTTGATCTAGTGACAGACATGTGCAGATAGGATGTCCGCTCACTTTCCATGCTGGGCAGTGTTGTGGCCAGGCCTCGGACCTCGTAAGTGAACCGGTGAATGGCCAGGGGATTACCCAGCCAGATTGCCCGGCTGCCGGCTATTGGCCAATGCTGTCAGACCTTGGATGATGTTCCCCTGACGACGGGCCCACTACCTGCCAGTGGGGACACTTGGGCCCTCTCCCAGGGGTCGTTAAATTGCGGCCTGCCTAGCAGACTTCACAGCTCTACCCAATGCCTATGAACAAACCATTCTCTACTGTAACCAATAAAGTTGTGGCCATATTCAAGCCAAATAAATAAATAAATAAATAAATAATTTTATTGTTTGTACTCTGCCCATCTGGCTGGCTTTCCCCAGCCCCCTGGCAGTTTCCTTATAAAAAAATACTAAAATGTCAGACATTAAAAACTGCCCTGAGCAGGGAACCCTACAGATATTTTCTAAAAGTTGTGTAATTCTTTATCCCCCTGACATCTGATGAGAGGGCGTTCCACAGGGAAGGCGCCACTGCCGAGAAGACCCTCAGCCTGGTTCTCTGTAACTTCACTTCTCGCAGTGAGGGACTTCTCACAGCTGGACCTCAGTATCCAGGCAGACTATGCTGTTATCCTGTGCGGTTATTCATCTCCTGAGGGAACTGTGGCACTCAACAGCCTTCTACACCGGTAGCCAATATTGGTGAAGATGGCCATCTGTAAACATACCCCCATGTATATTGGGATGCTCACCCAGACTTCATCTGAGTTTTCTGGATTGTTGTTGTTTTTTGGATTTGAAGGAAGCTGAATTTGGTTATATATCTGATAAAGGCAAAACTATACTTGGGCCTATTCAGTGAGCATTATTCTTGGTCTTGTAGTGAAGTTCTCATCTAATTGCTCTGCCATGCAACCACATTAATTTTCTGCACACAGAAAGCTGAAACAGAGACATATGCTCTCCTTGTATCCTGAATACCCAAACTGCCTTGCAATGAAACAATTAGATGACCAGTTGTAATGAAGGCTGAACTTGCTGTGCACCCTGAATTTATTTTGGCATTGCCCACTCATTTCAAGCCCGATCATAAAATATCCAGGAACACTCTTGCTCTGCCGAGGCATGTATACCAACTGCAACTTTCGTTTCAAATAGAGAATAAGTTTATAGCATTTTTAGAACCTGTGATATGAGGCAAAATGTGCAGGTACTAATCTCCTTTGTTTCAGACCTTGTTCCTGAACATGCATATCCAGCTTAGTTTATGAAGAATGTATGCAAAAAGAATTCAGTAACTCTCTGCTACATTTTGAAGGTTTACTTTGCATAGGCTCAAGGTTAAGGCACAAAAACAGAGGGTTCCCCCCACCCAGTACGTTTGCTTGGAATCCTTTTTATATCTTATAATGTAGCAAATTGTTAGCATATTGGGTTGTCAGCCTTTTAACCATTCTCTCTAGCTATGTATTAACAGTGATGCCCTATGCACACATTTGCAGCTGGTCATGTTTACCAACAGGCTTTGAAAGTTTCACCTGCTGTTTAAAACCACAGGAACAGACCCGATCATTTTCCTGGCTGCTTGGCAACCCTAGGAACACAGCTCAAGCGGTACCCTCTTTTTGACCCTAACCAAAGGGATTTGTGACTTGAACACACTTAGACATTACAAAGGCCTATTTAATCATTTACAACTGTAGTCAGCACAGTGCCCTGGCCAGGAATATAACTCATCTCTTCATATAGCTACAAAATTGGGGGCAATGCCTTCCCTGCAGGCTGAATGTAGTGAGAGGTAACGCAGGTCACTGCCTAGGGCACTGAGCTTGTGGAGTTTCTGATGGGCAGTGTTCTTCCTTCAGGCCAGATTCAAGGGCAGGCAGCCCAGGTCAGTGCCCTGGGGCACCCAGGGTGTGTCTGTCATGGTCTATCTGTTCAACTATCCATTCAACCTTCCATACATCAGCTGACTGTCCAATGGTTTTGTGTTTGCTCATACAGCTGGCAAAACATCGCAGGTTGCTATGTAGCTGGCCAGTTCCTCTGTTTTTATATATTTTTCTTTCATTTTCTGTTATTTTGTAGTTTTTATACGCTGCTTAGATCTTTTCTATATGAGTTTTTTTTTAAAAAAATGAATAAATACATTTAACATGTACCACATCCTTCAACATTTCTCTAATGAAAAAAGGGGTGTCCTAATAATAATAATAATAATAATAATAATAATAATAATAATAATAATAATATTTATACCCCACCCATCTGACTGGTTGCCCCAGCTACTCTGGGTGACTTCCAACATATATAAAAACATTAAACATAAAGAACTTCACTATACAGGGCAGCCTTCAGATGGTTTGGGTGTCGGATAACTGCATACTCATTTCTCTGATGAAAATAGGGGCTTCCTACCATACCCTCCAACATTTCTCCAACGAAAATAAGGACTTACTAAGGAAAAGTGAGACATTCCGGGACAGCTTCTGTAAATCCAGGACTATCCCTGGGAAATGGGAACATTTGAGGGTCTGCATGTACCCATTTTCCTCAAAGCTCCTAGAATGTTCCTAGACATGCCCTCTGGGATATATAAGGGGTGGGACCTCTGATGTCAAGTCAGTCTGTGAGGTAGGAGAATGACGCAGCATAAGAGCCCTGCTTCAATATTGTGAGCCTTGTTAAACAAGGTGTTCAGCATTTGAACAAATAGAGGGGGCATGGAGAAAACACTTCCTGACAGCACTGCCTTCCCTAAACATTGTGTTACCTCTCTCCAGCCTTCTCTCTTCATATGATACCCAGTAATACATTTCAGCTAAAGCTGATCAAAGGACTTTTATGCCTCCATAACAGTGGGGGAAGAATAGAAGGGCATAACTTTCCTTACAGGAACAAATTACAGTATTACCTCAAACTAAAATGTCAGCACTTCTTTCTGCATTTAATGGATCAGAAGCTTTAGTGTTTAATATAAATATACAAGAAAGCAACAATTATGTGCAGAAATCTATTTTATATACTTTCCCCTCAAACATTTGCAAATGGAGTTGAAAGATAATGAATTTTGACTTATTGCAGTAAGCAAACATTTTGAGTTAGGCTATCAAATATAGCTTCAAGATGGCTAGAGCTCTGCTTTATGTATGGCTAAGCTGATGGTGAAATAATTCACAAACTGACAAAAAAGAATGAATTACTTATAAAATCTGCAGTGGGGCATTAAAGCGTTGACAAAACCCAGTTTGCTGATCTGCGTTTTATTTAAGGTGCTAGTGGTAACACTATAGCCACAGTGTATGGGAGCTAGTGGTGATCATCTTCATTGCAGAAATGCATTGACCAATCAGTTTGTAACTAGAGACCCATATGCATTGTTGATGCTGATGAGTATAATAATAATCATGTGGTTCCCACGGTACATTAAACTTGATAGATGCATATACTAAGAACAGGAATGTGCATTCCAAATGAGGATCACTATCAAACCATGATTTCTGGTTTGCTTAGTTGGGACAAAATTGTAAACTGCGGCTTTCTGAAAACCACAAAGGAAGGTTGAGTGGAGTGCACGTGGAAAAGGAAAAGGGGAGAAGTAGTATGTGAGCCCCATTCTCATAGATATTTTAATGTCTGAACTAAGTTTTTTTTGCGACAGACAGCTTTTGGATAGCCAAAGGGCTTGTTGGTTTTGGAATGGCAGCTCAACATGAAAGTGATATAGTATAGAAGTGATAAGCTTTGAAAACAAGCCTGGCTGAGTGTGAAAATATGGCTCATCTTTATTTTTGATTTGTCTACCATAGACTGCAACCCACAACTGATGCTTTCTAGTAATTAAATATCTCTAAAAGGCAACAAGAATATTGAAAAGTATAGGAATTGTTGTTGACCCTGTGTACAGCTGCTTCATTGGATCTTGGTTAACGGGTCATGCCTGTACTTTAATTCATTGAAATTGTGAGTGCTTGTATGCATTACTATGTGTTTAAATTTGATGGGTTGGTAACTGAATTCTAGAGAATTCTCTAGTAGTTCTTATGTGATTGGCTAATGTTGGAGAGACTCCATTTTATGTGAAGCAAGATGATGTTTTCAAATCCACTGTGAACACTGCTAAGTTGAATAGAGCGTTGAAGTGCTTCTTCTCTGCTTGAAAGAAAGAGAGCAAAGCTGCAGGAGAAGGTAAAAGTAGAAATCTCTCAAAGGAGCTGCAAGACATAGCCTAACTGAGATACAGAAGGCTGAGTGCTGAGCTCTGAAAAGAAAGGAAAATACAGTTGTTTGGAAGTTGGAAGAGACTGTAGGCCCATGGTTGGAGAAGCATGTGACTGTAAATATTAAGTTTTAATTCATCTATAGAGTCCCATGGACTGCAAGAAGATCAAACCTATCCATTCTTAAGGAAATCAGCCCTGAGTGCTCATTGGAAGGAGAGATCCTGAAGCTGAGACTCCAATACTTTGGCCACCTCATGAGAAGAGAAGACTCCCTGGAAAAGACCCTGATGTTGGGAAAGATGGCACAAGGAGAAGGGGATGACAGAGGATGAGATGGTTGGATAGTGTTCTCGAAGCTACCAGCATGAGTTTGACCAAACTGCGGGAGGCAGTGGAAGACAGGAGTGCCTGGCGTGCTCTGGTCCATGGAGTCACGAAATCGGACACAACTAAAAAACAACAACAACAACTAAGTTTCTGCAAGTAAAGTGTGACCAATGTTAGCCAATCGCATTAGAACTCTCCAGAATTCAGTTGCGTGGCAAGTCCCCTAACCCATGTGAAATGAAGACACTGGACACATTATTTAAGGTTAATGGGCATAAAAAGGCCACAACTTTATTGATTACAGAATTGAAAGGTATTGGCCTTAGGCATTAGCTCCTATCGACTACCCGGCATGGTGACCGGGAAGGGTTATCCACAAGCCGTGGGAGTCCTGTTGAAGTATGCCAACTAGGATCCCATGGGTGTCACCGTTCGGGGACGTGCCGGAGGCCCTTACCTCCCTAGGTTTCGGACAAGGCAATGCCCCCGGAGTCCTCTACTGGACTACCCTTTCCTTGGGGGAAGGTGATGGCGCTTCCTTCCCCCCTTCATTTGCATAACAATAAACCCCTGCCAATACCTAACCGCCAATACCGCGGAAGTTGTGACGTTTGCTACGAGGTAGGCGAAAAACCAAAAGGCTGACAGTGCACCAAATTGGAAAAATTCCTACCAGGCCCCTTGCGGCGACCAACCGGAGTCCATAGCAAGGTCATAGCTAGCTAAGCCTAAGGGTGGGTGGGATGGGAAAACCGCTCAGCTGGAAAGGGGAAAGAGGGCGGTCCCCGGGCGTGCCTGGCCTTAAGTAGGCTAGGCCACGCCTCCCCAGCCCGCTGATTGGCGGGCCGGGTCGCAGGCACGCCCGGGGATTCCCTGGATCTCGCGGGGGCAAAAGGCCAGCCCCCGCGTGTGTGGGAGGGGGTAGCCCGCAACCCCCTCTCCTCCCAAGCTCGGAAATGGCTTTACCAACCAATCAGATTTAAGCACACAGTAATGCATGCAAGTATTTACAATTTCAGTCAATTAAATTACTAATCTTAACAGAATTGTAACTAAAGGAAATGTCTTTCATTTAAGTCAAGAGGTTTACTTGTTGTAGTTGAAATGTCTGCAAGGCTGGTATCCATGTTGTGCAGAATTCCGCTAAAACAAATAGCAGAAAGGGATAGAGCTCCATTTTAATAATTTGCCGTTGATTGCAATTTAATTGTGCACTCCAGAAAGCTTAATCAAATTAATACTCAACAAGGAGAAGGTGCTTGAGATCCTCTGATCCTTGCTCACAAAGGCTTAAGAAAGTGAAATGCTTAGCATGTCGTGCTGTCAAAATCCCATCCACTCCTGCTACAAGCACCTTCCTTTCAGGAGACCTTGCCATTTTCACACTGGTCTGCAATTAGGCACTAGGAGAGAATTAGCAGCGTTCAAGTAAGAATGTTTCAGAGTTCAATTGGGCCTTCTAAAGCTCTGCTGAGTAGAATTATCTGCAGAGGCTTCAGGGAAAAGCTTTATTCCTTCACCTGGCTAGGATTATCTCTGCAAAACTAGAGATTTTATTCTTAGATTATTAACTGAAGCATTGTATCTTTGAGAAGGGTTTTTGTTTTGGTATTGGCAATTGAGTGTCTGTTTGCTACTCTGCTTCAAATCACCTGCTGGGTATTTGCTGCTGTGACGAATTTTCCTGTTGCCTGATTCTTGCGTTATAGTCACATTTCATTCCTCCTCTTCACTCTATCTCCTACTGTTCTTAGTAACAGAAGACTGCAATTTACATGTACCTTACTCAAGTTGGTTGCCACCATCTCAGCAGTTATTGCAACATTTATCCAATGAAAATAGGGATGTCCTATTCAATAATAATAATAATAATAATAATAATAATAATAATACCCCACCCATCTAACTGGGTTGCCCCAGCCACTCTGGATGGCTTCCACATATAAAAAAACATTTTTTTAAAAATCCCCTATACAGGGCTGCCTTCATATGTCCTCTATATAATCTTTACAGTCATACCTCGGGTTACAGATGCTTCAGGTTGCGGTTTTTTTGGGTTATGGACCGCTGAAACCTGGAAGTACCAAAATGTGTTACTTCTGGGTTTTGGCGGTCAAGCATGCGCAGAAGCGCCAAATCACAACGGGTTGTGAAGGCTGCGCGTTGCGAACGTGCATCCTGCACGGATCATGTTTGCAACCCGAGCAGCCACTGTATAAGCTATATAATCTGTTGGGGGGGGTCAAATAACTCCATACCCTCCAATATTTCTCTGATAAAAATAGGGGCATCCTAATGAAAAGCAAGGGACGCGGGTGGCGCTGTGGGTTAAACCACAGAGACTAGGACTTGCCGATCAGGAGGTCGGCAGTTCGAATCCCTGTGACGGGGTGAGCTCCCTTTGCTCGGTCCCTGGTCCTGCCAACGTAGCAATTCAAAAGCACGTCAAAGTGATAAATAGATAAATGGGTACCACTCTGGCAGGAAGGTAAACGGCGTTTCCGTGCGCTGCTCTGGTTCGCCAGAAGCGGCTTAGTCATGCTGGCCATATGACCCGGAAGCTGTCTGTGGACAAACGCCAGCTCCCTCGGCCTATAGAGAGAGATGAGCGTGCAACCCCAGAGTCGGTCACAACTGGACCTAATGGTCAGGGGTCCCTTTACCTATAATGAAAAGCAGGACATTCCAGGATCAAATCAGACACCAGGACAGCTTCTGTAAATCCTGGACTGTCCCTGGAAAATAGGGACACTTGGAAGGTCTGGTTACGGCACCACTGGCCTGGGTATAAATGAAGATTTCCATCCATTTAGTACAGCTTAAATTGGAAAGAGGGATATATTGATGGTCGTGCATATGTTTTGCAGGTTCACTCTCTTGCCTCTCCAGGTGGTGCTGGGGAAAACTTATGGAAACTGCCATTTGGTATAAATAGTGTTGAACTAGATGGTCCGACCAGGACTATGTGTATGTGTGCTGTAATTTACAGATAGTTTATATACAACCTTTTGGCCCCAAAGGTGTCCCAAAGCAGTGAACAGCTTTTAATTGCAACAAAATATACAATAAACTGCCAGAAATCAAGCATCAATCAAAAATAATATAAGGCAGAAAAATCAGAACATAGGAGGATAAGAAGAAAGCCTTTCCAAGTTAGAGATTGAAGAGTACCCTCATCAGTCCTACATCTCACATAGTTAGCAGCTAGAAATCTTAATACTGGAAAATAATAAAACTAAAAGAAAATCAAGGTGTCAGCTACGTTAGTCAAAAAACAGTGTTTTGAATGTGTTATAAAAATGTACCACCAGAGAGTGGAGAGCAAAAAAGTATTTTAAGAGATTTTCCATAGCAGTCCCCCCCCCCTTTTGTTATAACGATTTAATTTTTGACTTATTTATAGCATTTTTCCTGTGTGGAGATCCACCTTAAGTATGTTCTCACCACTTCCCATTCTAACTATTCAAGGGTTCAGCATGAACAAGTAATAAGTGTAAAGAACTCCTTTGTTCCTGGAGTTTTTACAAAACACACAACACCAAAATTCCGAAAGGGCCTTGTGAAAATTTTGTGAGAAAATTTTATGTGGCTTGTAAAGTTATGGACTGGTGTGGAGACAATCATGGAGGCAGCAGCAACCACTACCTTATTTCCTCCTGACCAGTTTTCAAAATGTGGTTTTCAAGGCCATTTGTGATATCCGATCATTAGCAATTTGCCTTGGTAATTCTTCTTTATTGCTGTTTCTGCTTTGGGCTGATGTTCTGCCTTATACTTTTCTTGTTGATTAATTGCATTTCACCTATTTAAAAATGTATTGCTCATAAAACACTTTTTGGAGCTTGATAGGCAGGAAAGCAATTTTCTATACAGTATATAAATAAAGTAAATAAAGTTAGAACTTTCCCTCAACTTCCAAAACAATCTTTATGGAAAGAGTGTCAGCTAAAACATGGCTTGGCGTTTCCTCTTAGCATTTTATCCATCACCATGGATATCAGCCTGCTGTTTGATGAAGAGGCCATAGCTAACAACGAGTACCTTAGCCACAGATGAATACCTATTATTTTGTAAAGTCACAGTGAAGTCTCTGTTCGATGTACGGTAAGTTGCTTTCAAACATTCAAGGTCTTGCTTGAAATATACTGTATTACAATGTCAGAAGCATTGGTTCAATGGCTTCTCAACTGCCTGGTTTTAAAATCTATCATAATAAGAGTTGATTCCATATTCATTTTCGACAAGTAGGGGCTCCAGCTTGACATCCAATAATGCAAACATGCTGAGCCTTGAAGCACAAATTGGAAGTGGTCATTGAGTGCCACAATAAAAATGCTAGCAGGGTCTGTAAGGTTGTAATTAATGAATGGCACAGAAGTTTAGGTTATACTTTCAAGAGAGACTTAAATGTGCTGAGGTGAAGAGAAAACAACTTTACAGTGGTAGCTCTAGATATGCACACCTCTGGCTGCGTATCTTTCAGGATGCGAATGTGGCAAGCCCAGAAGTATTTTTCTGGTTTTCACCATGCACGCATGTGCAGAAGTGCTAAACCACGCCATACACAGAAGCGGCACCTTTGGTTGTGAATTCCTTGGGATGCGGCCGGACCTCCGGAAGGGATCCCATTTGCAACCGGAGGTACCACTGTATAAGCAATAATGATCTTCCCTTAAAAAACCAAGATCAGGTTAGCAAAAGAATAATAATTGCAATCAACAGAGGCAAAAACTGCATGTAGAATAAAACATTATGATCCCAACTGCACTATACATGCAATGCAATATAATACCACTTCAACTAGGCTTCCTTCAAAGAATCCTGGAAGCTGTGGTCTGTTAAGGGGGCTGAGAATTGTTAGGAGACTCCTATCAGTGGTGGACCATGGAGTCTCAAATGTCAGCAGCTTCTTGTGTGATGCCAAAATTTGGCGCCCAACCCCAGCCTCTCGCCTTCCATTCTACATCATAGTTGTGGCACCTGGTGCAACTAAACCAGTCACTGTCCCCTAAATCTGCCTCTGCGCCTATTCCCCTCCCAGAGCCACAATTCTGTCAGTTCCTTTTCCCAGGGACCTCTGTAAATTTCATGTAGACAAGGGAGGGAGCTGGCAGAAGAGACATGGACTTCATGGTCCTTCCTCTTTTGTTATCAGCATAGAAAATAAGCCAGCTGTCAGAAGAGAAGCAGAACTCGCCACTGCCAGCCCCCTCTTGAATTTGTTTTACAGGCCTATAGATTTTGCACAAACTGCAAATGTCTAAGGCTAGTTCTGTTTTAGTTTTTCTATTCAACATGCTACTTAGGAAACGCCAATTAGGTCGGCTCCCATTAAAATGCAAGCTGATCAAATTTCTCCTCCCTAGTTCTTGGTGTACCTGCTGCATTTGTCTCAATGTTGTGAGCATCTTTGAGGGCTGCAGTCAAAAACTGGAATATAAATCTCCTAAAACTATACAACACACCCATTTTGGCATTCTTGGAATTTAGACTGATGTAGGAATTCAGGCTTAGAAAGGGTGTGTGAGATTAATTTTCTATAAAAAGATACATTTCTTGGGAAGTAAAAATAAAGTGTGTGTTCTATTTCAGTTCAGAAGCAAAGTACATATCTACTTTAAGAAATGTGGGAAACACTCGATGGTCATAACAAATTAAATGCATTAAGACCAAAATGTAGTCATTTGAAACTAATATGAGTTGCAATCTATATGTTAAAGAACTGTCAAATCAATGTTGCAACTGAAATAAATCACTCTTTCATGCAACTTCACTAATCATAATTCAGTCTACATATTAATATGCATATTTATTTGTTTGCTCTTGATGATGAATTATTCCAAACTTTTTCATTCAGTGTAATTTGGATTTAATTACCACCCTCCCACCTTGTCAATTATTATGATTGAAATTGGACTTATCAGTCAGGCAGTTGGGTTTTATTTTCCTGGCCATAAGCTGTTGTGATATCAAAATACAAACAAGCAATTAAAAATGAAAAATAGATGTGGGTGGGGTGACATTTCCAGACAAGGGAAGAAAAGTGTTTGGACTTAGATGTTCACCAGATGGCCCAAAGTCATCCAGCAAGTTTCATGGCTTCCTCCTGTATCTGGGCACCACAATTTAAGAAGGAAGTTGGCAAGCTGAGGCATGTGCAGAGGAGAGCAACCAAGATGATCAAGGCTCTGGAAACCAAGCCTTATGAGGAATGGTTGAAGGAGCTGGGGATGTTTAGCTTGAAAAAGAGGAAACTGAGAGGAGATATGATGGCCATCTTCAAGTATCTCAAGGGCTGTCACATGGAAGAGGGAACATGCTTGTTTTTTCCTGCTCTGGAGGGTAGGACTCGAACCAATGGCTTCAAGTTACAATAAAGAAGATTCCAGCTAAACATCAGGAAAAAACATTCTGACAGTAAGAACTGTGAGACAGTGGAACAGTCTCCCTTGGGAAGTTGTGGACTCTCCTTCCTTGGAGGTTTTTAAGCAGAGATTGAATGGCCATCTGTCATGGATGCTTCAATTGGGAAACAATGGCCTGCAAGCGCTCCAGTTGGAGAACAGCCTTTACCAAAGGTGTCACTCAAACTCAGGACGCAAGGGAGAAACGTGCTAAGAGGAAGGCACGCTTGGCAAATCCACACCGTGATCAACTCCCACCCGGAAACCAATGTCGCCACTGTGGAAGGACGTGTGGATCCAGAATTGGCCTCCTCAGTAACTTACAGACTCGTTGTTGAAACCATGTTTATAGAAGACAATCTTACTCTGCTACGAGTGATAGCCAAAGAAGAAGAAGAACTGGGATTCCTGCATTGCAGGGGGATGGATTAGATTACTCTTGGTGTCCCTTCCAACTTTACAATTCTATGATTCTAAGAGCCCAACATGCTATCTTGTTTGTCAGACATGCAATGAAGGCAAACACAATTTAAGAATTGAAGCTCCTGGCATATCTTTATGATTCAAGTCAAGTATGTTGAGTCAATAGCAGGGGCAAGGAACCTCAGTCCTGGAGGCCAAACATAGTTCTCCAGTCCTTTCTATCACATCCTCAGAATTCTCCCCAAGCCATATCCAACACTAATAATAATAATAATAAATTTTATTTATATCCCGCCCTCCCCAGCCGAAGCCGGGCTCAGGGAGCCTGTGGAGGTAACGCTCTGCTTTGCGAAGGCAAACCTCGCACCAGACATGCAAAAGTATGTCAAGGAGCTTTGTGCCTGCTTTCCCTGACCTTTTGCCTTCTTGGCTAGAAAACAGGGTTTTCCCCCCTGACCTTTTGTCCTCTCACAATTTGTTTGTTAGACATATCGCTTGGCTGGAGCATGACGGGGGACGCAGATGTAATCAAGTATCGGGGGAACATTTGAGGGAAGCACCTGTTGACACGTGTATTTGCTAATGCTGGAAATGTGCTTAGATGAAAATACATAAAGTTCAGGGTGGTTTCATTACTGTTTCCAATTGTTGACTTTTGCTAATAAAAGGAGCCTCAGCAGAGCTAGCCGGCAGCTTGCTTGGAGCATGCTTGCCACATGCTTCTGCGCAGCTCACCTGCATTCAACCTCCTGTCATCTCCATTATTCCTACACTAGCCCTGCTTCACACCTTCCTTGAGTGAATTTGCCAACATTTTAGTCAGCATTTCCCCTAAGATACCATTTTTCTGCAAGCAATTTTCTCTCATGTAGTGTTTTTAGTGTTATTTCCATGCATACATTCTCCAAATACAGACTTTTCTGTACACAGTTTTTGTTGGAGAACTACATTGCAAAATTCATAAACATGCTAATTTTAAAATACACCTTCATTTTGATCCATGTATTGGTTTGAGAAGTGGGAATTAACTAGAGTTGCATTAATTTCCCTTCCATCTCTACCCATAGCCATAAAGAGTCCATAGCCATATGTCCAACAAGAGTCCAAAAACCCAAGTATCTGCACCTGTCCTTTATATGCACAGACCTTTATATGCACAGCACTGTATAATGTCCAGTTTATTAGGATCAGCACGACTGTAATCATAAACATAGTTTCCTGGGAGATAACTCCATTGAAATCAGTAGTGCTTACTCTTGGCTGCGTAAGTTCAACTGGCAAAACCACACTGAGGTTTACCAAGATCCCTTCAGCTAATCTAACTGCAACCTTTTAGCTTTCCATTAGAAATTTAAATCATCTCGCAAAGACATGTTGCCATTTAAATGGCTAGCCTGAAACCAGAACCCCGTGAAACTAAAGGAAAACAAAATTATTGCCCTCATAATCCTGACTTCGGTGATAATCTCTTGCAGACAAACTTGGAAGGTTTATGATTACCTCGTTCACTTGCCAGTTGAAGGAGGGGGTCAGTCAAGCAACCTAGTTCTCCAACAGCTGACAGCACGGCTATAGCTCAGGGGCAAAAAAATCCTGAATTTAAATGTCATAGTCTCTGCATGCAGGCCTTTTCTCTACAGCGCCCGTAGCCACTGCATAGCTTCCAAGTGCCCCTGTTTTCCAGGGACAGTCTTCATCCTGGCTTCTGATTTGATCCCGGAATGTCGCTATTGCCCCTGCTAGCACTGCCAGTGCTTGAGCTTGGGGAGGAGGGTGAGCCAGTGTCATTTTTAATAACTTTTTTATTAATTTTCCAAATATAACAACAAAGGCATCATGGACAACATTTTTAACCATATTTTTTGTTTGACTTCCCTTCACTCCCTCTCTTGGTTCCATTCTTTAATACTCGTTCACGCACGTCCTTAAAGCCATATATTCTTAATACAGTGGTACCTTGGGTTAAGTACTTAATTCGTTCCGGAGGTCTGTTCTTAACCTGAAACTGTTCTTAACTTGAAGCACCACTTTAGCTAATGGGGCCTCCTGCTGCCACCACACCGCCGGAGCACAATTTCTGTTCTCATCCTGAAGCAAAGTTCTTAACCCGAGGTACTATTTCTGGATTAGCAGTGTCTGTAACCTAAAGGTCCCAGTGTAACCCGAGGTACCACTCTAATTCAATTTTAAACCTTCTTCATCTTGTTACAAGTGACTTTTAAAAGTTATACTAATGTACAAAAACTATACACAAAGCTCAAAAGATATTCATTAAACATTTGCCCTACCTTCCCCCCCAAAAAAGACCTCTTTCTTTATTGGGTTTCAGATTAACTAATTTGTCTTGCATAGTTCAATAATTTATCTTGCCAATCTTCTATATCTTCTTTGGCAGAGACTTCTTCCTTCAATAGGAGCTGGCTGGTCCTGGCGTCTACTTTTAAGTACAGGAACAAAGTCTTTCATTCAATAAGTCCATCAAGACCTGTGCATCCTAACTTAAATTTTTAAACATTTTTTTCCACATTCCTTTCCAGTCTTTATACAGTGGTACCTCTGGTTGCGAACGGGATCCGTTCCAGAGGCCCATTTGAAACATGAAAGGAACGCAACCCGCAGCGGCACGTCTGCACATGCATGGGTTGCGATTTGCACTTCTGTGCATGCGTGTGATGTCATTTTGTGCGTCTGTGCATGCGCGAGTGGCAAAACCCAGAAGTAACCCTTTCTGGTACTTCCGGGTCGCAGTGGGACATAACCTGAAAGAACGTAATATGAAGCGGACATAACATGAGGTATGACTGTATGTCTTTTCCCAGGCCTTTTTAATAATTTTACATTGCCACCACATATAATACCTTTTATCCTTTTTGCCCTCCCTTCCCTTCCTGTTTCTTCTCTATCACAGTCAACACCTCCATATAGGAGTATCCAGTTGCCTCTCCATAGCCTCTGCTGTCCTCCTCCCTTGGGCATGCGCTATCAGCTCTCTCTGCCACCCCTGTTTCCTGCTTCTCTTTCTGACACCCCTGTTCTCTCACTCGCACATGCACACACACTTTTACTATCTCTTTCATCCATGTAGTCTGCTAAGTAAGGGAGAGATCACCCTTTCTTGAAGTCCGAACAGATCATCTGCAGAGGGCTTTTGAAACTGGGCCTATTGTAGAAGATCAGATCCCAGAGCAGCAGATTAAAATATTCCCACGAACAATACTTTCCTATAAATGCGAAAACTCTATACAAAAGAAAGTCAAATTTCCTCTGTAACTGTCTGTGACAGCTAAAACCTGATTAGATTTTCTAAGGTCATTTCCAGAGCTAATGAAAGCTGTTAGGCTGAGTGCATTAGACTGGTTGCAGAGGGCCAGATTAACAAAAGTAGGAGCCTGGGGCTCATGTTTTTCAGGTTTTCTTCCTGAACATGTGTTAATGAAGGCAAAAGGCAAAAGAAAAGAAAAGTAGTTGGCGTCTTAACAATCAACAAGTCATGTATATTCCTGAAAAGAACATGAAAAGAAAATTGAAAGGCCAAATGAGGTATGTATTTTATTTGGCTATTTTTTATGTATTTTTTTAAAAAAAAATCAAATGAAATATGACCTACTTAAAATGTGAGGCTTAAACACTACAGATTTAGATATTGTACCTCGGGGAAAGTGGCTGGACCTGGGAGGAAAAACAGTTAGATACTGGAGCAATTTGACCAGAGAGACAGGAAAATGAGCTGTCGTTTTGAGAGCAGCTACTGCTTTTGCCTAATCCTTCCTCAGAAAATCCTGTTACAGCATAGGGATTGCCAGATAAGATACTAACTGAATAGATGAAGAGAGGAGTGTTCACTGGAGGTGCTTAGAGTTGCCCAAAGTAGGCAGTGAAATTGGGGGAGCATGGATGGGTGTTATAGTTTGGCTGTTATTATAGAAGGGAATGCAAGGAGTGGAACATCATGCAACACAGTCGGTTAATCGCTATAGCTATGTGATTAACTTATATTGGCCATTGTAATTGATATTAGCTTCCTTTACCTTCTGGCTTCCATTTTAAGGGCCCAAACTCTGTTTTGGGTGGTTCCTCGGCCAATAAAGCGAGATGAGCGCTGCAACTCCAGAGTCGGTCACGACTGGACTTAATGGTCAGGGGTCCCTTTACCTTTACCTTTAAGTATAATGCTGGTGGTCAACAAAAGAGGTTTAAAGACTGTCTCAAAGCAAATCTTTAAAAATGTAGTATAAACACTGACAACTGGGAAACACTGGCCTGCGAGTGCTCCAGTTAGAGAATAGTCTTTACCAAAGGTGCCATGGGCTTTGAAGATGCTCAAACTCAGGACGCAAGGGAGAAACGTGCTAAGAGGAAGGCACGCTTGGCAAATCCACACTGTGATCAACTCCCGCCCAGAAACCAATGTCGCCACTGGAAGGACGTGTGCACCCAGAATTGGCCACCACAGTCACTTATGGACTCAAACCGTGTTAAAACCGTGTTTATGGAAGACAATCTTATTCGGCTACGAGTGATCGCCAAAGAAAAAGAAATATTTTCACCCCTGTCTGAATCTCTATTGGATTTTACATACAAAATTATTTTATTTTATTTTATTTTATTTTATTTTATTTATTTTTCCCTTTGTTTTCCTATGTAAAATTATTGTAATAGTACAGTGGTACCTCGTTTACCTTCCCACCGGAGCAGTACCTATTTATCTACTTGCACTTTGACATGCTTTCGAACTGCTAGGTTGGCAGGAGTAGGGACCGAACAAAGGGGGCTCACCCCGTCACAGGGATTCGAACTGCCAACCTTCTGATCGGCAAGCCCTAGTGAAGGAATGGGTTTCCCAAATCCAAAAACCTGACTGTGCAGTCAGTCTGAAACGGGCCCCAAAATCCCCATTTTCCCTTCTCCATTAGCTAAAATGCATTAACTCGAACACTTGAGCACTTGAGCCAAGAACCCAGCTGTATAAATAAAGCTCTCTCCTTTATCAGTAAGTGATGCTTAATGAATGGCTTTGTCAGTTCCGAAGTGGAGACAGGATGGCAGAGCTGGGGCTTATCTTATCTTGTGTGTTGTAAATATCCTAACACACTGACGCACAGACCTTGCAAGACACCCCCGCGCTCAGGAATGACGCCAGGAGTGCTCTTAGAGTTGGTGACTTTCTTACCCCAAGATAAGGAATACAGGAACAGGAACATCCTTTTATGGTCAAGAGTACAGGAACAGGAACATCTGTTTATGGTCATGGATGTCAACTTACGTGTATAAGCTCACGTGTCTGGATTCCTGGGGAAGGGGGTAGAGGGTGCCTGGAGGATATATATACTGTGTGCAATTTCTCTTGCTTTTGTACTTGCTGTGAACCGATTCACACAGTGCCTTCTGCTATCTGGAGAGCAGAATAAACTCTTTCTCTGAACCAAACCTCGGTGTCATTTGACTCCTTCCTCCCTGTTCTGGGAGCAATGCTCACCCTACCAATCGGTAAAGTCTGAAAAGGCTACACTAGGCTCTGTGGTTTAAACCACAGCACCACCCGTGACCCACAATGGTACTTATAGTCATCCTAATGGCAACTGTCATTGTTAGAATGGGGAGAAGGCAGGCATCCTAAGGCCAGAAGTTGTACATTGTAGGCACCAGTACTGGAAAAGACTAATTTGATGTCCCAAGAGATATAGCTTCTTCAAAAGAAGGAAAGTGAACACCACTCCCGGGCTCTGAGTCGTCTTTGCTTGGTGGTTCCCCATCTGCTTTCTGCCACCATCCTTCTGTGTCCAACCAGTCCATGACACATACATAAACTGGGCTGCTTGAATTGGAACTGTTGAACTGGAATGTTGATGTTTAACTTCCCAGTGTCATATGTTATTTAAAAGGCATGTTGCTGGACACCCTATTGTTGCCAAAGAACTCCCAACAGACCTGTGTAAACAGGGCCGGATTTAGTTTTGATGAGGCCCTAAGCTACTGAAGGTAATGGGGCCCTTCATGTGTCCAGCTGTCCTTTGTCAACAACAAATTATTGCTGTTTTTTGTGTTGAATTTATGCTTAATAGTAATTTATGGATCAGTCCATGCAGAATGTAGGCACCCATTATATAGAAATCAACAAACCAATGATATTTTAGGGAGCAGGCTAGCAGACGGGCCCCATTACTTACAGCATAGGAGCCTACACAACACAAAACACTGTTGCTGTATGTAAGTTTTATTTTATTTGGTTTTTTATCTTATATTGTGGAAATCTACATCCAGGTTTTTTCCCCTTTAATTTTTTTGCGAGGCCTCCAAAAGAATGAGGCCCTAACCTATAGCTTGTTTAGCTTATACGTAATTCCAGCACTGTGTGTAATGGATATGAGACTCATCACCAACCAGTACAGGTGACCACTGCTGCATCCCCCCAAAAAATGCATAGCCAAAGAAGAGGGATAGATTTGTAGAACACTTGCATATGCATAGATGCATATTTAGAAAGAATTCCTGTAATTTAAACAGAAATTCAGTACTTCACACCTGAAGGGGATGTCTGTGACTAGGTCACCTGTGTTCCTGCGCAGTGCATTGTTCTGTTGCTAACTGTTGATGGACAGCTTAAGGGTTGCAGCTCTCCCTAATTATACTTCTTTAAACAAGGTTGCCTTTCTCATGCTAGGAGCTTTCAAATAAAGGATTGCCTTCTGTAAAGTAACACACATGGCCTCCCAACAGCCCAGTGTGCATTGTAGCTCTTAAATAAAATGTAGTGACTGCCTAATTTTGGTCATACACCCTATTAGCGTATCAGAATCCCTCTGTGAATAGAGAATGCAGACTGTAAAAATGACACCTGGGAAAGGGGCAGGCAGATTCGCGCTCCCAATTGTGCTCTTAAATGTTGTGCAGTCTGTGGAGATGCAGCATGTTCACCCCGAACAGGCAGACAGTTCCATGATTTAATAATCTGTGTCTCAACCAGAACATCAGATAGATGTTGGGAGAGAGTATTCAGGCTTATCGTGCATTGCGACCAACCTGCAGCCAATCTGTCAGAAATTAAGGCCATGGAAAAGCCAGGGGGAAATCATTCCATTTTGATTACTTAAGGCTGATAAAGCTGGTACAAAATTGTTTTCTTATTCTCACTTAGAAAGATAAAATAAAGGACTTTTCTTTAACCAAGGGAGCCCATTCTACTTCTGAAAACATTGCAAAGGGAATATGTGTCTTTTCTAATACCCATCTAAACACAGACGCCAGCCCATGGTACAGTTAATTTTTATGAATAAGATACTTGGCTGGTGAAAGGTGTAATTATCTTTTGGATTCCCTTGAGTTCCAAAGTTTTGCAAATCAGATTTGCTTACCATTCATTGTTCCATTGGTATTAAAATCCTCCAAACGCTTGTCAAATTGCAAATATCTAAATATTCAGGTGTTGTTGAATACACACCTTTTTTTCTCCCTTTTTGCACAGGAAGTCTTTCCTTTCCTTTTCTGGAAAATGTCAATACAAAAATTATCCTTTAACAGAGCATAGAGTTACCTAAAATATGCAATATATGCAGGTAAATTTAGGGGGAAGAGAATATTTAAATAGAATTGTAATATATTTCAACATAAAGGGGAAGATGGTGACCAAGTAACTTTTGCTGGCTCAGTTAGCACTGAGACTGTTGGTAGACAACTTCAAGGTCTACACCAGTGTTTCCCAACTTTGGGTCTCCAGCTGTTTTTTGACTACAACTCCCATCATCCCTAGCTAGCAAGACCAGTAGTCAGGGATGATGGGAATTGTAGTCTGAAAACAGCTGGAGACACCAGGTTGGGAAACACCAGTCTACACCATTCAGGAGACAGTCAGGTGTCCTTTTGATGCTAAATTGATTTCAAATTGAGCAACCCTAAATCCCTGATTAAAACAAATAAACTGCAGGAGTTTTACAATATAGAGTTGGCATGCTTACCCTCAGCTGTAAAGAAATGTGTCAACATTGTGTTAGAAATGAAGTTGGAATTTGACCATAAGAACAAAGGACCACTTGCAGTCCTGTGGCTTTAAATGATTGGTTTAGGGTGTAATCCTAACCCCAGCTAGGCAGCAATGGTGTTTAACAGAGCAGTGGGGTCACTTCTGCATCTGCAGCCCTGCTGCTCACGCCGACCAGGAAAAACAGACTGTTTTGCTATGTCAGGTCCAAGCTGGTCATAGCTGTCAACTTTTCCCTTTTCTTGCGAGAAATCCTATTCGGAATAAGGGAATTTCCCTTAAAAAGGGGGGGGGAGTTGACAGCTATGAAGCTGGTGCAGACCAACATCATGCCCCATGGTGTAATTCACAGCTAATTTGGCCATTTAAAGAACCTGTGGCTCCTTGACCACCACAGGACCTCCCATTCCATTCCCTGCTTCCCAAAGCCCCCATTTTGGGTCTTAATACTTCCTGTTATCAGGGGAGATGCTGCTGGCAGCAGTTTCTACCCATCCATGATTCCAGCAGATGGAATGGGGATCTCCACAGCTGTGGAACTTCCGTATCACAGCCAGGAAGACCTGGGGAGAGAGGGGCTTCATTGATTCATCCAAAACTTCTCCTGCACGGCAGTTAAGGAATTTGGGCTGCTCTGCCCATCCATTTTGAAAGTCATTTATTCAGTCATGGCTTAGAATAAATTGTCAGTGCTTAAAATGACTACAAGCGTCACTTGGATGAATGTTAATCTGCCACAACATAGTTAGATTTGGTCTGAATGTGCGACCCCCTGCTGTTGTGAGTTTGTTGACTGATTGCTGTAAACGGGCCTGTCACTATGGCTTCACCTTCAAGTGATGCCTGATTAGATTCCAAGATTTGATGAAATAACATTTAATGTCCTTTAATGGCATGGGGAATTCACATGCAAGGACAGGACCTAAGATGACTGCCAGTTGGATTGCGTGTGAGGCAGTTTCGAAGACAAAGAAATGGGACGGGGAACGCTCCAAGTTGGCTGAAGCTAATACTCCACAGAGATCTGGGGATCTGATATCTACTGCTTTGCAGGTATTCCTTGTAGGTAAGGATGCCAAGTTTACTATGCTCACTCATCTCCTCAAAAGTTGAACTTTGCAGTGCTGTTCCTGGAATCAGATCCACATCATATGTGATGTTTTTGCTAAACATGTCATGGCAAATGGTGTCACTCTTTACCTTTGGTAATTCTTTTGCATCTAACTGCAGTCAGTGCACATACATCAGTGGATGGTCTAGCATTGGAACACATCAAGGATTGGATGAGAACTGCATCCTCACTTTTGCTCCAAGCTGTGCCCTTCACATGAGAGTAGAAAGGGGCTTCTGTCATTGTTCCTGAGCCTGCACTCATTCCCCAGAGCCCTGCCATACTTACTCTGTACACCCAGCCCCTGTTGTTGTTTAGTTGGATAGGAGAGAAGGCAGGGAGGTCAACAGTTGTTGTTATTTAGTTGTTTAGTCGTGTCCGGCTCTTCCTGACCCCATGGACCAGAGCACACCAGGCACTCCTGTCTTCCACTGCTTCCCACAGCTTGGTCAAACTCATGTTGGTAGCTTCGAGGACACTATCCAACCATCTCGTTCTCTGTCGTCCCCTTCTCCTTGTGCCCTCCATCTTTCCCAACATCAGGGGCTTTTCCCGGGAGTCTTATCTTCTCATGAGGTGGCCAAAGTATTGGAGCCTCAGTTTCAGGATCTGTCCTTCCAATGAGCACTCAGGGCTGATTTCCTTTAGAATGGATAGGTTTGATCTTCTTGCAGTCCATGGGACCCTGAAGAGTCTCCTCCAGCACCATAATTCAAAAGCATCAATGCTTTGGTGATCAGCCTTTATGGTCCAGCTCTCACATCCATACATCACTACTGGGAAAACCACAGCTTTTACTATACAGACCTTTGTTGGCAAGGTGATGTCTCTGCTTTTTAAGATGCTGCACCCAGCCCCTATTTACCCTCAAAACACCGAAACTTCTCTGGGGAGCCTTTTTGGAACCAGCCTCAGCTTTGATGTTTGTTTTGCTTTGCCCCACAGTTCATATGCCTTGGCTTTTTCACAGTGAGATCCTGCTTCTTTCTGAGAGGCCTGGCCCCTGAATGCCAGCACAGTCTTCTTAATGGCAAAGAAGGGCACATGTCATTGAATTATCTGTCTCTTAAAAAGGCACTCCAGTTATTAAGCAAGTGCTGAAACATTTGAATGGAGGAAGCAGTTAAGATAGGAAATCCTCTCCCCTAAATGCTCATTCACAATTACAGATGGGACCCCACAAGGCAAGGGTCAACCTGGGGGGCAATTTGTTTTCAGTTTATTTGCTTTAGGGAGGGAAATATAACTGGTCAGAAAGGTGCAAGGTAGAAATGGACAAATACGTCTACCTGATTTCTTTAATTTTGTCATTTTTCAAATCATAAGTTCAGTTTGTCACTTCCACATCATTTTGTGGGTTGTATTTATTTATTTTAATGCTCCCGAAAACTCACCAGCATTTTAGTGTGAATTTCTCATAATAAACACATTTTTTTCTCTCCAAACAATTTCCCCTAATATATAATGTTTCTCTTAATTTATGCATTTCAGGAATGATTTATCCTACCTTGTATTTGTATTTTCGCACATGTAACTTGGCTGGCAAAGTGCACTGCAAAATTCAGAGCAGTGTGCATTTTGAGGAATGGCTATGTTTCGATTTGTGTCTTGCTTTGAAAAGTGTGAATTAGGTAGATTCACCTATAAATGTGATTTAAATTTCTCCCCAACCATATTTGCAATTTATTTCAGAAAACAGAGAATCTATCCCCAAACTTATTTCTCCCTCCCCCAACACCTTGCCACTTCCCTGTAGCAATGTGTGAGGAGTTGAGGTGGATACACATCGGTGATATTTATGTAACACTCACCCAAATCACAAATCCCACATCCTACTTCTTATCCTTTAAATGTAGCTGCACACTGTTTTTCCTCCCAAAGCAATTCTCCTTCTGATGGGGAGGGCAGATGCAACATATAATTGCATTTGTTCTGTTTAAATCCATTCCAGTATCATCTGCTTGCTTGAAAACTTCTTTGTAGCAGCAAGTGGCAAGATGAAACTTGTGCATGGACTCATTGTTTTGCTGATTTGGACTTATGCCTTAAGAAAAGAAAAGAAAAACTATAAAAATGTACTCTTCATTTTAATTTAATTACACTTTGTGTAAAGGAAGTCTGCCTAGATAGCTTCTGTACTAATTTGTTCTTCAGTGTCAATGAGATTCTGTTGTTATTTTTTTTAATTAGCAATTTTGCATTAAACAACTCATTTCGTTTATATATCTCACAAGCCGCAGGTCATGTTTCTCCTCAATACATTCTTTCACCTTTTTTAAGTTTAAAAAGAATCATTAAAAAGTTCATTTATTTATTTGAAATGTTCTTTATCGCATATTTTTCATCAAAAACACCCCCTCACTCACCCCTATGAGACTAAAAGCAAAATAGATGAACAATGATTACAACAGCAAATAAAAACAAACAACTTCAACAAACTTAAAGGTAAAGGTAAAGGGACCCCTGACCATTAGGTCCAGTCGCAGACGACTCTGGGGTTGCAGTGCTCATCTCACTTTACTGGCCAAGGGAGCCAGAGTACAGCTTCCAGGTCATATGGCCAGCATGACTAAGCCACTTCTGGCGAACCAGAGCAGTGCACGGAAATGGCGTTTACCTTCCCGCCAGAGCGGTACCTATTTATCTACTTGCATTTTGATGTGCTTTTGAACTGCTAGGTTGGCAGGAGCAGGGACCGAGAAATGGGAGCTCACCCCATCGCAGCAATTTGAATCGCCGACCTTCTGATCAGCAAGCCCTAGGCTCTGTGGTTTAGACCACAGTGCCACCCACTTAACTTAAAAGCTACTAAATCCCAAATTCAGTGACATACAGTCAATAATTACACCTCTTCAACTTAATGTCAGGTGTTTGCTTCAAAACATCTTTGTAGCACCAAGTAGCCATATAACCAAGAGTCACACTTTCCTTCCTTGGATTTGAGCATCTTTTCATTCAAGGAAAGGCCATAGTTCAGTAAGTAAATTACATGCTGTCAATGCAGAAGTTCTCTTATTTCGGCACTGGCATCTCCAGGTGGGACCTGAAAAACCCTGGAGAACCATTTCTAGCCAGTGTAGATGTCACTAAGGTAAATTAGCCATTGCTCTTGGCTTTGTATGAGGCACCTTCCTATGTGCCAATGAACATGGAAAACAAATGTCTGCTGAAAGAGCCACATCTTCAATTGCTTGTCAAGAGGCGGCCAGTGATGAGGTCAGATAAGCCTCTGGCGGGAAGTTTCCACAGTGCAGGTGCAGGTCTAAAAATGCCCTAGAGCTGTTTGTGCCTCTTGTGTATACAATGAAAAAAAGGCCACCCATATTCACTGCACTGTTGGGTCATAGTGAATACAGAAAAGTACTGTACTGTACCAATCTGGTGTCAGGGGTCAGATAAGTACCAGTCAAGTCACAGGGTTAATTTTAAGTGAGCTATTTGATACCAATTTTAAAGTATGTGGCATTTTGTTAAAGGTTATTGTTCATAACAGAAACTGTCAGAGGATGCATACAGGAAAGAGCAGGCAAGCATAACTTCAATTGTCTGCTTCATGGGAGGGGGAAACCCACAATATATTTCTAAAAGAAATGGAGAGGATTAATTTCATACTTAGCGAAATCCATTAAAATCTGAAATCCTTTCTCTCTCCCCCCCCCCACCTCTCCTTTCTCAGCACAATTCTTTCAAGCACATTCATTTGTCCGAGATAAAATTTTACTCCTATTTGAATCAGTGGCAAGTGCCTTTCTGAACGCTACAGTTAAAAAGTGCAGTCACCTGAATAGCTCTGCCATGGAATAATTTTGTGATTATAATGTGTTAAACAGAGGTCATGTAGCAAAGTGCATTGAATATTTAAAATTGGAATCTTGAGATGCCCTACAACTTGACTCCAAGAACTTTCATTGCCCTGAGCTATTCTTGCCGGGTGGTTAAGGAAAAAGCAGTTACTTGGGATGACGGAATCTGTCTTGGCTGCATTCCCAAGCTATGCACATCTCAGGCAAAGGAAGGGGGAAATTAGAATATCTATTGGACCACCTGGGTCCTTTTTATTATTTTTAAAGGAGGAATCCATTTTAGAGGGCGAGGGGAAACTCTGATCCAAACCTATTAGTGTAAAAACTTACCAAACCCTCACGGGGTTTTCGGTGTCTCATTAAATGCAGCCTTAATAGGATGAAGCCACGCTGAAGGGGGATGGTGGCCTAAGATACAGCAACAGGATTGCCTGTGAAGCAGGGCTGGAAGCACTGAGTGTTGGGAGGTGTAGTCTGAGAGGACCAGAAGCAGGAAAGGCAAAAAGGTATTCTGAAGCCTGAAGTACATGATAGTGTGTGAGCTCCAACTCTTGGGGTTCCTTTCTCCACCTCAACACAATTATTCAGAAAGTCTTCCTGCGTCTTCGCAGCAGCAGCAGTTCAACCTTCTCTTGGTGAATTCCCATGACAGGAATAACCACCTCACCCATCCAGTTCTTCTCTAAAGTTTTATTATTTACATTAGAAGTTGAATAACACTACTGGTCTACGTATAAAATAAGATGCAGAACTATGAAAAGGTAAAAGGTAAATGATCCTTGGTGGTTAAGTCCAGTCAATGGCAACCATGGGGTGTGGCGCTCATCTTGCTTTTAGGCCAAGGGAGATGGCATTTGTCCACAGACAGCTTTCCGGGTGGCCAGCATGACTAAACCGCTTCTGGTGCAACAGGACACCATGACAGAAACCAGAGCACACGGAAATGCTGTTTACCTTCCCGCCACAGCAGTACCTATTTATCTACTTGCATTGGCATGCTTTCAAACTGCTAGGTTGGCAGGAGCTGGGACAGAGGAACAGAAGCTCACCCCATCATGGGGATTCAAACTGCCGACCTTCTGATCAGCAAGCCCAAGAGGCTCAGTGGTTTAGACCACAGTGCCATCCACGTCTCTCTGATGCAGAACTGTATACAGATCTCTGCTCCTTTCAGCCATCCGGCCAGAGAGACGGGCTCACAGACTATCACATATTCTGGCAGACACACTGACCAACGGTGACTGCCTAACCCTCCACCACATCTCTCCTTCTCCAGACATGCCCTAATAAAGGCACCTGTTGCTAAACAGAAGTTTTAGACGTGCCTCAAGGGTGTGCTTCAAGGGTGTGTTTCAAGGCTCATTGCAAGTATATTTTGGCAATACACCAACAGTGCATGTGCAGGTCCTGATGTTGCCCATGAAGCAAAGCCTGGCAATGCCACAGAGAACAGCCTTGCTAGAACAGGTCAAAGGCCCATTTAGTCCAGCAATCTGTTCCCGTACACTGATAGAAAGGCACACTACCTCTAACAGTGGAAGTGGAACATAGCTATCACAGTAGTAGTCATAGGTAGTAATAATAATAATAATAATAATAATAATAATAATAATAATAATAATAATAATAATTTTTATTATTTATACCCCACATATCTGGCTGTGTTGCCCCAGCCACTCTGGGCAGCTTCCAGCACATATAAAAACAAAATAAAACATCAAACATTGAAAACTTTTCTATACAGGGCTGCCTTCACATGCCTTCTAAAAGCTGTATAGTTTTTTTTATCTCCTTGACATCTGATGGGAGGATGTTCCACAGGGTGGGTACCATTGCTGAGAAGGCCATCTGCCTGGTTCTCTGTGACTTCTCGTAGCAAGGGAACCACCAGAAGGCCCTCAGAGCTGGACCTCAGTGTCCAGACTTCTCCAGGGCAGCAGATAGCATCGGAGCAACACCAGTGAAGTCTCACTCGGTACAGAAGCCTTTACACACACACAGTGTTTGAGCATGCCTTTTGGATCCAGAGATCTTTGGTCAGACTTCATGATATCTGGCATGATGGCCATTGGCAATGGCCCAGCTGAAATTCTCTTGCAAATTCTGCCCAGGCACACCATCAAATATTCTGGCAAATTACATTTGGGGTTGATTGTGCTGGCAGCCCTGAGAGCAGCCAATCGATAGCATGCAAATATCACGGCCTCCTTCCCTATGGCACATTAGGAAAATTCTATTGTTAGCTGTGGGTGGTCAGTTGATGACCTCATATCCTGTCTTTTTTTGTAATGTGAGGTCATACTACAGTTCTCCACAGGAAATGTGTGAAGCATAGCACAAACAGAAATAGTCTTTGTTCTCACCACTTCAGTAATTCAATAGGACTGTGTGAAAAAAGTCAACAGAATCCCCCCTCCTTTTTGAGTGTTGTTCTGTAACAGAAAGGTACAGAAAAAGGTGCTCCCATTTCCCTCCTTAATCTTTTACATTCCTGCTAGGAAAGCATGATTTATTTGCTATGTTGTAAACTAGTAGAAAAATAGTGTTCTGGTTTTAATCTAAGAGTATCAACTCCATCAACATTAGAATGATTTCCACCCCCCTTTGCTAAAGTTTACGTGGCTTTCCTGCTTCCTAAGGACACTATAGATTACCATGATTTGAGGCAAAATGTTGAGTGGTGTGAACTTTTTCTACAAAATGAAGAGCCATTGTGGGGTAGTGGTTAGATCAGGGGTCAGCAAACTTTTTCAGCAGGGGGCCAGTCCACTGTCCCTCAGACCTTGTGGGGGGCCAGAGCATATTTTGGAAAAAATAATAATGAATGAATTCCTATGCCCCACAAATAACCCAGAGATGCATTTTAAATGAAAGGACACATTCTACTCATGTAAAAACATGCTGATTCCCAGACTGTCCGCAGGCCAGATTTAGAAGGCGGTGGGGCCGGATCTGGCCCCCGGGCCTTAGTTTGCCTACCCATGGGTTATAGTGTTGGACTAGGACCTAGGAGATTGGGGTCAAAGTCACACATGGGTAAAAGTGGATCACCTGGTGTCATCGGCACATTAGGTGATTGATACATTGGTAGCTCTATACACCTGCCAAACTTTAGGTGGGGGAGATAAAGATCTATTCCACTGCCTGGATCCAGTTTTCCACCCCCGGCCTGTATGTACACCTGAGTTACCCCAACGGACGATCTGTTTTGTTTACTTGGAGATGACTGTTATGAGATGCTCAGATTAACATAGCCTAGAAATTTGTGCTAGATTCTTGATCTTCTTGTCTTGATCAAAAGATTTTGGCTAAGAATCCCAGTGTGCAGCCAAAGCCAAATGTATTTACAGAAAAGATGGGAGATACACAATTGCCACTCAGCTTACTGACAGAGAGAGAGAGAGAGAGAGAGAGAGAGAGAGAGAGAGAGAGAGTTAATAACTAGTGCCACTCAGACTTTCTTCAAGTATCCAAGCTGATTCGCAAGACAGAAATATAAGTTGTCTGCCTGCTGGATCTGACGGATACAGACAGAATATTAACAAAAGGGGTCACTCTGTTGTACCAGAGATTCTTACTCACACTAGCAAGAGTTAAAAAAATAAACCTATTTCCTCCCCTCTCCAGTCTTTCTTTCACAATTGAATCTAGCTTTCAAATGGCTCAGCAGCAGTAGGGGAAATTATCACCATTTGGTTTCCCGGAATTATTTTACTCTGAAAATAGCAGGTAAAGAACTGACTAAGGCTATTGCAGATTAATTGCTGTAGCTCAGTCAAAATTATTTGTACATTGTTGCTGTTTTTAATCATTGCAGCTTACTTTGAAAAATACCTTTCTTTTCTGTCAGTCTTTTGGCATCCTGCCTTTTGTTCTATATTTGGGGTACTGCCAGGCCCAGATCAAAGGGGGCAGAGGAGGCATGTGTAGGTCTTATTGGTGAACATCCTCTTCAGTTTCACCTTGGCCTGTCTGCCAAGAGCAACACACCAAGTATGCACCTCATTTCATCTCTCAGAGACATTTGAAGGCACTGTGGCAGCCTCACCACCTGGGCAATCCAGAAGTCTTTTGTCTCTCCAAGGTAGGGATGTTGAACCTTTTTAAGCTCAAAGGCCACATTCTCTCATGGTCACGTTTCTGGTGGCTGAGGTCAAATGTCAAAGTGGGGGAGCAATGGAAGTGACTTGACGCCTTTGTACAGCGAACTTTATTCCGGCCACACAAATAGTCAAAGGTTTCTTTGGAGTCTAAAGGCAAAGAGCAGCTCCTTCTCTGCCATCTTTCTTGTCTCGGCAATGGATGAGATTTTGCTGGAGTTGTAGTTTATTTTGTGCCATCTGGCAGGGAAATGAAGACCAAAGCAGGTAAGCCTACTTTTGGGGCATTCCACTTCTGGACCTGATTCCTGGACACCTCAACATGGCTGAAGTATGTCCTAGCCAACAAGAGTGCACAAGTTCTACACACAATTGAGTACAGGGGTGCCAACTCCAGGGATCTGAGCATCTTTGGTCCTCCAATAAATTTTTGAGCTCCCCCTCACACCCATGTCCCCTACCATCAGGGGACAGAGGAGGCCAAGCACGGAGCCAAGCATGGCTTCAGTGGCCAGATCCTGCTGCTTCTGCCATGGAAGGCTGACAAGCTCAAGAGAGGAGAAGCCACTGGCCACTGCATTCAGTTCTGTCCCCTGGCTGCTCCCAAAAGCCATGTGATGTCATATGTGTGACATCCCACGTGTGACATTGTGTGTGTTGTGCATGTTGTCCCCAGCCCCCTCAATCTTTGGCACAAGTTGGCGCCTCTGATCTCATACAGTCATACCTCGGGTTACAGACACTTCAGGTTGCTTTTTTTGGGTTACGGACCCGCCGAAACCCAGAAGTACCGGAACAGGTTACTTCTGGGTTTCGGCGGTCGTGCATGCGCAGAAGTGCCAAATCGCAACCCGTGCATGCGCAGATGTGCCGCTGCAGGTTGTGAACACTGCGGGTTGCAAACGTGCATCCCGCATGGATCACGTTTGCAACCCGAGTGTCCACTCTACTCTGCAATATTCAGGGTCATCAATCACACATACAGCATCTTTGCACATAGGCTGTGTTTACAGTCTGGGTGGACGAGATTCCACTGCTAATATTCCTCGATGGGGAGGTGCCAACATTGTATCTCTTTGGCTATGTGGACCCTTCATGATGCCAGTTCATTACCACTGGCCACATGGTATAATATAGATTGATGTGATCCTGTCTGAAGGAGCTGTGGCTAAAAATGGAGACAAGTGGGCATTGAAAAGCAGAAGAGTCTAAACACAAGACTTTGTAGGACAGAATTGCCAAGAAGCATACCATACTTTCTGCACTGCCCATTTTGTCACCAAGGAGAGCAGACCATGATGGCTTTGTGATTGCATATAATGAGGACACCAAACACTAGAAGCACTTGACAGACCTTCTCCTCCTGTCACTCCCAGACTTGCCCTTCACATCCTCTCTCAATGAATTTCAAATCAGTGTCATCCATTTCATACCGAGGTGGCAGAATTCTCTTCATCTCACATGGTGAGACCCCAAGCAGATGCAACAGTGTTTCAGAGAGTTAATTGCTTGGGCTTAAAGCCGATTGATTCTGAGGCCAATACGGAAGCGATTTCCTTTCTTTTCCGTAGTATCCATTGGCAGATGCAAGGCTGGAAATTTAGGAAACCAATGACTCTGAGTCAGGTACGAGGCAGTGAATTAAGCACCACAACACAGAAGGCAATGCATTTCTGCTGGATTATGCCTTGAGAGTCTTGCGAATTTTGAGGCATTAAGCCAAAAGCCATCCGCCAGCTGAAAAGTGTAGTAAGGAAGGGTGAGGGGAAATGATATCTTTTACAGAAGAGAGAGAAAGATTTCACAAACACACACACATACACACACAGCAGAAAACAAAGAAACCACCAAACCATATTTAAGAATGATATAACTAAATGGTCCAAATCAAGATTATTATTATAATAATAGGTTTGACTTCCAGACTTCATCTCCCCATAGCGCATGGAATGCTTTTGATCCAATGCAGGGATCCTGCTGGTGGAAGAGAGGGAAGCAAATAGACTTTTGCTGATTCTACCTTTGTCTGTCTGTGTCACCTCCTACATTGTTCCAAAGGGTCCTCAAACTTTCTGGAGCAGTTTCCTTAATGGTGCAAGGAAATACAAGAGAAAAGGAGGAATTGACAAAATGCATTTTCCTCTCTTCTATGAGCAAATGAATGTTGTTGTTGTTGTTGTTGTTATATGCCTGGATAGTGCAATCTTTCTAAAAGGCCCCTTTTCTATCTTCCCGCAGTGAGTGATTGGAGCTAAGGTTTGTTGTTGTTTTGCTGTGGCCCCCTAACTTTGGAACAAGTTTGCCTTGTACCAACCTTTTTAGTAAAAGCCTAAAGACCCTTTAAAAACCTAATAGCCTGGGCATCCTAGATCTTGGTTTCCATGCTGGCTTGTTGATGTTGGTTATTGGCTTGGTTTTCTTGCCTGAATGCTGCATTTCCTGATTTTAATATGGAAGCTGTTTTGGCAGCCTTGTTAAAGGTTTGAAGGGAGGGATAAACATCTAAAATAAATATAAAAACTAAGCTCTGCTTCATTGAAGGTTTTTAAGCAGAGTTTGGGTGGCCATCTGTCATGGATGCTTTAGTTGAGATTCCTGCATTGCAGGGGGCTGGACTAGATGACCCTTAGGATCCCTTCCAACTCTGCTTGTCTATGATTCTGTATTGTACATTAAGAATTCATATATATTTTTAATAAAACTTTTAAGGGGCACTGGCCATTATTACAGGGGTTTTTTTGGGGGGGGAGTGTCTGAAAATACATGCTTGTGAATGTATGCTCCACACACAGACAATCTGAAAATGAAGTATTATTATTATTTATTAAGTAACTTTCTGTACTACCCTTCATCTAAAGATCACAGGGTGATTTATAACATAGGCGGTAGTGACCCAGAGCTAGAACACAATATCTTTGCCAATCTAAGGGGTCTCACTTGTCCCAGGCCTAGAAAGCATAGCTCTGGGTTGTCTTTGGCTTGACCCCCACCCCTACAAGTCCAAGCAGTTTCCCCCTTGCCCCACTCATTTCTCGAAGCAAAGTAAAGGTAAAGGTAAAGGGACCCCTGACCGTTAGGTCCAGTCGTGACCAACTCTGGGGTTGCGGCGCTCATCTCACTTTATTAGCCGAGGGAGCCAGTGTACAGCTTCCGGGTCATGTGGCCAGCATGACTAAGCCGCTTCTGGCGAACCAGAGCAGCACACGGAAATGCCATTTACCTTCCCGCCGGAGCGGTACCTATTTATCTACTTGCACTTTGACGTGCTTTCGAACTGCTAGGTTGGTAGGAGCAGGGACTGAGCAACGGGAGTCACGGGGATTCGAACTGCCGACCTTCTGATTGGCAAGTCCTAGGCTCTGTGGTTTAACCAACAGCGCCACCCGCGTCTCTTCTCGAAGCAAAAAAATATGCTAAATCCGAGTACTTGTCAACCTGTATAATACCCAAATTGTTATATGCTCCTATTGTGTGCTAAATAGCAGTTTTTACCCAGGGGAAAGAAGAAGTGTGGGTGAGCCCTAAAAATAGCATAGAAATATATGCAGGAGAGGTGCAACAACTTAGTAGGATGGCATCTGCTTTGCGAGCAGAAGCTCCCAGTTCCAATCCCTGGTGTCTCCAGAAACGGCTGGGAGAGACCTCTGTCTGAAACCCAGGAGAGCTGGTTCCAGGTAGTGCCGATGCTACTGAGCTAGGTGGAGCAATGGTCTAAGACAGATTCCTCGGTAGTTTCATCATTCTTTGAATATTTCTTAAGTGCTAAATGCCTCCAAAAGCTGTTGAGCGCTAGTCAAGAATCCAAGCTGAGTGCCTTTAATGGTAAGGGCACTGATCAGCTGTAACTCAGCATGAAGGATCAATGAAAGGAATCTCAGTGTCAAGAGATTCCCCCCTGGCTCTGCATTCATCGAACTGGGTTTGTCTCTGCAGCCTCCTTTCTCTTTTCTGCGCCAGTTTCAAATGTAGTATGTTCTGATGCCCTTGTAACACAATTTCAGACAATTTTTTCTCTCCAGCAAAGGATAACCTGGGTTGAACTTTATTTCCAGCCTAGCTAACAAAAATCTCATGAAGGAAGCTATTTTCATGGGATTGCTATTCCAATTTTGCAGACTCAAGAGGTTCTGATTACCTGCTGAACTTTTAGATGCTTCTGTGAACTGAAGCAAACTACTAAAACTTCTGAAGATCACATGTTAGTAACAGCAACACACACACACACACACACACACACACACACCTGCTAAAATGCATTACCTGGGATATATATCGCCAGGTTCCCAAAACGAAAATGACTTTCAAAATCCCAATGGAATAACACGACTAAATCTATAGATGGGTATTTGCTTGCAGGGATTTATTACAAATTGCCTTAACATACACTGTAGGACATATCATTCCAGCAAAGCAGACCAAAGGGCAGCTGGGAATAGCTTCTTAAAAGTTTTTAAAAGCTTCACTTCATATAGGAGATCCAACATGGCCAAGACTGTATTCCATGCATACAAAATCAGACAGTGAGCACTTATGGTCAGAGCCCCCATTTTCAGAGTGGGGGTGTTGACTGCAGGAAGTTTCTTTGCATATATGTTGCATTGCATAAGCAAGAGCAAAATTACAATTCTCTACATTTCCCATTCTTCTTAACTTTCATTCAAGCACTTTCTCACTGGAGGATGTTAACAGGTGCAAATGAGAATCCCATCATCTAGAACTGGTATTAATGGAAAGTAACATTGATGGCAGTTCTACATTGATGGCATGGACGTGGATGGTGCTGTGGTCTAAACCACTGAGCCTAGGGCTTGCCGATCGGAAGGCCGGCGGTTCGAATCCCTGCAATGGGATGAGCTCCCGTTTCTCAGTCCCAGCTCCTGCCAACCTAGCAGGTTGAAAGTACGTCAAAGTGCAAGTAGATAAATAGGCGGGAATGTAAACAGAGTTTCCGTGCGCTGCTCTGGTTTCACCAGAACCGGCTTAGTCATGCTGGCCACATGACCTGGAAAAACTGTCTGCCGACAAACGTCGGCTCCCTCGGCCAGTAAAGCAAGATGAGCCCCACAACCCCAGAGTCATTCGCGACTGGACTTACCGTAACTGTCAGGGGTCCTTTACCTTTATCTTTCACATTGATGGCATGGTGGATTTGGAACTCAGTATTGACTCCTAGGCCTCCACCACTGATGCCTCTGCTAGATCATTCCTTATTTAAACATGCAGATAAATATAACCAATTCATAGATTTTGAAACAAATGGTTTCTATGTAATTAGATATCTGCTTATAAGAGGTAAGGCAATCTCAAAAGCTTACCTGGTGGCAAAGATGAAAGGTACAAAATGTTCCTGCTTGCAACTGTATCAACTATGCACTTTTGCAAAGTATCTGGAACGCATGGGAGAGGGCTTGAGACAATTGACACCTTTTGAATCACCAAGTAGCAGACCTAGCCATGATGCAAAAGGGGCCACCTCAAAGATATATGGTATGGTATTAGACAGCTTTGTGGGCAACACAGAATATATTCAAATGAGGTGGGAAACTGACATAGGGATTTTGATAAGTATAAAAGCATAAGAATCTATATGGTGCAATCCATCTTTAAAAACAATTTCAGCTTGCCTACAGAAAATTTCCCTTAAAATTAGTGTCAGAGACTGGGCAGAGGAGGAAGGGTGGAGACCGTCTCCCCAGCAGGTCCTTCTAGAGAAGAAGGAGACAGTTCAGAGTCACAACAGGAGTTTGAGGGAGGTCACAGCTCAGAAGCAGATGAGGGGGAAAGCTGGGAAATAATGGGAGAGGAGGAGGAAGCACCAGGGGAGTGACAGTTGATGGACTCAGTGTCTTTAGAAAGCATTCCAGACCCCCCCTTCCCAGAACACAGCGGGCCTTGAAAGTAGGAGAGCAGAGAACCCAGAGACAGAGGGCACACCTCAGCACCCATAGTGATGAAGCATGAAGGGAGAGAGGGAGGAGGGTGGAGCCTCACCCGGAGCAATGCCATTACTCCAAGCGGCTGCATTTCTATGCCTCTCTGTGTGAATATTGAATAAAAAGCATTGGTAAGAACTTTCCGTGGGACGCAGGTGGCACTGTGGGTTAAACCACAGAGCCTAGGACTTGCCAATTGGAAGGTCGGCGGTTCGAATCCCAGCGACAGGGTGAGCTCCCGTTGCTCGGTCCCTGCTCCTGCCAACCTAGCAGTTCGAAAGCACGTCAAAGTGCAAATAGGTACCGCTCCGGTGGGAAGGTAAACGGTGTTTCCGTGCGCTGCTCTGGTTCACCAGAAGTGGCTTCGTCATGCTGGCCACATGACCTGGAAGCTGTACGCTGGCTCTCTCGGCCAATAAAGCGAGATGAGCGCTGCAGCCCCAGAGTTGGCCATGACTGGACCTAATGGTCAGGGGTTCTTTACCTTAAGAACTTTCCTTGTCTTATCCGTTCCTGGGGGGGGGGGGTTAGATCCTCTGATGCCTGACAGTTATATTTTGGTGGCAATGGATGCCTTGCAAAAATAGATACTACAAGCTCACCTGTCATGCGTCCCAGTCTTGATAACACAGCAAGTATCGTTAATTAAAAAGAGGTTTTATTGCAAAACAAACAGATAGCTCCGGACAGCTGTAATCTAGCCTCCGGCTTCAGCAATCAAGATGACCCTTCAGAAGAGTACTTCCTGCGAGACCAGAAGCGACTGAACTTTCTCTTCTGACACCTCTTGTTTTGCTTCTTGTCTTGTAGCCCTTGTCTTGTGACCTTGGGGAGAGAAGGTCAGCTCCTGCCTCTTCCCCATTCTCTGAGAGGCTGTCTCTTAGCTCTTAGCTCCCAGTATGTTTCCGAGCACAATTCAAAGTGTTGGTGCTGACCTTTAAAGCCCTAAACAGCGTTGGTCCTGTATACCTGAAGGAGTGTCTCCACCCCCATCATTCAGCCTGGACACTGAGGTCCGAGGGCTTTCTGGCGGTTCCCTCATTGCGAGAAGTGAGGTTACAGGGAACCAGACTGAGGGCCTTCTCGGTAGTGGCACCCGCCCTGTGGAATGCCCTCCCATCAGATGTCAAGGAAATAAGCAGCTATCTTATCTTTAAAAGACATCTGTTTAGGGAAGTTTTTAATATTTAATGTTGTACCGTTTTTAACACTCAATTGGGAGCCGCCCAGAGTGGCTGCACAGTACACTGCACAGAAGACCAGTGATCAAGGCCTGGAAACTGCCTTGTGCTGTGCTCTGCAAATCCTAATGATCTACTGATCATTGGGACTTGCAGTGGACTGTGCATGGAGAATCCAGTGATAGGCATTATCCACAAAGAAGCACAATTAACACAAACTACATCTTCACATCAGCTCATCATGCCTTAAATCCAGCTTATGTCCCAAAAACTCCCCTGTCCGTTTCATGGAGGCCAGCTCATGTTCAAAGCAAATATCTGGGGCAGGAAGGGATTCATATAAACACACACACACACACACACACACACACACACACACACACACACACACACGAGAGGAGAGAAAGAGAGAGCCTACTATTTGGTGGCAAACTTAAATATACAGCTACAGGATTGATAAAAGCAAAGCACTGGAGCCAGTTGGCCCCATTACTCAGTTGACAGAGAGGCAGAGGTCTCACCTTTAATAAGTCTAGTTGACAACACTGCATTGATAGCGTTAAGTTAATTGAGTTTATCTACAGGACACAATTCACAACTCATGCTGGTAGAAGTGCAAGGGAGACTTGCAAAAGCTGTAAGTCTCCCAAGACAAGTCCAAGTGCTGTTCTGTTTATTTTTTATATTTTACTACCCTGTGAAGTTTTCCAAGTGACTTGGCAGGTGTGCAAGGGAGCACTTTAAAACAAATTATGGCTATTATGTAGCTTTAGTGGCGGCAAATATTTGTCAATGATGGGTTTTCCCCATTTTTGGCAATTTTCAATCAAGCACAGCTAAAGGGTTTTGAATGAGCCTGTGCATCCACATAGCAGCAAATCATCTGAATCGTTCCCTCACCCCACCCCTTTGTCTGAGAGCCACTCATCCCCTCCTTTGTTTGGAAGGCTCTCTCTAGATTGGTCACAGAGGATGCAGAAAATGGGGCAGGCAAGCTGATCGTTACTGCTGTGAGGAGCAACTGGGTAAATGGAAGGAGGTTTACAGCCATCAAAGACTAAGACATTATCTCTCAAAAAATCCCAGACCTATGAACAAGGATGAGAGAAAGATTAGGGGAAAGTTTGTTGCTTTGAAATAAGGAGGCTTACAGCCTGCATAGGTTCAAGTATTCCCATGTTGTTGTTGCAGCTTTAAGGGAATGTACACAGCTTTGTATGCAATTTTGTCTAATGCACATATTTTTGCAAAGCAATTCCCCCTGATGCAATGCATTTTGCATTTTCTTTCCCCCATTTTGTATGTATATGCATCTGTGCATATTACTTGACTGGAGAACTGGGTTGCAAAGTTCAGAGAAGTGTGAATTTCCAAGGATCATTGTGTTTCGGTTTGTTTGGGAAAGAGCAAATTTGGTCAGTTCACCTCTTAATGTGAACTGAATTGAATTTCTCTCCCTTCCTATGTCACACAGTCCATGAGTTCTGGAAGAAAAGTGGTACAAAACCAGAATGGATCCCTTCACTTTTTGTTATTTGCCTTTAGAGCCTTTCTAAATGAACTATCTGTGTAGGAAACCATAAATAGATAAGGGATAGCATTATGGTTGGCGGCTCTGACCTGACCAGCAATCCTTTTAAAATATATTTAGATAATTCCACATTTACAGTTGTAAACATGGTCAGCCTTTATGTACATTATAACTTGCATGAATAGTTTAGAGCTAAGTAGAGTAGTCAAGGGCAGGGCTTCTATTCCTTTAATAGCTTTGTAGAGTGAATTTCCTCTTCAAGTATTAAAGGTACAAGTATTAAAGGTACAAAAGCCCTGTCCTCTTTTTACTTCTCCTGCCTAATGCTGAGCCTGCTACCATGATGCCATCCTCCTGCCTTTAAGTTCTTTGGAGTTTCTGGAAAATACTCTAGTGAAAAACACTCACTTGGGCAAGAAGAGACTGCAAAAAGGGAATGGAAATCAAGGTGAATCAAGGTGAGTTCACCCATCACTTCTCTTTGATATCACAGAGAGAACTTGCTACCTGACTGTTACTAGAGTGAACGTCCTATTCAAATGTTATTTTAAGTCTTTTTTGGCAATATTAAAGCACTAGCATTGCATCAGAGACAGGGGCAAGTGCTCAAAATAACTAACTGAAGCACATCTAAAGAACTACCTTTCCACAGAAAGAAATAAGATTGTTCTGCCAGTAAAAGAAAGAAAAATGGGCCTTTAGCATATTTATGGTTGTAATTTGTGGAAACGATTTACAATGCACTATACCATTCCAATACATCCTGAAGGTTATATTTACAGCTTCAGTGCAACTATATCTTAGAGGGTGTGTGTTGCAGAATACATCCCTGGACATTCTATTTTACTTGACTGTGGATAGATGGAATAGCAGTACTGTTGGGTTAAATTTGTATCCTTCTGCTAAATCAGAGGGGAGGTGAGAGCTGGATCAAGCCCTTTAAAAGTTCTGTCTAGGAACCCAATTGGTCATTAAAAATAGGGTTAGGTGTCACTGAATTTGCCATTGAATGATGTACAAAAAATGCACGCGCTAGGGTAAAATGTACATGAAAATGTATACCTTACTGAAAATACAAAAATGCATTCTATTAGGCGAAATTGCTCACAACCATGTGCATATTGAGAGAAATGGGCACAAAATGCTAGTGCATTTTCATTTTAATCATTTTCATTGGTTAAGTCATCATTATCATCATCATCATCACAAATGTATGTGGAAATGTGTCCAACTGAAGTTAAAATTGGGAGAGGGGGCTGAGAGCCAACAGAGGCAGATTCAGTCATCCCTGAGTTAGACCTTGAAGACACATCACTTTAAAAAATAGGGGAGAAGGAAGGAGAACATGTTATTTGTCATGTGCAAATAAGGTGAAATAATTCATTTTGCAGTGTTGGAAGCCACTGCAGGATTTATTTATTTTTACACAGTATTTTTTAATACATAAATATATTTTTATATTTTATCTTTTTCCTTTAGTGGAACGAACATTGCATAGGAACCTGACGTTGACATATGCCTCAAAATAAGCAAGCAAGTGTGTGGATTGCTTCCTTTGCAACAGACAACGCATCTCAGGCCAATTAAAGCATTAGCTAAGATTTTGTTCTAATTCCATCTGTTAAGCCAGTATTAGCATGAACCTATGAGGTGGTTTTTTTTATTATTATTATTTCTGACATTTGGAGGGTTTCAAATCAAGTAACAGTTGGATTAATCTCATTGAGCAACATGATACACAAAGTGAAACAGCGTCTCTGCTTATGACATTTAGCAGGTTTCTTGATCTCCTCGCTAACTGCGTCTTTCCCTCACTGTGTCCTTTTGCACTGACATAGCGGCGGCTCAGATGTATTGAATTCAGAGGATGGCTGCCACCTGCCCCCATTCATGCAATATTGCATTATACAATAGCGTGACATAAAGCTAAACTTTAACACCATTAGCAAATAATGCTCACAGCCAGCTCAGTTTTTATATAGGTCTTGCCCTATTTTATCTAACTTTCTTCAATATTTTTTTTTTAAAAAGAAATACCGGTATAACATTTAGGGGAAAAGGAACAAATTGGATGGTAACCTGACCACCTCACAGCTAACTTAACTAAATTAATTCTAATTTCAATTTTCTTCAGTTTTATATATCTATATCTAGCCAGCCAGCCAAAATCCCCCCCCCCCAACATTTAGGAAGAGAAAAGTAAAGGTAAGGTCAAGGACCCCTGGATGGTTAAGTCCAGTCAAAAGTGACTATGGGGTTGTGGCGGTCATCTCACTTTCAGGCCGAGGGAGCCGGTGTATGTCCACAAACAGCTTTATGGGTAATGTGGCCAGCAGAACTCTAAACTACTTCTGGTGCAATGGGACACTGTGACAGAAACCAGTGCGCACAAAACCCTGTTTAACTTCCCGTCACAGCGGTACCTATTTATCTACTTGCACTGGTGTGCTTTCAAACTGCTAGGTTGGCAGGAGCTGGGACAGAGCAACAGGAGCTCACTCTGTCGCAGGGATTCGAACTGCCGACCTTCTAACTGGCAAGCCCAGGAGGCTCAGTAGTTTAGACCACAGCACCACCCACGTACCTTAGGAAGAGAGGGACAAATTGGATAGTGACCTGTCCCAAGATGTACAGTGGTGCCTCGCAAGACGAATGCCTCAGAAGACGAAAAACGTGCAAGACGAAAGAGTTTTCCGTTTTTTGAGTCGTTCTGCAAGACGAATTTCCCTATGGGCTTGCTTCGCAAGACAAAACGTCTTGCGAGTTCTTGCAAGTTTGTTTCCTTTTTCTTAAAGCCGCTAAGCCGCTAATAGCCGCTAAGTCGCTAAGCCGCTAAGCCGTTAATAGCCGCTAAGCCGCTAATAGCCGTGCTTCACAAGACGAAAAAACCGCAAGACGAAGAGACTCGCGGAACGGATTAATTTCGTCTTGCGAGGCACCACTGTATCTCATGCAAAAGATAGGGGACATGTAGCCCAGGAAACCTGCCCCTTCTCCATTGTCACTAGATGCCCATACAAGGTTTCTGGAAGCAAAGTTTCTGCTTGCCTGATATAAGTCTCTTCCAAATAAACTGTGCTGCTTTTCTTTTTCTTTGGTATTTATACTTTTTTATTGATTTGACTACCTTCAACTTCAATAATGATTATCTTTAAAAAAAATAAATCCTGAATTTATTTTTTCTTTTCTTCAAATGGTGATTACACAATCTGGGCCTACAGATCTTGGGTTTTATACATGTATGCCCTACTTCAAATGTTATACATCAGGATGAATGTCTAGGGGCATTGGAGATGGGGGAAGTGGGCCAGGGATAACATTGGCAAGGCAAGCTTCTACTCTCCACCACAGATAAGGAATTGATCTAGGAACAGTAATCACACAATTCAGTTCAGCTTCAATCAACAGAGGAGGAACAGGTAATCTACAATGTAAAACATACCCTCAACACACAGAAAAAGGAATGCTTTCTGAAATATTTCACTTTAAGCACTATTGTACGAGCAGCTAAAGCCCTTGTTTATTTATTTTTTTCAGCTAGTCCTGTACACTCAGAGAACAGTTAGATTTCCAGTAATGAGCATAAATCTCTTAGCCACCTCTTTCCGATTTAGATTTTCACCAACATTAATTGAAACAGCAGCAAAAAGGAGAAACCAGCTTTTAGAAACATTGCAGCATAGAGTTAACAGTTGCATAGCCACCTGAAACGCAATTTCAAATAGCACAGAATTCGTAGCCACTTGGGGAGATGATGGGTATAGTATTAAAAAATAGGACATTGCATTCTTTAGCCACACTGTGTGAGCCTGGATTCCTCCCAGCTTTCCAATTGAAAAGACAGCTGTGCAGACAAGTGAATTGGATGCTGGTTGGGCCATCAGTCTTGCCTCCCTGCACCTACTCACCTGCTGCCATTGCTGCCACCTCCTCCTTGGGAAATTTAATAAAAAGTGCCCTACAGCTGAGTGACTGAGATGAAAAGAAGCTGCAGTATGGGTGGGTGGGAGAAAGTTAGTTCAGTTTGTATTTAAAGGCAATTCAGTCACATTTGCCCTTTCCAGAACACAGCCATTGTTTGAAATGTGTACTTCTCTGAATTTTGCAATGTAATTCTTCTGCCAAGCAATTTGTGCTAAAGTGCATATACTGAGATAAGGTAAAGGTAAAGGGACCCCTGACCATTAGGTCCAGTCGTGGCCGACTCTGAGGTTGCGGCGCTCATCTCGCTTTATTGGCTGAGGGAGCTGGCGTACAACTTCCGGGTCATGTGGCCGGCATGACTAAGCCGCTTCTGGCAAACCAGAGCAGTGCACGGAAATGCCGTTTACCTTCCCGCTGGAGCGGTACCTTTTTATCTACTTGCACTTTGATGTGCTTTCAAACTGCTAGGTTGGCAGGAGCAGGGACCGAGCAATGGGAGCTCACTCAGTCGTGGGGATTCGAACCGCCGACCTTCTGATCGGCAAGTCCTAGGCTCTGTGGTTTAACCCACAGTGCCACCCGTGTCCCTATATACTGAGATAAAGTGTGCTAAATTAGTGAAAATAACTTACAAAGGTGATTACAGTGGTACCTCAGGTTACATACGCTTCAGGTTACATGCGCTTCAGGTTACAGACTCCACTGACCCAGAAATAGTGCTTCAGGTTAAGAACTTTGCTTCAGGATAAGAACAGAAATCGTGCTCTGGCGGCCCGGCAGCAGCAGGAGGCCCCATTAGCTAAAGTGGTGCTTCAGGTTAAGAACAGTTTCAGGTTAAGAACAGACCTCCGGAACGAATTAAGTACTTAACCCAAGGTACCACTGTATGTGTGTGTGTGTGTGTGTGTGTGTGTGTGTGTATACACACACACACACCGTATTTTTCGCTCTATAAGATGCACTTTTTCCCTCGTAAAAAGTAAGGGGAAATGTGTGTGCATCTTATGAAGCGAATGCAGTCTGCGCAGCTATCCCAGAAGCCAGAACAACAAGAAGAATCGCTGAGCAGCGATCCCTCTTGATGTTTTGGCTTCTGGGATAGCAATGCAAAGCCTCTTCAGGGCAGTGGGAAGATCGCTCCCCCTGCCCGGAAGAGGCTTTGCGCGGCAATCCCAGAAGCCAAAACAGCAAGAGGGATCACTGCTTAGCGATTCTTCTTGCTGTTCTGGCTTCTGGGATTCAGAATATTTTTTTTCTTGTTTTCTTCCTCCAAAAACTAGGTGCGTCTTATGGTCTGTGCATCTTATAGAGCGAAAAATGTGGTATATGGATAAATATTTGCAAAAATGTGTAATTAGGAAAGACCACATACAAAAATGTGTATATCTGGAGAATTCCACACTAAAATGCTAATCAATTTTCATTATATCTTTTTCTTTTAATTGCAAACTGATGTGGAAATATGGAGAAGGGAACTTAGAAAACTGAGAAACTGAAATCGACAGATTCACTCTATTCCTTCAAGCCTTACTTTGGAGCCCTGTGCAAAGGTGAGATGATCTGGAAATGAGAGGTGTGGGAAGATTGATTTCCTCATGATACAGGACTCCAAAGGCAAAGGGAGAAAATAGCACAGATTCTCTGATCAGGTGAAGCAAGAGAAAACAGGTGCTGCATCTTCTACATGGAATTCCCACTTCACAATATATGCTAAGTGCATAATGAACATTGTGACAATATATAAATTATAATATTTCTCTTTTGAGGTGAAAAAACCTCTATCGAAAGGTCAAAAGACAGGGTAACTGCGGGACTTCTGGGTTAGCGCCATCGGCAATGGCGGAGTTCCTCTGACCGAGAGGAACCCGCTCCACGAAAATCGGGTCTTGCCGCCGCGGCGAAGGCGGAGACCCTTCAAAAATCCCAGGCGGAGGAAGCCTGGGAACGTGGGATTTGGCTGACACCAAGAGCGCCTCCCCTACTCACGGGGAAACCCTTTTTTGGGGTCCCGAAGCGAAGTGGGGTGAGTGGCGCAGTGTTTTGAATCAACTGCTACTTTTACGGAGTGAAGCCGCACAGCCGTTGCCGGAGAGCGCTGACTTTTTCCTGTGGACAATTGGATTCTAAATAATTACCCGTGAATAGAACGGAAAATTGGACTACAAAATATTTTAATTTGGCACCGAAGCGGGAAGGTTCTAAACAGGAAGTCCGCCTTCCGCTTTTGTAAATAGATTGAAGCAAAATTTTGCAAGCTAAAATCTGGAAAGTTGTATACAAAGGACTAAATTTCCTTCAGTTGAAACTACCAAAACCCCTCTTGGAAGCAGGAGAAGAGGAGGGGGAATTCTAGATTGTTTAAGCCTGCAGGAGAGAGAGTAAAGAAAGATAAATTTCCACCATCTCAAACCTGGGAACGGGGTGTCAGAGACAGACGTTTTGGGGAAGTTCATTGACTGTGAATGAAACGTCTTTTGACAGATAGTTAAAAAAGAGAAACATATTGATTCCAATGTTGCCTTTTGTGTTTAAAAGAAACAAAATATTTGAAAAATGAAAGTAGCTTTCTTTTGTTGGACCTGCTTTTAAAAGATGGATACAAATAGAAATTGTCTCCTCTAGAGGGAGCTTGTTAAACTGTTGCTGGAGTCGATCTGGGGAATTCCACAGCTGTGGAGATTAAGGATCGTGAGACCAGACTTTGACCTTGGACAAGAATGTGCCTAGAAGAAGTTTCGGTGCTTGCTTTTGGCAAGACAAGCGCTTTGTTGGAGCAGCTGCATGAGAAGATGGATTTGATGACTGTTGCAGTCAGTAATTTTGGACAAACAGTGAATACGCATATAGAAACCATTCAGGAACCAACCCAGGAATCTGCTTTGACAGGGCAAATGCAGAAGCTAATGGAGGAGGCTGTTGTTGAACCTCAACTAACACAAATGGAGAGACCTGAGGCCCTGCAGGAGCATAAGCTGCAGTCTTTGAAGATTGAGCCTGGAGAAGGTCAGATTTGGAGAGATGGAGTACTGTTTGGTCTGGAGATGGGAAGTTGGATGGATCCCCCTATGCAGGGCCGTTTCGGCTCTTGGGATTTGGTTTTGGGCCAGGGGGGGTCTGGAGTTGTGGGGGCTCTTAACTTTGGAGGGACTTTGAAACATGCCTTCAAATACTTTTTGGATTACAGTGCTGACTGTGGAGAGTGGGCTGACCTGTCGAGGGGGGATGGAGATATTGTTGGGTTGGAGTCTCCCCGAGACCTACTCCTCAATGAGAAAGGAAAGAAATCAAGAAAAAGATCAACAAAAGACAAAGTAAAGTGCAGGTATAAACAAGAAGAAGATCTGCAGAAGGGACATGGAAAATACTTAAGAGCCTCAGACAGAAGATCACCAGGTTGCTGGACTAGATGGAATGGATAGAAAGGACTGACATAACCCGAGACCAGGAAGAAGAGACGATGGATGAAGAATGGAAGAAAGTTTTTAAAAATTCATTTTGAGAAATAGTGTAAAATTAATGAGTGTTAGGAAAAATGTTGGAATGAAACTATTTGGCTTTAGTAGAAACGATATGGAGTTATGTATAAATAAGTATTAAGTTTTAAGTTTAAGTTTTAAGGCTTTTTATGGTAAGATAAGGTTAAAATAAATCAAGGTAATTTAATGACAGAATACAGTGAAAGATGGAAAGGATTTGCTGAGTTAATTAATAGGTTAGACCGTTAAGATAAATTATAGAATAAAAATTGAGAAAGATGGAAAGAATTTGCTGAAACAATTAATTGAATTAGAATACAAAAAGGGAGGTGTGAGGAGGTCGATGAAACAAGTAAATGAAAGATAAAGATATGGAATATGGATGTGTGTTTTAATGTTATTGTTCTTTTTTGCTGTATTGTTGTATTGTTTTTTATGTTTTCTTTTTTTCTATGTATTGTAATGTATGTCCTGTTAAGTTTTTTTTGTTTGTTTTCTTTTTTTCCTGTAATTTTTAAACTTCTAATAAATATCATTTTTTTAAAAAGACAGGGTAACTGCAAACTTGCACTTTGTCAAAAAAGAGAGAGGGGGAATTCAGCACTAAAGAAGCCATCTCCTTGTCATTTATAGACTAACCTTCACACTGTAGTTGCTATATCTCTTCTATCGCTTAAAGGATAATTAAGGATAGAGCAAGAAGTTATTGAATGTTGACAACTTATTGAATGTCAGAGCTGGGTGAGAGGCATTGGAGGCCATTTTTGAGACATGGAGGGGAATGCTACTTTGGAACTGCCACGGAAAGAAATTGTTCACTTTGCAAGGTGATTATCATGCTGGTATTTGCTGAAGCTTTAATAACAGCTGCACAGTTATCCAAATTGGCGTCACGCGGTGCAAATGCTATTATTTGGATATTTGGTAATATATATTGTACCTTTCATGCGCCCTCCATTTTAGTGGCAAAGTGATGGATTTAGGAGGTCAAAAACAGCAGAGCCAATGTTAACATTGGCCAGCTTCAAGAATGAGCTGGCTGCAGGTCATACTCACATAACGGGCAACTTTAAGAATGTTAGGTGACAGTTAAAGGCTTCAGAGGCCCCTCCAATTCTCTGAACCTGAATTCTATTGTATAGGAAGTCTTTTATGATGCCTAACTTAATTTCTATGTAGCTGAGGGGTATTCATAAATGTTTTTTCTTTCATTCTATAAATGGGATCATCCTCAGAAGACGGTGCTTCTTGTGACTGGGCCCCTGGACACACCCCTGACTAAGTAGGTTTCATTTCTAGGTCTAAGTTTCATTTCTCTAAATAGGCATCACAGGTCACAGCCAATCAGGAAAGGGGTGGGCGTGGTTAAGGAATTATATAAGCATCAGCACGAGAGTGCCCTAGGCACTTGATTGGCACTGATGAAGACCCGCCCTCCCGCCCTTAGTGTAGGTTCTCGGCCTTGCTTTGGATTTTGTGTGAGTCAGCTTTCTTGGGACAGGGGCTGGGTAGGAATTTTTATCCATTTGGCAAATTGGCACTGGCCTCTTGGCTTTTTGCCTACCCCTTCAGCAATTGTCAAAACTTTCCAGGTTTGGCAGTTAGGCATTTGCTTAATTTTGTGTGTGGAGGGGAGGTGCAGCTATCACCTGCCCCTCAATGATCAAAAGGTATTCCGTTAAAGGAATCTGGGGGTCCCGGATTTCGTCCAAAGTCCGCTTGATGTGCTAGGGCCATGCCGGGATCGCAAGAACCTCGTGGTAAGCTTCTGTTGGGCAAAACCCCGATGTTGCTGCCCTGATGGGTTTACCTACATAGACTCTGTCAACTGGGGCAGTAGTCTGTCATAGTCTTCAGCCAATGCCTATACCAATACCACTCACATTTAATTTGCAATCAATAAAGTTGCAATCAATAATGTTACCCATCAACCTTAATTCTGTGTCCGTGTGTAGTTATTTCATGGGGGGCTGGCTTGGTGCCTCAAGATGCAAATCGTATCTCTGGTGATGCACACTCTGTAGCTATAATGTCCATACTTCCTGAAAAGCTCGTGAAGTTCTCAGTAAGCAGTGGGGAGGTCAGCATGATGCAAACACATGAGCAGTAGAGCTGGATTGGATCCACCAATGTGTTTGCACCACACCAACCTTCCCCACCTGCTTGACCTTTTGAAAGCTGGATCCTTTCATGCCGTATCCTTAAACCAGCTTCTTGTTTCTCACTGTAGTGGTAGTTGGGGGAGGGCCTCATTGACCACCTTACTGGACTATCAGAAGATGAATACTGGCAGCTTTCCAAGCTCTTTCTGTGTCTTCTTGCCCTCACTCAGGGCAAAGAAAGTTTTTTCCCCACAGCCCCATGATGGTAGCTTCTTTAAGAGCCGCACAATGAGAAAATTGGATGGAGTGATTTCTGGGTGGGCTAGTGAGGTCTTTTATGTCATTAAACTGTTTTCATTTCACAGATGTACAAGTCTCCATTCTGAATGAGCTATAATAGACTGTCCTGTTATTCACCATCATTTTCAATCATTAAGTATTGAACTACTTGACAGTACTTCTTTCCTCCAACCTGGTGATTTTGTGTGAGTGATATTGTAGATGATATAATATTATCCTCATGCTGAATTGTGTGTATGTGATTTATTTATTTTTTAAGGTTAATTGTGTGGTTTTGGTGTTCATGAAAGAACGGTAGGCTTTTTCCATACATATGTCTACTCAGCTATCCTAAACATGCTTGCCTTTCCTGTAAAGTCATGGAAGATAATACATTTTCTTGTTCCCGGTTGCCTTTCAACATACTTCTCCTCACATTGTACAGTATTGGGGAGGGGGTTGTCAGGGAGCTGACATCAGAGCGAGAGGCGAAGGGGAGGCTCTCTGATGATGCGGGAGAAGGACCAAGCCGCAGGGGGAGAAACAGCCCAGTAGAGGGGGAAGCAATTCAGCGCAACACCAGGGATAGAGGGGGGCTGATGGGGGAATCGGAGAGAGGGCTCCAGGATTCTTCACTGGACATCAGTGAGGAGAGCCCAGGTCCTCCGCTGCCCACACCCTCCCTGCGCAGGAGGCTCCCGCGCAGTGAGAGAAGGCGGAGACTGGGCGTCAAACAACTTTTATGCTGGAAGAGGTTCAAGAAACGCCCACTGACGGATTCTGTCAGCGATTGAGGCAGCCACTATGAGAAGGGGTTGCGCAGTCAGAAAGGTTTAACAAGGCAAATTAGCCTAGAGAGGCACCAGTTTACGCACGAGTAACTCATACCTACAACAGGGGTGAAATAATGTTCCCTAGAATTGATGCATCATCTATGAAATGTGAGTGGCTATCAGTCATGGTGGCAGTGTGCTATCTCCAGCATTGGAGGTGGTTTGCCTCTGAACACCAGTTGCTGGGGAACACATTATTATTAAATAGGATGTCCCTATTTTCATTGGAGAAATGTTGGAGGGTATGAGCCCTCTGTATAGCCCAGGCTATCTAAGGGATCATATTGTCCCATACCTGTCTGAGCAGATCTTTGAAGGAGGTCCTTCTCTCAGTCCTGTTGCTCTCACAGGTACATTTGGTGAGGACGCAGGAGAGGACTTTCTCAGTAGCTGCTCCCTGATTTTGGAATTCACTTCCTAGAGAAGCTAGACTGGCTCCCTCCTTGTTATCCTTCCATCGGAAGCCAACATTTCTAACAAAAATGAATTCCCCAGAACCTTAGTGCATAACTCAGGGGTGGTACATTCTGTTTCACCTTGCCTCCGACATGAGTTCTCACATAACATGCAAAATCTCATGCAATTTCAGTGAGATCTTGCTGGAAATTGATGAGATCTTACTTGAAACCAGTGCTGATGACACCTAATGGCTTTGCCGCCCCTGGCATAACTGTTTGGGACTAACGGCAAACAGGGCTCCTTTTTGGGCAACATATTTTCATGAGAATCCCAACCAATATTGCCAGAGAGGCATGTTTGGCATAAGTAAATAAAGCACTGGGCAAATGGACTGAAACGGCCGCATGATCCCAACATGGATTTTAAGTGTTAAGTTTGCCATGAGTTTATAATTAGAGTTGTACCTTTCACAGAGCTAGGGTGTTCAAAACTGTGCATGAGGAAGAAGAAAAAGCAACAACAAATAGAGCAAATGACATCAATCAGCTTTAATCTGGCAGATTTTGTTTCTGGACTGTTGTCAAATCTACAAAGGTTTACGAAGTAGGAAAGGCTTTTGGAATCGTCGGGATAAGAGGGGGGGGAGTACAATTGCCTTTAATTATCCACACATTGGCAATAATCAGGGGGAAGCAGGGAGGAAAACTTAATGTGTTATGCCTCGAGCAGCTGCAATTCAAACTGTCTAGAATGAGTAATGTTCATAAATATCTGAGTTTGCTATTTCTTATGGCTGTAAGACATGGCAGACTTAACAAGCTCAATAGCAATATGTAACATCTACTCCCGGCACATATTGTGGAGAGGCACCCATATATATGTTTGTAAGCTATGAAACTTTGTGATGTTCTTGATGCTGCTATAGGCTACTGATGCGAAAGCTGACTCTAGTTAGAAGAGATTTACAGTTAGGCCAAGGGTGCCAGCAGGACTGCCTTCATCACTGTAAAGTAGGGATGGGGGATCTTTATCAGGCTGAGGGTCATATTACTTGCCTGGGGACCTTTCCAGGGGCCACATACCATGTGGGTGGGGCCATAGGCAAGTGGACTAAGCCCCAAATATCTGAAAGACTGCCTCATACCCTATAGACCCTTCCCCAGGCATAGCTGTCAACGTTTCCCTTTTTTAAAGGGAAATTCCTTTATTCTGAATAGGATTCCTCGCAAGAAAAGGGAAAAGTTGACAGCTATGTCCCCAGGTGTTGCCAGACTTCAAGAAATCCTTTCCCTCCCATAGTGGGGAGGGAAGAAAAAAGAAAAGAAGAAGAACCTACCAATTAGTTTATTCAATAACCACAGCAAGAGACAAAGGAATAAGGTCTCTCTCTAGGTAATGACGTTGCTCCATGTAAAGTCCCACCCCCTCAGTCTCTCCTATACTACGTCACCCCTATGCCGGCTGATCTGTGCTTTCTGCCTCTGAGCATTCTGTCCTGCTACTCTCAATGCACGCCCAGTCCTAGGAGAGGGAGAGTCAGAGACGCTGTCTCTCCCCTGGTGCTTCTTCCTTCTGCTCTCCCAATATTTCCCAGCTTCTCCCCTCTGCAGCCTCTGAACTATGACCTTCTGCAAACTACTGTTCTAAATCTATACTGTCCTCCTCTTCTCGAGAAGGTGCAGGAAGGGGGTGGGTGTGGTTCCCACCATTCCTCCTCAGTCCAGTCCATAGCTGTCAACTTTTCTATTTTCTTGCGGGGAATCCTATTCAGAATAAGGGAATTTCCCTTTTTGAAAAAGGGAAACATTGACAGCTATGGTCCAGTCCCTGACAGGTGTTAAGATCCGCGGGGGGGGGGGGGTCTGGCATCCCACATCCCTCAGAAGTTTGGGGTGGCAGCGGCCCAGGAGAGGGGGATTCCAAGTGATGGAATTTCCTCCCTACAGAGTTCTGCCTGCCTTCTTCACTATACTGCGTTCAGCAAATGCTGTGGTCATCATTTAAACAAAAACACTCACAAAAGGTGGGGAGGGGTGTGGTTGAGGACGGTATGATGCCTGAGGAGCCCTGAAGACAAGGGGTTCTTCATCCCTGTTATAAATCTTCTATATACTTGACTCCAAACCCCTTCTTCTGTGGTTGGTTTTGGTAATCTTTTGTAATATGGCGCCCCGTGAGAAGCCAAAATTTAATGTCCCCAAAAGGATGTTCTCAGTTATTAATCTTCTCAATTTTGCACCCCCTCAGTTTAGCACCCTTTGTGGGGGTACAGCTGTACCACCCTAAATTGGGCATTGCCTTCTTCAACAGGTAGCAGGTGAATCCAGATAACCATTTGCCAAGCTGCAACTTAACTATGATATGCACATAAACTGCTTAATAAGGCAATGATACATTTTGTGCTGTTGATTCCTGTTCTAAAAATAGTCTGTAGTGGTTCCACGTCAAACGCCCCATCTCTCTAGCTCATGTGTGAATTATATTGCTTCTTTTTATTTATTTGTGGAATGTATGTTCTGCTTTTCGGCTTGTATTCCCAAAGTTTCATTGACTAAATTACCATTTGAATAAAGTATTTAAATGACTTTCTTTCAGCCGCGTACTTCAAGCCAAAGATTGGCTGTCTCCCAAAATCTCTTCTGGGTTTCCTTAGCATATTTGTTCATATCAAATGATATATTGGGTCGGTTCTGTAATTACACAGCTACTTTTTAGATTTGTGTCAATAGGAATTTTTGCTGAAGAGTCGAAATCTAAAGGTTTCTTCATAGCATAATACTTGATTATCCCTAAACCAATCGATCATATGATTTTCATTATAGCTATGTTTTGTATAACTAGTGTCGGGGATTGGCTGGATGGGGGAAAGTGGTGGGCACCGACTGCCCAAGAGCCCCCGCAGGGAGGATATGGAAGAAGAAGACTTAGACCCCAGATCATGGTGGTGGAATACTGGGGAGCATTCTGGGAAAGGGATGAGTTGGGAGGTGCTTGAAGCAGGAGGTTTTGAGCAATCAAAGGAGGTCAGAAGAAGGAGGTCCTTCAAGGACAGAGCTAGAGGCTGAGAGTAGCATTGTGAGCACAGACTCAGACAGCAAGGATGCAGAGGTTGCCCTTGCTACCCAACTTACACAACACTATCAAGCCTATAGCTACGTAAATCCAACTAACAATAACACCCACAACATAACTGACTGTGTTTAACTACAGTCATACCTCATGTTACATTTGCTTCAGGTTGCGCGTTTTCAGGTTGCATCCCGCAGCAACCCGGAAGTACCGAAAAGGGTTACTTCTGGGTTTCGCCACTCGTGCATGCGCAGACACGCAAAATGACATCATGCGCATGTGCAGAAGTGGTGAATTGCAACCCGCGCATGCACAGACGTGGGTTGCGTTCTTTTCAGGTTGTGAACAGACCTCTGGAATGGGTCCCTTTCACAACCAGAGGTACTACTGTATATGAATTCTTTATACATCACATAAACATACCTCTTTTCACATTAAGTAGAATTAAGTAGAAGCAATAAAAGACCAACATTTTGAACAGGAAATACAAATAGATCAGTTCTTATATACATAATGTCCAAATAGAAGCTTTTCTGTGTTCCACGTATGTCTTTACGAATGCAAGTGTCAGACGTGACAACTTTAAGAAGCAGTACTTGCAGAAAATTAACTTGTTCTTTGTAATGTTCCATATATGCCTTTGCAAAGTATAGCTGTTCTATGCAGTTGCTGTATGCAGGTGTCAGACGAAAGATACGAAAGATCTTAACATATGCCTTGGCAAAATATAGGTGCTGTAAGCAGGTATCAGACGAAAGAACTTAAGACAAGGATTTGCTACCCAACAGCAGGACAGTCCCAGTTCTACTGACTCCCCCCCCCGACACCCCAATTGAGGAGAGTCCTGCATGTTGCTGAGCAATGGGCCAGACAGGCCTAGAGGAGGAGGCCACCCCCTTGATCTGCTTGGGAGGAATCCAGTGAGAGGCAGGAGGGGAAGAGTGGGGACACTGGTCAGTTTCAGCAACATCTAACCAGAGGAACTCTGCTGTGTTGTTACTTTCTGTGAATAAAAACTAATTGCATTTCATGCCTCATGTTCTTTCCTGCCTTGTTGATGATTTGTACTCGCCTGGCAGCGCCTTGACAACTAGAAAGTTATAGAAAAGGAGATGAGACATCTGAACTCAGCGATCATTTGAACTCTGGGCAAAGGTAAGACATCTGGGGTCTGGTGTTGTTCTCTCACCTACAAAAATCAGTTTGTAAGGACATGTCAGTGTGATTGGTCTGTCTCTTTTTTCAGTCTAAATGTTTAATTTTATGGGTGTCTTGGAAAATACTTTTCTCAAGATCACCTAGATAAGTAGCTGTCTTCCATCTGGATGACCCACAGATGATATTTAACTGGGAAATGAAAGTATGTTATTAGGAGGAGACTAACTCCTAGCCATTCAAGCTTGTATATTGAGTCCCTGGGTAACTGTATTTGTTTAACTGCATTATTTTTCACACATAGTTCCTGATCAGCATTAACCTAACAGATTATAATAATGGCAGCCATTACCCCACCCCTTGTGCTGGTCTTCCTTCTGTTTTTCGTCTGATAGGCATTTAAGGCTACAAGATTATCTCCGACAATGGATTAAATATATATATTCTAATATTTGAATGTGAAAGAGAGAAATCAGAAACCTTAAAGTGCAATTAAAGGAACTAAAAATAAAAAAATTCCTTCCAGTAGCACCTATCTGTAAAGGAACTTAAACATGTTAGAAGAAATGGTCGTGGTTCAGAGCATGTTTCATTATGTAAACAATGCAATGCATGTTTCAAATCTGAAGTTTTTAAAAAGTTGTCTGATAAATCTGATATGAAGTAAATGGAAAGCTACCTATCCATTCTTAGCTCATTCCACACACAGTTAAATGGATTTCCAGTCACTTTTCCTAACAGGATTTAATCTGGGGAGTGAATGTGCATAATGAAGCGTTTCTTTTTCTCCAATTGATAACATTTCCTCCCATTAGTTCTACATGATCACTAAATGCACATCTTCCCTTCTTGTCTATTATCACCTGTTCTACATAAGATTAATGGGAAGTGATTCATCAGAGGTGCACATTTTTTGAGCTTTAATTTTTAGTGCTTCGTTTCATTGTTGCATGATAATTAGATCACGGAGGAAAGAGGCTATAATTCATATGGAGGGTAGTGTTGAATTATCATGTCCAAATGATTCCATATGTACTTGACAAACAGTAATCCGCCCCCCCCTCCCCCAAGTATCTAAATAATATGAAACTGCTATTTGGAGAAGAGAGAAAGCTGGCATATCAATGACCAAATTTATGTAAACATAAAAGCCCAGTAGGATTCCTAGCACTAAAATCTAGAACAAAAACATTGTTCTGCTCTTTTGTTTGGATCCTGTGCATATTTTTTTGGCGGGGGTGAGGCTCGTGTATGAGAATTTTGAGGTAGATTGTAGTTGTAGGGTTGGAAGGAACAAATGCTCTGATCTAATTCTGTTCCCAAAGGCAGGTCTATCCAGAATCCCTCTCCCTTGCTACTTCTATTCCCCAGTCCTCCAAACCCCTTTTGATGGTGACTGGGAATCTTGCAACCCAGCCTACCGCAACCCACAATGCCATGCTAAATTTGGGACTGTTTGGCTTCCAATCAGTCAACGCCCTCCCATCAGATGTCAAGGAAATAAACAACTATCTAACTTTTAGAAGACATCTGAAGGCAGCCCTGTTTAAGGAAGTTTTTAATGTTTGAAGTTTTATCGTGTTTTTAATATTCTGTTGGGAGCTGCCCAGAGTGGCTGGGGAAACCCAGCCAGATGGGTGGGGTATAAATTTATTATTATTATTATTATTATTATTATTATTATTATTATTATTATTCCCTTAAAACTTGTTGAGTGATAGCAAGACCCTTAGGCTTGAGACAGCAATAGGACTGCAATGTCTTTCACACAAAAGGTGTATCAGATACATAAACTGAATGAAATGATGTCTCGCTTGACTATGCATCCCATTCACAATGGAACTTTATACTGGAGATTGTGTCTGTGTTTCTCTCTGTGTGTGTCAGTGCTACAAGTGCCAATAGTGTCAAACATGAATCAGACGCCACACAGGCATTCATGCTGACTATCATATGGTTTGCGGGTAAGGGAGCCTCATTATCTTCCCATGAGTTTATCAGTATCAGACTCATTAGACAACATTAGTCAATGTCACTAACAGTAATCATTTGCGACTTACAAGTGACTCTTTGTAGGGTGAACACAAGTACCGTATTTCACCCCTACCTTAAAAAGATTACTCCACCTTGCTCATAGCAGTAATCGGCCTATGTAGCAAGCAACAATGTTGTTTTTTTAAGAACCATTTTAGAAGCAACAGCATGTGCTATGTGATGCTTGTCAAACACATTGTTGGCAAAAGATAGTTGAAACTATGTCTTAAGTTTACTATCCACATTAAGCTTTGAGGCTTATTCACATATTACAGCTTTTACAATGGAATATTCCCCATTGTTTCTCATTCAGCCTGGAGAGCTCAGTTGGTTAGGACATGGTTCTGATAATGCCAAGGTTTCAGGTTTGATCCCCGTATGGGAGCTAGAGGTCTGGTTTGAAAGCCATTTAACCTTCAAATGATCAAATTTAAGCTCCTTTTGTCTCACTGAAGTCTGAGGAGATGAATCTGAAATCTAAAATTCTGGCATAAGAAGTTTGTGGATTGGGTCAGTAGTGATGCATTTACAAACAGATTAGGAAATTCAATTTGAGTAGAGTGATCTTTGATAAGAGTGCCCAGCAGAATGAAAAGTCAGATCTATAAGGCAGTTAATAGGTTTGCTCTCCTGTACGTTCCAGCTGCTGGCAATTGAGAAAAAGGCAGCAGGAGTGGAAATGGAAATCAAATTAATCAAATCAGAATGAATGCTTGGAATCACAAGGACAGGACAATTTTCAAAGTGTGCAGTGCAAGGGTGGAAACGGAGGTGGTACCAACTAGTAGAAAATCAGAAGGAATCATGTTCTAAATGATTTGGGGTTGGGAAACAGATGTGGAAAGGGACCACATAAATAAACCTTTTTTAAAAAATGCCACACTTATCTAACAAAATCCACTGCTTTCAGCTTTTGGCTGATTGAAACTGGGGGAAATGTCAGCACTATCTATATTTATAAGGTTGTGTTTGGTTTGGTTTTAGTTTCCTGTCACTTCAATAACTTCACCACTGAGTGGTGCAGAAATTAAATAACACTGCTAATACTGTAACAGTAATAGTAAACATAATGAGCACATGATCAAGACAAGGTTATGCGCATTTCGAATTTCTCCATGCCATGCACCAGAATGTTGTGTTGGCTGGTTCCATGGTGAACTACAACTCCCATCATCCTTGACCATTGACCAAGCTAGTTGCAGCTGGTGGGATTAGTAGTTCAACAACATCTGGAGGACCATGTGTTGCACACATCATAACCGAAAAACAGTGATGGGAAATGGGATACCGCCAAGCTTAAACTCAACACAGAGTCTATTCTCAGCAGTCCCTGCACATTCCAGCTCTAAGTCCAACATAGCTTTCTTGTAAAGGAATCATGGTGGAACGGGAATGATCAGAAATTCTCTCTTGGTTCACTTTGTTTCCATATCCAGGGTTTTCTACCAGGACAGAAAATGAATGAATGAATGAAGGGTCAGGGTAATGGGATGGAAAGTTGGAGGCACCATAGAAGGTGGGGACATTATCTCATTTATCATTCAGCATCCTTAGCATCACCATCTGGCTTCCAGTGAGGGAACTGCAACAAAACTCTTATTTTCTCAGCATCACCATATGGCATCTCTTGGTCGAAGAACACAGTAACTTGTCAGTTGTGAGTCATTAATGCGAGAAGCACATCCAAGAATTTACGAGGATGCAGAATTTGAAATGCTAGGACCATTGCAGGACTGTTATTAGTTGGGCAAAATTAGCTGTTGCCAGAAAGTCCATGGGAGACAGAAATGAAGAAAGTTACATGTTTTAGTTATACAGTGGTACCTCTAGATACGAACGGGATCTGTTCCAGAGCCCTGTTCACATTTAGAAGTAAATGGAAGTAGTGATGGCACGTCTGCACACACGCGCATTGCTTTTCACCGCTTCTGCGCATGTGCGTGACGTCATTTTGAGTAACACGCTCCTTTACTTCCGGGTTGCCGAGGAGCGAACTTGAATGCGCTCAACTTGAAGCGTATTCAACCCGAGGTATGACTGTATTATGTGATGCAGATCAGCCACTACTTTATTCTTCCACTGTCACAAATTTTGTGGAAAAGACCCAGGTTTCCCCGGTGAAGTATTGAGTCTCAGTCAGATAGAGCTGACAATGAAGATTAAAGTTTATTTCAAACACAAACAAGTTATAAAATATATTCGAAATGCTGTCACTCTATTCCCTCTCAGTCTTGTCTGTCTCTAACTCACCCTTCCTCTATCTTCCCCTGCCCCAAAAGAACCAACCAAACTAACTGTCAAAACCTCTGGGCTGAGCCTCAAAATCAGGTAAGCTCCGCCTCCAGGCTTTCTTATTGGTCAGCCTATTAACCCTTTCTCTCCCCCAGTACAAACGTATCCCCAAAGAATGGGCAAATGCCACAACTACCTTCCATCCATTTCTTAACATGGCCAAACCATGAAAATAGCTGCTGATTAGATGTGTGATTTTAAAAATTGCTTTGGTGATGCAGTCCTTGTTTGAGATAAACCCCATAGCAAAGATATACACTGGTACCTCAGGTTGCACATGCTTCAGGTTACATACACTTCAGGTTACAGACTCCGCTAACCCAGAAATAGTACCTCAGTTAATAACTTTGCTTCAGGATGAGAACAGAAATCGTGCTTTGGCGGCACAGCGGCAGCAGTAGGCTCCATTAGCTAAAGTGGTACCTCAGATTAAGAATAGTTTCAGGTTAAGAACGGACCTCCAGAACGAATTAAGTACATAACCCGAGGTACCACTGTACAGTAAGGTTTTACCCAAGAGAGATGAATTACTGAGGTTCCCTTTGCTTCAAGCTAGCAGGTTTTCACCTTATTTCATTAGTCAGAAAAGCACAACATGCCTATTTAGGTACAAAATAATTATTGGGATTTTAGCATATTGGTTTATTATACAAGTTGAAGTTCGCAATAAAATATGTAAAAAGCCCCTCCCCTGCCCACAGGTCTAGATATTATGATTCTGACACAATACAAGTTGCCTAGATACATTTGGTCTCACATTACCTATAAATAATTGTTTTTATCTCTGTATCACATTCTGAACAACTGAAGTGTGGGGACTACATGCTGTGCTGTAGTGTGGCGTGAGCAATATGAAAACTGCATTTGAAATCAAATGGGATAAAACAGTAATTTTAGATATTAGATTGTCTTGATCTGGTGCCAAATTACTCCGCTCTTTACTATTGCTGTCTGCATGCCAGTGAAGTTTATCTAGAAATGCCACAGCTATTTATTAGTGGAGAGTGCCCAGGTATCACCATAGCACTGAAGTGGCACACGAAAAAAGATGATTTCCCGTTGGGTGAAATTTGAGACCTACCAAACAGCAGATGGTGCAATGGGTCTGTGTGTCTGGCTGTTAACCAGAAGGTTGGTGGTTCGAGACCACCCAGGTCAGGATTCCTGTATTTCAGGGGGTTCATAGAATCATAGAATCATAGAGTTGGAAGAGACTACAAGGGCCATCGAGTCCAACCCCCTGCCAAGCAGGAAACACCATCAGAGCACTCCTGACATATGGTTGTCAAGCCTCTGCTTAAAGACCTCCAAAGAAGGAGACTCCACCACACTCCTTGGCAGCAAATTCCACTGTCGAACAGTGAAATTTGGGTTGAATTAGATGACCCTCAGGGTCCCTTCCAACTATACAATTCTATGATTCTATGAAATACATGGCAAAGATTGACAGGTTAGGACCCATTTCTCAGTAATTCCCCAAGTATCTACCATCTCTCCCAGGCCCTTTTACATCTACTTAAAACCACTGAATGAAGTCATTTGAAGATCTTGAGATGTCATCAATACGCTAGCGATACACAGCTCCAACTCCTCCATTCCCATTCATCATTTTCCAACTTCTGATCCCAGAAAGCTGGTAGAGGTTTGTCAGCTCAGGAGTGGATCGAAGGAAACTGAAACATAATCTTTTAAAGGCGGTCCTTTGTAAACACCATTACAGTGATTCTCTATACCTAAAGCTGTCTCTAGAGAGAGTTTGGACTTCTCAGTTGGTCTAAAATGCTGCTGCTGGGATGTTGATTGGTTCCTGCTAATTGGAACATATATAATAGCAATTCTTTACCAAATATACTGGTCACCAATTTGTTTTCAGGCTTATTTAAAAGTAGTGATCTTTACTTTTAAAGTCCTCAGCATTCCAGGATCAGGTTACCATGAGGATTACTTTGCCTGTATGAACCCAGCTGAGCCTTAAGAGTGGCATCAGATAGTCTACTTTCTAGCCCATCACCACTGGAAGTACAATGGACTCACCAGGGACTGATGCCCATTGAGATTGGCAGAAACACCAACAGCAGATGGAGCCAGAGTCAATGGCAGACACAGCCAACTAATTCTAGTTTTGACCTTCATCCCCCCCCCCCCCACTGAGTTCCTGGACGGCTAAGTCCCGTCAAAGATGACTATGGGGTTGTGGTGCTCATCTCGCTTTCAGTCCGAGGGAGCTGGTGTTTGTCCACAGACAACTTTCCAGGTCATGTGGCTAGCATGGCTAAACTGCTTCTGGCACAACGGGACACCATGACAGAAACCAGAGCACCCGGAAACACCATTTACTTTCCCATTGCAGCAGTATCTATTTATCTACTTGCACTGGCATGCTTTCAAACTGCTAGGTTGGCAGGAACTGGGATAGAGCAGCGGGAGGTGACCCCATCATGGGGATTCAAACCACCAACCTTCTGACTGTCAAGCCCAAGAGGCTCAATGGCTTAGACCACAGTGCCACCTGCATCCCTACTACACAGAAACGAAGGAGAAGGAAAGCTGAATTTCAGTGTTTCCCCTTGGACTGGATGTAAGTTAAAAAACAGACAGCTGGGGGCAGACTGCACATGGCAGAGTGCTGCCCTATATGCCCTAATGGACCAACCTCCACTGGGAGGACTGGAAAAAATGAAAGAAGCCCATTGGCCTGTGGCATCAGAACTCCAGGATGTCCTTTGCAATAAGGTCTATTGGCTCCCTGCTCCTCTGATGAAAATCTACGCCTACCTATTTAAACAGGAATGTAATATTTTGTGGTCTTCTGTTTTTATGATTCTTTTTGTCAAATGAGACTCTTTTAATAGTATTATAGTTTTTTAATCATAGCTTTGGAAATCCAGTGTTTTCTACTGTTTTTCATGGTTGCCTGATTTGATTTGACAAGTCCATGCTTATCCAAATTGGGGTGTGAATTGAATAAATATACTCCCATACTTCCACAGAAGGCAAATTCACCGATGCACTTGAATTCTAACCTCATTTGCTTGAGAATAAGTTCCATTAATTTCACCTTGGGGCACAAACCACTGAAATGTAAGTGAATCTTGAAATCAATGTAATGTTAATTTTGGTTCCACAGATACAAGTGGGACTTCAGACTGCCTAATGTTTGCTGGATTGCCCCCATTGCACTAAGGTTCTCAACTCATTCCTGACTTAGATGAAAACAAATCATGGAAGCAAGATTTAAAAAAGAGAAGATAACAGCTTCATCTTCTTTCAAATGTGTTTTAGAACATTTATTTTGTGTTGTATAAAGTATTAATAGGTTTCTTTCAGGGGTCAAAACCCTCCCAAGCCTTTAATGTAGCATAGTACCAAAAACATCAAACAATAAAATGTAAAACTAAAATGACCACTAACAGAACTAGACATAATATTAACCCCTCCTCGCTCCAGTGAAATACTAAACTCCTATAACTATTAACAGCAAAAACCTATCCGGTTCAGCATACCAACAACATGTGGCAGGGAGCAAAAAGGATTTTAGGGTTGGCTGATTGACTCCTGATTTATCCCTTTCAGTTATACTTGAAGCTGCCTCTGAAGGTGGTTGGGAAACTTCAGCTGGTGCAGAATTCAGCAGCCAGGTTATTCACTGAAGCAAGTGGTTTGACCATATTCCACCAATCCTGGCCCAACTACACTGGCTGCTAATGAGTTTCCGGGACCAATTCAAAGTGCTGGTTTTGACCTATAAAGCCTTCAGTGGCTCAGGACTGCAATATCTCAAGGACCACCTCTCCCCATACAAACAGACCCAGATTCCATTGTTACCCTTGTTTGGGTAACCTGAGAATGATCTTCTTTCTGTGGTAGGTCCCCATTTGTGGAATGTTCTCTCCAGGGAGGCTCACCTGTCACCATTATCTGTCACTAGGCACCAGGTGAAAACCAGATTTTTGGCAGATTAACATTCTATGTCCTTTTAAATGTGTTTGTGGCAGGGGGTTATTGGTTTGTTCTTGTTGTTTGTTTCTGCTTTAATATGTATTTTTATGTTGTGAACTTGTTTCACAAAATTGCTGCTGAAAAAGCCCTATAAAACAGTATCATAAGTTTTAAAATAATTTAAAGGTGTGAACAACAATTCAGGGCACATCTGCACTATGTAGTTGAAGCAGAGCCATACCACTGTAAACCATCATGGCTTCCCACCAAAGAACCCGTTGAACCATAGTTTGTTATAGATGCGGAAAGTTTTTAGGTGACTCCATTCCCCTCCCAGAGCTACAATTTCCAGAGTTCCCCCAGAAGAGGCATTGACTGTGTGAAACCACTCTGGCAACTGTAACTGTGTGAGGGGGATAGGGGGTCTCCTAATGACTCTCAGCGTCCTTAACAAACACCAGTGCCCAGGATTCTTTGGCAGAAGCCATGATTGTTTAACGTGCTGTGATACTGCATTATATGTTTAGTGCAGATGGGGCCTAAAACGATCACTTCCTATGCCTGAAAATAGTGCATTTAACTCTGTATTTCTGTGGAGCTAGACTAGAAGAAATATGTATGCATTCATGAGGCTAAGAAACGGGAGGAAAACCAACCTTTGGGCATATAATCCAGCTCCCTCTGCTGCAGGCAGCAATGTCCGAATCTGTTTAGGAGGAAGTGGATCCACAGAGCATCATAACATGTACTATATACTTATATAGTAAATCAATTGGCTGCTCTTTGCTGGTATAAACTGCGCTACATCTGTACCAAGTACCTTTCCTCTGGAATATAACCTTTGTTTTCTTCGTTAAGGATTAGATGAACAACAGGGTATACAAAGTCAATTCTCCCAAGTCCTCCACCTTTGCTTTAATTAAAAGAGAAACAGCCGAGTGCTAAACACCTTTCCTTGGAAGTGAAACCCTGTTAACTTCAATGGAGTTTATGTCCAAATAAGCAAGCTTAGTTAGACTCACAGCTCATATCTCTCACCTCCATGGTTTCCAAGGCAAGCTTAGAAATATGTGGAGTGGGTGTGCTCTTCTTTGACTGCAAAGGGTGCTCAGTGATTAGGAAGGTAGGGTTTTGGTACACTGCAAGGCACCTTTACCTCCCCTGGCAGTTTTCTGTTTGCGATGCCCATTTTCCGCTAGCATTTCTGTACTTCCTCGCTTGCATTGCTGTCGGTGCTTCAGCCCTGTGTGCTTCAGCCCTGTTCAGAGCCTTTTCCTGGAGCACCACTGCAAGAGCCTTCAAGAGTCCAGGGCATTTACCTACTGAACTGGATGTTTGCATTTGTAGCAAATGAATTCCTGCAATGCATTCCTGCCAATGTGGTGGGCACATGTAGTAGCAGCCATCAACTTAGACAAATTCCTAGAGGATAAGGCTATCCATTCCTACTAGCCACCACAGGCGCCAACTCTAGGGGGCTGGGGTCCTTTGGGCCCCCTCAATATTTCTCCTCCCTGCCCCACCTGCCTTTCTACCTCCCTCGGTCTGCTGCCTTCTGCTACCTGGGCACCACCCTCTGCATCTGACTTGCCTCCAGGAGGAGCAAGGGGGAATGGACAAGGGTGCAGGCAAGTGCACAGTGTGTGCGTATCTGCCACCCACCTGGCATATCTGCTCATGCCTCTTTCCTCTGCTCACTCGCTTCTTCTGTGCTGCTTGGCATGAAACATGCCAGCAGCAGCACACTGACAGGCAAGCCAGTGGAGGTGGCACCCTCCCACAGTGGGGGCAGGGCCCCCTTCAGGGGCTACCCCACACACAACCATGGTGGTGGCCCGAGCTCTGACAAGCACACCTGGACAGTGGGCCCTGGCCTCCAGCAAGGGGGCAACCAGACAGCAGAAGAAACTCTTCCCACTTCCTGTCACCCTCAGAGCCCTTGCCAAACCCTCTTTGGGCTGCTGCTGCTGCTGTTGCAGATTGCAGCCCTTCCCTGCAAATCTGTGACCACCCCCTCCAAAAAAAAAGATCCATGAAAATCTCACAATTACCTCCAGTGTCTTTCTTGGTAAATACTGGTGTTCCAGAACACAGCAGGGTTTGTTTATTTTCCCTCTTGCTAGCTCCCACCCACCAAAAAACCCCACCTTTTGTGTGCATGCGTGTGTGTAGCTGCTGTCAGGCATGACATCGCATGTGTGACGTCGCCCCCCCCATCTGATTCATGAGATGGCCCCTCTGCTGGCCGCAATAAATGTTGTACTTCCACCGTTGGAGGCAGTCTGCCTCTGAATACCAGTTACAGTGGTACCTCGGGTTACAGACGTTTCATGTTACAGACTCTGCTAACCCAGAAAGAGTACCTTGGGTTAAGAACTTTGCTTCAGGATGAGAACAGAAATCGTGCAGTGGCAACGCGGTGGCAGCAGGAGGCCCCATTAGCTAAAGTGGTGCTTCAGGTTAAGAACAGTTTCAGGTTAAGAACGGACCTCCGGAATGAATTAAGTTCTTAACCAGAGGTACCACTGTATATGGATGAGGATACATCTTGCCAGTAACATGTGATCTTTCTGAATCCATACAAAACATCAAGGAAGATAAATTACTCTAAAAACTACGTTGACAACAAGATAAATCTGAATTGCTTCATGAATGCCCTTTGAAGAGGCATAACTGTAAGTGCAGGGTTGGTTTAGACATTTTGAAATCCCCTCACCTGGAGCATCCTGAGTATCTCTGGAATACAGCAGTGTGGAAGAAGAAACATTGGATTTGGCATTTCTTCCGCTACAGGTGCTGGTTCCTGGCAGCGATTCTCATGAGCCTGCTGGCTAGAAAATGTGCCATGTTTGTGCCAATCTAGGCTTCCTGAAATATTCCACCCTGTTTGCAAGTCACAAATGGAAGGGGGGGTGTTACTGACTATTCTTTAGAGTGACAGGTTCCCTGACAGGCTTTGTTTCTGGAGGGGTTGTGGGGAGGGGGGACATACCAGAAAATTTATTGGAAAATTTTCTTCTGAGAAATCTGTCTTGGGTAAATACTACATGAATGTTATTGCTAGCTCATTTTGGTGTCTGAATGATGTAGTGGGCCTAGAGAGAATGGGTAGGTGTAGGAGGCAACCCCATTGCTTCCTTCAGCAATATTATAAGAAGCTTAAGCAATATTAAAACCGGAGCAGCAATTTTGCCTGGAATTTTCCATCCTTTTTGCAACAGAGAGAGGTGTCACCAAATACTCTCCAGGAGGACCCTGAACTTCTCCAACAATTCAGGGGCAATCTGAAAAAGAAAATTCTGAAAAAATTACGTCCAGCTCTATGCAAATTACTGCTGAGAAGTGGCAGATATAGCAATGTATTATCTCAGGTATAACACCTTCTGTCCAGGTGTATCCCTCAAATATGCTTGTGATGTACTGCATCAGGGAAGGGGAACATTTTTCAGCCTGGGGCTAATCTTCTGGGGGCTGCAGTGTGAAAATTGGATGGGCCTTCCCCACTCACTCCATTATAACCATATTCACATCCATGCAAACTGAGTCTACAGTACTTGCAGAGTTTCAGACATCTAAAGTGGCCCTCATTCTCAAGAGCATTGCAAACAACAACTGCAGGCCTGTGAGTGTCTGAGGGATCAGCCAATGAAATATAGTAATTTTATTGTGGACGCCCTCCTCTCAGAGTCCTTATTGGCTGTTGCTGTTTCAGTGTCAAGACATATTTATGTGCCTAGACATTTAAAGGAGTTTTTCTTCTGGACCGTTTAACCTTCTCTTGTTCTGTGGTTTGCTTTATGCTGCCTTGATTTTTTGATCATTGCATGGTGCGACACTAAAAGATTGATTCCTTGCAACTGTGGGACACATATCACATGGCACTTGCAAAAGTGCTGCTTCCACAGATGGAAGCAGTTGAGTGGACGCATGTAGGAGTAAACACATCCTCAGCTGTCCAGATACTAACAATAACATCTTGTGTGTGACCTTGTTGATGGACTCTTAGTATGATGCAGCATAGACGGCTCTTACCGGATTCTAAGTTAGTTGCTCTGCGTTGCACAACAGCCTGTGTGCCTTGCAGCAAAGGCAGCTGGCACTGCAGGTCAAGATCATCACTCACAACTTGTTTGCCAGTTGCCAAAGGCTGAGTACGTGGCAGCCAAGGCTCACCTGCTGCAAAGTTGGTGGGGAATATTGAGTCGGAGGCTGGCAGCAGTGCTGCAGCGTGGAGTGCAATGTGAAGGCTCATTTGGAAGGGGAAATCTTATTATTCTTGCTGTGATAGTTGGTAACTGACCAGTACAACTTCTCCTGCAATTGCATGTGTTCTCAAGAAGGAAAAACACACTGTAGAACCTCTTAAAAATGCATTTTAACCTGTATTTTAAATTGGTTCCCCCCCATTATGTTTTTACTGTAATTTTACTGGTGTTAGCCGCCCTGAGCCCGGCTCTGGCCAGGGAGTGTGGAGTAATAATTAAAAATTATTATTATTATTATTATTATTATTATTATTATTATTATTATTAGTGGGATGTAATGGGGAGAGGGATACCATTATTGCAGCTTGGTTTTCTGTCTGTATGGGGGTTTCTTTGAGGGCAGGGGGAGATTTTACTTTAATCCAGTGGAAGGAGTCCCATTGTGGTACAGTGCTGTTTGTGGTACAGGGTCAAGCTGAACCAAATTGATTTGCATTGTACTGTACCTTGATTTAATGTTGCGCACATTGAAAAGACTTCCTGCCAATCATGCTGAACAGCATACTTCTGACTTTCCACATATTTTATACCTTGATTCTGTAAATGGTTACAGTGACATAACTAACAGTTTGCGACACCTGCCAAGAGTTCCTCTCCCCTCCCTTGCCTCACAGGCTTTTAATTAAAACAGTCTCCTGACAGATTTGCCACTGAAATGTTGACAAAAGGCAAAAAGGAAAGTGAATTTGTGAGCTCCTCTTCAGGACTCTCAGCAATTTGGCGGTGAGTCCACCAGATGAGTAGCGTTTCTTTGGGAGGTTTTGCACACTTCATTTTTTTAAAAAAACACCTGGATTTTGACTGAAGTGCAATTCAGAATCAACTCTGGAAATCCTTCACTGCCAAAACAGCTGAATTTGGGGGGAACCTACATTTTCTTTGCTTATAATACTTGCACGATTTCACATCAGAACTACAGTGGTACCTCTGGTTGTGAACGGGATCCATTCCGGAGGCCCGTTCAAAACATGGAAAGAGCGCAACCTGAAGCGCCATATATGCGCAGGTGCGCGACACGATTTGCCACTTGTGCGCATGCACGAGTGGCGAAACCCGGAAGTAACTGCTTATGGTACTTCCGGGTTGCCACAGGACGTAACCTGAAAGAACGTAGCATGAAGCAAACGTACCATGAGGTATGGCTGTATTATGATCCCCACCCAGCCCCCGCTCTCCACAACTCACTGGGCCCTGTCTGTAGGCACATGATGCAATTGTTTTCATTGGGGATGTGCAACATCCCTGCCCCCCCGCACCACACTCCTCTAAGCAATGCCCCGGGAACCTTATTATCAATGTTCTTCTAACTTCACTTAAAATGCCTTCATATATTCCAGTTCAGCAGAATCATCCAAACATCACCTCAAATTTCATTTTGGATGAATCTGGTGGCAAACCTAGAGTTAACTTACAACTGGTGTCCACTGAGATGGATAGGAGAGACGGCAGGGAGGTTGTTGTTATTTAGTTGTTTCGTCGTGTCCGGCTCTTCATGACCCCATGGACCAGAGCACGCCAGGCACTCCTGTCTTCCACTGCCTCCCGCAGTTTGGTCAGACTCATGTTTGTAGCTTCGAGAACACTGTCCAACCATCTCATCCTCTGTCGTCCCCTTCTCCTTGTGCCCTCCATCTTTCCCAACATCAGGGTCTTTTCCAGGGAGTCTTCTCTTATCATGAGGTGGCCAAAGTATTGGAGTCTCAGCTTCAGGATCTGTCCTTCCAGTGAGCATTCAGGGCTGCTTTCCTTAAGAATGGATAGGATTGATCTTCTTGCAGTCCACTGGACTCTCAAGAGTCTCCTTCAGCACCAACAGTAGGTGGAGCCAGACAGCCAATAGCAGGTGGAGCCAATTAAGTCCATTCTTGTCTCCATCCTTTCCCTACTGAGTCTTACAGTAGTAACACAGAGACTAAGGCAGAGGAAGCTGACAGATAATGGCATCCCCTGGACTGGTTGTAAGTAAGGCAAGCAAATGGGGGCTGGCTGAGGACAGACTGAGATTGGTGGGGCAGTGCCTCCTTCACTCTAATAGACCAGTCTCCATTGGTTATAATCACTCAGGTAGCTTGGTTCCCTTCATAGCTCAAAAGACTGGCATGTTGCTATCTTTGCAGACCAATAAGTCTTCTGATGATTTCTTTCTTTCTTTCTTTCTTTCTTTCTTTCTTTCTTTCTTTCTTTCTTTCTTTCTTTCTTTCTTTCTTTCTTTTCCCTGCCTCCCCATGATGTATTCTTGTTCTTCCACTCTGAAGTTCCTATTCCATGGTGGTTCACCTCCACACTGCACACCCAAAATATCCAGAATGTTTTCTGAAAGCAACATAACTCCCCACCCCCTTCAACTTCCAAGAAACTAGTTGTGAGGGTTATTTTAACTCAATGTGTTATATTTTATATATTTTTTTTAAAAAATCTCTTTAGATTTCCCCCAAAATATGTATTGGTGTTACAGCACAGTGCTTTCAGAGAAATGATTACTTTAAAAGCTAAGTAGATAATTCCCAGAGGTCTCAAATAGCTACATTTGCAGCTGGAGATGTTTTGAAAGTTTTCACTGTAGCCAATCATCTGGCTGAAAAAAAAGGTTAAAAAGCAGATGCAAGCGTTTGATCAGCTACAGTGAAAAACTTTCAGAAATGCTTCCAGTAGCACAATCGCTACTATTCCAGCCTATACATGTAGCTGTCACCAGAATCCATTGAGCCATCAGTCAAACCCAATCTATTATTGCAATTTATCTATACAAAGTATAGAGTTGGATCCAGACCAAGTATATCCTGCTTAAATACCACTGTAATCAATGGGGAAAATTAGTCCTTACTAATTAAGTCCCCTTGATTTCGATTCAGGGCCATTTGACTGTAATTTACCTAAAAATAGCTGTGGTTTGCAGCTTAGCCACCAAGTCTTAAGGAACATTAAGCAACCCTTCTGCACACTTTAAATCACTAAAACCTGAGACTCCTCATCAGATTAATCCTGTAGCAATGTATATTAAACATGTTCATAATTTAGGGATTTTTTTGGGAGAGTAACAGGATATATTTTCATTTTGAATCTGAGCCGTTATAATATGCTTAAGTACTGGATATCAGAGATGAAAATGCTGTAACAAAATAAATAAATAAATATTAAAAAGCATGAAGGTAAGGGAGACAGTGGGGTGGAAATAAGGGGCTGTACTGTTTTATTGCAATAATGGGAAAACCATGGATTTTTTTAAAAAAACAGATCTATGCTTGTAGTTTTGTTCAAGAAAGAACCATTAAAAAAACTCAACAAAGTGTTGTAAAAGAAGACGAAGAAGCGAAGAAAATAAAATATAACGGGTAGCAAATGTTGCAGAAGGAAGAGGGAATGAAAGAGAGACTGAAATATGTAGGCATATCATGGAAATAGTTAAGTTTATTCCTATGATCACGGAGCATCTTGCAGGTAAACAAAGCAGAGTTTTTGAAGCAGAATTTCATTTACAGATCTTTATTTTCAAAATCCATAGAAGTGCGCTTGTCCATCCCATACTTTAAGTCCAGGACAGGAATAAGAAGCCTGTGATCCCTCCAGATGTGTTGAACCACATCTCCCATCATCCCTTGCCAATGGCCATGCTGGCTGCAGTTTATGGGAGCTGTAGTTCAACAACATCTGGAGGGCCACAGGGTGCCTAACTCAGGTCTAGGAGGAAACCTTATTGCCTGCCATAAAAACTATTTCTGCGCCAAAATCTGTCCTTTAGTCTTCTTTTAAAAATGCATTTTTTCTGCCTCATTCTGGGGGTACTTGAGGATTTTTTCCAAATTTCAGTCAAAATAACTTACGCTATTTTATGTTGAAAACTATTAATTAAAAAATTCTTTAAAAATTTATCCTAGTATATATGCTTTTTTGTATGCACTTTTGCCCCGATAGTTTGCAGCTTAGCCACCAAGTCTTAAGGAACATTAAGCAACCCTTCTGCACACTTTAAATCACTAAAACCTGAGACTCCTCATCAGATTAATCCTGTAGCAATGTATATTAATTAACACATTTTGTCAAAGTAAATTCCCCCAGTGTTATGTATCCTATTTTCACTGGTATGTGCATATTTTAATGTATATTTTACTGTAGGATTTGCATCTTTGTAAACATCACTTGACTGGAGAACTGCATTGTAGAATCCAGAGAAGAGCAAATCTTGAAGGATGTGGCTGTTTGCATATTGTCATGGAGAGTGCAAATTGGGTATGTTTGCCTTCAAATGCAAACTGAATTGAATTTTCCCCCACACCACCACCCAAACCACAGGAAGCTGGTTGAACTAAATAAAAAGTTAGCTACTGATGTTAGCAGAGGGTGACACCCAGGAGATGGGGAATCCAATTCTTGAGTTATATAAGCAGCTGTTATTAAAACACTAGCAGAGAGCCCCAAGGATGGATTGAGACCATTCTTAGATTGTGTTGTAAGCGCTGGCTGTGATTAGGAGTTAATGAGTGCTATATACCAGCTCCCTTCTCTGGCTGCATTCACACGGCAGTTTATTCCATTTTCCTGACATCTCCTAACTGTTAATTTCTGCATTATATCTGAGCTTTCACGTGATGTGAAAGCGACTTCCAGTAATGTACAGTGCAAGTCTAGGGTTCATTTCTGCATTATTTTGCTTCCAGAAATTAAAAAAGTTTGCAAATAACACAGAAATGAGCATTAAACTTGTGTAATATTGCACTTTATCTCTGGAAGTGACTTTTACGTCATGTGAAAGCTCAAATATAAAGCAGAAATTAACCGTTAGAGAAATACCCGTGAAACAGAATCAACTGCTGTGTGAATTCAGCTTCTTTGTGGCCTAACTAGTTGTTCCAGTGCAATAGTGGCGAATCAAGCCTTCCTGCATGTGTATGTGTGTGTGGATGGATGCATGCATGATTATATATATAACAGAATTATAGAATTGTGGAATAGGGAGGGACCCAAGTCTAGTCCAACCCCACTGCAGTGTAGGAATCTCAGCTAAAGCATCCATTACAGATGGCCACCCAACCTCTGCTTAAAAACCTCCAAGGAAGGAAAGTCTACAACCTCCTCAGGGGCTCCATTCCACTGTTGAACAGCTCTTACTATCAGGAGGTTTTTTCATATATTTAGTTGGAACCTCCTTTATTGTAACTTGAAGCCATTGGTTCGAGTCCTATCCTCCAGAGCAGGAGAAAGCAAGCTTGCTCCATAAATATATACATACCCATCAATTCTGAGATGCACAGGGTTTTGACATGTGTTTAACATGGGCTTTTAAGTGCAGCCACATATTCCTGCCTTGCAGGGGGTTGGACTAGATGATCCTCAGGGTCCCCTTCCAAATCTGCAATTCCATGATTCCCTTTGACTTGATCACACACACTGGAACAATCCACAAAAAGCTGCAGAAACAAGTCCCATTGAAAGTAGGGCTCAGGTTGAAAGGGACTTGCTCTAAAATAGGTATGCCTAGTCTCTCAATGTTATCCTATACAACTCAACTCAGAATTGCATTCCATTAAGTTGTGTGGGGTTAACTCCCAGGTAAGCGTGCATGAGATTGCAGTCTAAAGCGTAGTGACCTCCTTGCTGCACAGACTTTTAGAAGACATGTGAAGGCAGCCCTGTTTAGGGAAGCTTTTTAGTGTTTGATGCATTACTCTATTTTAGTATTTTGTTGGAAGCCGCCCAGAGTGGCTGGGGAAGCCCAGCCAGATGGGGGGGTATAAATAATATAATAATTATAACTATAATTAATAATTTTATTATTCAAAGCTCTCAATATTCTTCTTGATCTTTCTGCTGCCTTCCCTTTAGTTATGCTTAAAATGCTTTCAGTTCCATAGTTGCTTACATGCTCCCCCCCCCCCCAATATTTTATTCAAGTTGGCACTCCTGGTCCCAATCCTGGCTATGCTTACTTTGAAGTAAATCTCAGTTAGACCAATGTGATTTGCTTCCCAGGCTTGGAGCAGGAAAGAGTTTCAAATTCTGTGCGCATACGCATAGGATGGCGGGCATGGTGCTACAAGCGAATACAACCCTACTGAGCATTCAGTGGGTTCTTGGAAGAAAAGGGGCGTAGGAAAGGAACCTAGCAGGAACGTTTTATCAGCCGATCCTACGTAGAGCTATTCTGAAGGAATCGCGGATATTAAATCGGATCGGGCAAAAGGATCCGTCTGTTTCTAGCAATCCTCTGTGCTCAGAAATAAAACGGTGCACGAGCTTCAGTTCCATTCATGAATTCGTCTTCTCCTAGTGCCTCAAGGAGAAAAGCGAATCTCCTGCGGGGAAGAAAAAGTGCAGGAGCCCTTAGCTTTCTCTCCTTCAGGCATCCAGATCATCTGCTGCGCTGCTGCATAGGATCAGGCTGCCCAGACCACTGGAAACGCCACCTTTCCCAAACCGCCTGGGTGGTCCTTTCCCCTCCGCCAGCTGAGCGTCCCACCTGCTCCCGCCAACCTCCGAATAGGAGCGTCTCCGCAAAAGCGTCCACCAAGACGCCGGCGCGCATCCATGGCGGACGCGTTCCTGCTGGCTGGGAAGGCGCTGCCTGCGTCCTCTTTCCCTGCTGTAGCTAATCAGGTCACGCTGGGGAGAAGGAGGAGGAACCGCGGCCGGGGGGAGGGGGAAAGGGGGGATCTTTGCGCGCTTACTCGGAGAAATGCGGCACTCCCTGGAGCTCCCAGCCCAACTGCAAGGGCAGACGCGGCAGCTACTTCCTTTCCTGGGAGCAGCGCGGAGCGCGGAAGGGAAAGAGTTAAGCCGCTCGCCTCAGCTGTAGCCGTTTGCGAAGATCTCAGCGTCGGAACAGCTGGTCGTGAGAAAGGGGACACGAAGGACCTTGGCTGGCTTGCTACACGGCTCTAGGGCGCTGGAGAGTCGTTGGGTTTTTGGGGGGAGGTGCGTGCATTGTTTTATTTTGCATTTCCCACTGTCCCCACCCCACCCCTCATCCCTCTCGCTGCGGGACTTCAACGGCCCGTGTTCGAACCGGTGTGTGTGTGTTTTGTGTGTGTGTTTCTTTTTTGCACACGCGCAAGCACCCGCCCGCCCATCCTCACCTAGACCTGGGCTTGCTCGCTTGCTCGCTAGATGCTGCCACTACCGCCGCTGTTTCCTTCTCCACCTGAAAGTTTCCACCGTGGAAGGCAGCCGCGTTGCAAGCGGAGCGCGCTGCGAAAGCCTCGCGGGGAAGAAGCCATCTCCTTGGAGCCGTTGAGAATCTGGACTTGAGAATCTGGTCCCTGCATACAGACAAACAAACGAGACCCCCTCCCCGGGAAAAAAAAGGCAATTCGGAGTAAAAAGCCTTTCCTCTTCTTTTTAAAGGTTTGCCAATTAACGAGCAAAAAAAGGAGGCAGCAGCAACAACTGATTGGGAACCTCCCCCGTCCTCCCCCCCCCCGCGTTCCTTTCTTTTGGTCGCCTTCATCTCGGGGATCTTAATTGTGGAAAACCTGCCAACAGATAGATAGACGTGTACGCAAGCCAACTTGGAGAAGCGGCGAGGCTTCCCTGCCCACCCTCTTGCCGCCGTCGTTGCCTGTGGCGTGGCAATGTGAGTGAGGATTGCGCCGCCGCTTTCGCCCTATTTCTTCCTTCCCGTCGGCGAGAGAAACCGTGGAATTAGAAGCCCGGCACGGATCGCGGGTGTGCGCGCGTGGTTGTGGAGAGAGACCAGCTTGGTTGTGTTAAAGGACGCCGAGGAGAATTCAGACGGCATCCGGGTAAGGGGATCTCTCCGTTTGCGCTCTCCCCATTATAGCCTTAATGCCCTCCCCCCAAAAAAAATATAGGTTCTAGATTCCACTCCACCCTTTCTCAGTAGAAAGTGCAATCTAGTTACCAAACGATCTTTCTCCTCTTTGCAGCTGCGCCGGCGTTCTCTCTCTTTCTCTCTCGCTCTCGCCAATCCGAGGGAAAGTTATTGTCCACATAAATCGAATGGGAGATTGCGGATAGGAAGGTGGGGGAATGGGGTGGGGGAATCCTCCATTTGTACTTTGCAATGTTTAATCTCACAGCTATGGAGGCTTGTCATATTTCCCCCCCGCCCCGGCTCTATCCGTATGTGCGGCGCGCAAGGATGAGCGGTGGGGATCAGCATCCTAGTCTTCTTAGTCCTAAGGAACCCAACGCGTGTGAGTTCTCCTCTCTGTGGGAGAAGGGAGAGGCATAGAATTTGCCGATCGTCCAGTCGAGCTTTTCAGTTACAAAGCAGATACAGTAGTTGTCTGAGGGATTTTAACTCCGGTGGTAAAAGACTCGTGTTCATCAGAAGGGGCGCCTCCGTTTTCGTCCACTAGAGGTTCCCCGGGAGCGTGAGATGGAGAAGGTTGAAGAGTGGGGAAAAGAGCGAGCGAAAGAGAGACTTAGCATCCTGGAAAATAGGGTTGGTGGTGTCACAGCAGCACCTGAGGGAGAGCGGGATTTGGGGTGGGTGGGGTCTCTGCTTTTCCTTTTCCTACCCCACTATCTCCTGAAACTTTACCTTGCCTCTTAAGTTTATCCCTTCCGGAAATGCTCTTCTGCGTGCTGCCAATTGCTCACACCCCTCTTCTCTCTGCGGGAGGGCGGGAAAAAAATCTAGCCTAGATGTTTCTCTCGGCATAGGGCTCGTTAATATTTCAGAAATAAATTTCTGAACCTTCCTCAGCCCCCTTGCCTACATTGCTGTTTCTTGATTTTCCCACAGGCAAGAGCTTTTTTGGTGACCCATTTTTCAGTGGCGTTAAAGAGAGGAAAAACCAGCATGCATGGAAGGAGAATGGGTTTGGGGGTTTTTGTTGTTGATTTGTTACTTTGTTTGCCTTGCTCTTGGCTTTTCCTCCTGCAAGGGCAGGGTAGGCTGTGGTTTTTTTGTTTCCCACATTTTCTATTTAACAAGCACCAGAATTCAGGGATCTCGGATCTTCTCATTCCAGACCCTTCATATCATTTCCACACACCACCATCAGAGTCTTAATAAATTTGTATGCCACCCTTCACCCGGAGATCATAGGGCAGTTCACCACATAAACACACAAAATGCAATATTCAAAAGTTTAAAACACAGGCAAACCAACAACCTCCCTCCCACAAATACTATTTTTTTTTTTGTATTTTATTTTATTTTGAAGCTTACATAACTCACACCCACTCTCTCTCTCTCACGCAAGATCTCACTAAACCTTTCCCTTCCTCTATGGTCTTCTCCATTCATTTTCAGAAATGATTCAATTCTTGGCTCCTCCTGTAGTCCACTTTGATCAGAGCTGGAGTCCTCTCTTTCCTGAGTGTGATCTTCAAGAGAGAGAGAGTTGGTCAGGAATCAGTGTGTTGTATGCTGCATCTAGCTAGTGAGCACCCATGGGTGAGTGAGGGGTGAGGGTTGGGAAGATTCTGAAAGAAGCAAAAACCTGCATCAACCTAAAAGACGTTGCCATGTTGTCACTACCTTCAGAGTTTCTTCTGGCACTCTGCCATAAGGCTTCAGGATACAACTGGCATAGTTGGTACTGAAAAGGTGCCATGTGGAGGGAGATGTAGCCCTCAAACAACAACAAATAATGATGTTATTATTTGTACCCCACCCGTCTGACTGGGTTGCCCCAAGCCACTCTAGACAGCTTCCAACATATATAAAAGCATAATAAAACATTTAAAAGCTTCCCTATACTACTATACTATAGATTACTAACTAATTTATCCTTGCTTGGGATTTGGGGTGTGTCTCCATGCCACAGAATCACAGCACCTTAACAAATAGTGAAGGCTCTGGAAAAGCCAGGAGTCTCCTCTTGGATGACCACCAGGCAGAGACAGAATAAAAATTGTCTTCCTCTAGGTGGCTCTGGTTTCTGATGTCTCGGCTGCGAGGGGAGACATGGTCAGCTGAAATGGTTTGACTGATAAGGCTTACAAGGGACACAGTGTTCTGCTTTCAGCTGTCCCCTATCATATTGTGGTCAGGGTATGTGTGTTTAGCAGGTGATTTGAGTTGGGAGAAAGAAAACCCATTCCTGTTTATTTGTGTGTGCTAGAAAAAAAATATTAATGGTTCTTCACTCTCTCTCCATCCAGGCCAGATATTTGCTTTACAGTTTGAATAGAAATGCTTAGGTTGCAGGTTGCGAGGGTGGGTGTAAGGTGCTGATAGGAGCTTAAAAGGAGGAGGAAACCATTAATGTAGCATTGATGGGCGGAATTACTATTTGCAGGTGGTGTAAGCCTTCCCAGTATCTTCGGTGCCAGGAAGATCCATTGCATGTAAAGGCTGTGATGCTCACTGCATTATTTTGAAAGATCATTATTTGTCTCATACATGAGAGGGGCTGACATGCTATGTAGAAACTGTCTTGTTTCTAAAGCGAAGGTTTTAATTGCTGCCAAGTTCATGTCACGAAGCATATCTTTGCAATATGCAGTAATAAGAGGTGTCTAACAAATACAGAAGTATTCACATTGATGTTGCTTGTGATGACAAAAATCTATAGCCACTGGTTTTTGTGAGCCAGTGTAGCTTTGCCCATTATGGAAAAGTTTGAAATTTCTTCAGTACTTGTGAGATATTGTTTCATGTCCTTTGTAATAATTGTGTTTTCAATATGGTTTTAATGCTGGTTTCAGCCTTCAGATCAAAGGCTTACTAACAGCATTTGTCTATTCAGCTTTCCTGTTCTTTATTTTGGAGCTGTTTGAACCGTTGTCATTTTGAAGTAACATTTTTTTAAAAAAAAAACCCGAGAAATTATGAAGCCTTGCTGACTAAGTTCCTCCCAAATATAGCTGAAAAATTGAGTGGTTTGCCAAGAAATGAGAGGCATGTTAAAATATACGGTTTTGATGTTGAAAAGAGCTGCCTTCATATTAGCTCAAAACACAGTGAGAATGCCTTAAGTGTGAAATTAATCACCTGGGGGGTGTACTTTAGAGAAAGAAAGCATGACCTGCAAAAATAAGAATGAATAAAGATTATTCTTGTGGTCTTGTGTTGATTTTTTAGGAGCTGGAGAGAACGGCTGCATGAAATATACCTCAAAGCACTTGTGAGTCATGTGCTGTGTAGTGCACAATCTCACATCAATGGGAATTGGGCAGTAGTCTGCAAGCACATGGGAAGCTACAGGATGAAAGAAGTATGCAACATTTAGATTGCAGGACAGAGTAAATCTATAGCCCAGTGCTGTGCATGCTAATTCAATTATGCTTACTCCCAGATAAATGTGCACACAGCCTCCAAGAGCAGACCAATCTATAAAGCTTATTCTGTGTCACTTGTCTTCGCTATCAAAATGCCACCGCTCTGCTAGAGGCAACTCCCATTCCAGGGAGCACATCCATGAAAAGGTTTCTTGCTGCAACAGAGAATGTAGGGAATGTGTGTTCATTTTCCAGTATTGTGACCTGGCTACTAAATATAACGTTCTGTTTAAAATGCCTTCACATTTCCCTTTTAAAAAAAATAATGAAACATCTAACCTACAGTGTTACCTATAATACACAAATTAAATGTGACTGCATCACATCTCTGAAATTTCTGTTCGCAAACTGAATTACTGAATGTAAAAGGTGTGGCTAAATAAAGGGTATTGCCATTCCCTGTGATTGGCTCTTTAGGTACAATGGCAATAGCTCTCTGCAAATATTTTGTTTCTAGATATTCTGTGAAAGGGCTCTAGGTGGAAATGTTTTCCTGTGTAGTAAGAACTGAGGAGAAGACAAAGTGGTAGAGATGGTTGTCTGTGGCGGATGAGCTACCTCTGAGCCCTGTAATCTGTTTAACGAGTGGTGACAAATTAAGCTCTATATTCCGGGGCAGTATTGATATAGTTGTGACAGTGAAGGTGGCACTTTGCTACCTGCGGTGGATAAGAGGCCCTCCCTCTTCCAGGTGCAGAAACCTGACCAGACTGGCAGAAGAATCTTACAGAAGGGTCATCTAGGACCCACGTACCTACAGGACCGCCTCTCCTGGTATGCCCCACGGAGGACCTTAAGGTCCATAAATGACAACATTTTGGAGGTCCCAAGTTGCAAGTTGGTTCAATTGGTCTCAACTAGGGCCAGGGCCTCTTCAGTAATGGCCCCAACTTGGTGGAACGCCCTGCGGGACTTGACATCTTTCCGCAAGGCCTTTGGTTTGGACTCAGTCTGACCCTTATGTTTCCCTCCCTTATGGTTTTGCTCTGTGGGCTACTTTTAAAATGAGGCTGCATTTTAAATTTCATTTTAACCTGTATTTTAAATTGGTTTCCCCTCTATTATGTTTTTACTGTAATTTTACTGCTGTTAGCCGCCCTGAGCCTGGCTGTGGCTGGGGAGGGTGGGGTATAAATAAAATTTATTATTATTGTTATTATTAGTTCAACCCCCACTGCAAGGTAGAAATCTCAGCTAAAGCATCCACGACAGATGGCCACCCAACCTCTGCTTAAGAAGGACCTCCAAGGGAGGAGAGTCCACCACCTCCCAAGGGAGACCATTCCACTGTCAAGCAGCTCTTACTTGGATGCTGCCAAATGGAGAGCCTCCTTCATTGTGTCTGTGGGAAGCAGGCTAACTTAGCAGGATCAGGGCAGGAGAAATAGCTTGCACAGCTCTTGCACAGCTTTGATCTCCAGTGCTGCTTCACTTCCTCTTCCGCCCCAGTTTATGCTGCCTGAGGTGGCAGTTTCACTCTCTCCAATGGTAGGGCT